>NW_024070188.1:35535810-35798989 GCF_014754425.2 Oryx dammah | reverse complement strand
TTAAGATTACCAAGCAAAATCCACCAGCTTCTGAAGCAGTCCAAACACAGAACCAGATACTTAACCCTGCCAGGGTCCAGCCCTGGTGGATCCAGGGTAATTCGAAGGTGGGGACGGAGTTGGCGTCCTGGAAAAAACTTATTTAATTACAGATATAGAGGGAGATTAGAAACAGATAGTGTAGTAGGAGAATTAGTGGAGAAAAGAGGCTGAATAACTGGTTTACATGGAATACCAATCACCACCTACGTAGGCCACAGGCGTCTTTCCATTCTCCCAAAGGAGAGGAGGCACTGAGGCCTCCCCGGTCCTATCTCAGAAGCCCAGGCAGAATCAGCAGGTTTGGTGAGTACCCACATTTCAGATGGGAATTCAGCCAGGAAAGCTGGGAGCAAGAAAGAAACGACATGGGGGAATCAGTCTTTCCAGAAACTGATCCGATTTCTTTATTTTTCAGGTTTGTTTATATACCTTTTTGTTATACATAGGGATGAATACAGAGTCACGCGGGGGTCAGGAGACCTGACCCTTGTCACAATCAGGTGCTTCATATACAATTATACAAAGGTCTTATGAGTTTCATCATCTTCTAGCCATGAGGTCTGCTGACATTTTATGGCCCTTTCTGATACCGGTCAGTTAACCAGAAAACTTATTTTTCCAGGGGTGATTTTTTTTTTAAAATCAGGCGCCACCCTCCAAATAAAGTTGCATTCCTATAGGGTAAGGGTGTAGTGAGTTACAATCAAGAAAGGAATTTACTTAACCTAAGGTTTAACATGATTAATCTTAAAGGTTAATACTTATTTCTCCTATATGCTAGTTATAGTCATTATAAGGGCAGGAATATTGAGATTTAGCAGCAAATATTGGCTCAACAAATGTAAACCGTTCACCAATGTTCCCCTTAAGATCTATTTTGTCCTATGATGTGATAAAGTTACATTTTTACATAGCATAGTGATTTATAACAAAGTACAGTGATCTATAACAAAAGAGAAAATTCATTAACTCAAAAAGTCTAGTATTGCCAACATCAAAAACTACTATATTTCCTTTTCTATATTCCAAATACATTGATTAATATATTCCCAGGTGCCTAAGGATATGGAGGCCTGATGGCAATCATTGACTCATCAATGAAAAAAGCCCTATGCTAATACTCCAAACTCTCTGTGCTGTTTATGGTTGAGAGGTTGTCACAAAAGCTAGTCTGTCAGCGGAGAGATTTGACCTGAAACATCCTTGTCACACCCAGGGCAGGGAATTAGCAGTAATTATTGGCACGACAAATGAAAAAACCCTTCACCAATATAATTCCTAATCAACACACTATACTATACTAATGATCTTCTAAGTTCTCAAAAGAGTCTGTATTTAGAAAGTTTTAAAACATCCCATGCCTCTCACAGTTGGGAGGCTGTAAACAATCATATGCGGCCGGACGAGCCTGATCAGGCAGGCCAGAGAACCTTCAGAGTTCGTAAGTTGAAACACTCTTGTCACGCCCAGGAATTTTTATTAACTGGAGCTGCAAGTTAACTCCTTCTCTGAGAGAAATGGTTATGGGGGAGAGCTCCCTGTAAAGTACTCTGGTTTTGGGGGTAGATGCTCGGGAACAGGGGGTTTCCTGAGGCTTGATCACGTCTTTGCGTATGCCAAGCTTCCTTCCTCATGACCTCTGCCATGGGTGGAGTTCCTCACACTGGCTCCCAACATAACACCAGTTTTCTTGTTCAAATGCCCCATATGCCAGACTCTGATTAGCTCTTTTGGCATCAGTGCACAAACCAATCCATGATGGTTTGGTTTCTGGCTTATCATGTTCTATAATAGAGCACAGACTCAAACAAAATGAAATACTACAGTGCCAAACCTATTCTGGGGACTTCCCTGGTGGTTCAGAGGGTAAAGCGTCTGCTTGCATTGTGGGAGACCTGGGTTCAATCCCTGGGTCGGGAAGATCCCCTGGAGAAGAAAATGGAAACCCACTCCAGTATTCTTGCCTGGAAAATCCCATGGACAGAGAAGCCTGGTAGGCTACAGTCCATGGGCTCACAAAGAGACACAACTGAGCACTCACACATGCCCTGCTTCAGTAGAACATGTACAGTGCTGTCTGGTATTGAGTACCGAGTGAACTGGGTGCTCCAGGCAGAGAGTGTAAACGGCCCCATCCATGTGGTAGACAGAAAATGATAAATAACTCTCAAGCAAAAAGGATAAATCTGTTTTTTGTTTTCTAATAATATCAAGGAGCGGGGAAAGACACCTAAAGCAATAACAATGTGAGTTGCTGTGATAATGCAGTAAGGGTTTTAGAGTTGGGGTTTAAGTCATTAGTGCTAATGCTAGGCCCTAACAATCAGATACTTGGGTTTTAATTCACAGTCTGGAATAGGAAACAATTGATCAGGTCAGTTCGTGAATTTAAAACTGAGATCTCTGCATAAACCTAAACTCTGGAAGGGTAAATCTTCCTTAGACTAGGAACTAAAATCTCTTCCTGTGCAATCACAGGAAGAAGTAGGAGACATAGCTTTGTCCAAGGCTCTAAATGGAAAACAAAACAAAATGGGAAAAAAGGAGAGCATTTTTTAAAATAAGAAATCAAAGCTCAAAGCTTGTTTCATACAGGACGTGATATACAAGTTTCACTCTCTTCATGGTGCAGGAATTTTGACCTGGACATTATATCATAAAAATTGACCTTACATGATGAAATTCTTTGGATATCTGGTAGAATCAAATGCAGATGCAAAACTACTCTAAAGGAATACTTCCAGCCCTGTTGCTGTATACAGCGTCCCACTTGTGAAAAAAACCCCTATCATGATGAGCTCTGTGACTCTCCTCACCACCCCTATAAAAATTATCCTCTTTAAGTGTCAGAAATTATAACAAATAGGAGCATCAGCATCCATGAGAACTTGAGATAAAACGACAATCTGAAAAGGACCATAAATTAGCAGTTCAGTTCAGTTCAGTTGCTCAGTCGTGTCCGACGCTTTGCGACCCCATGAATCGCAGCACGCCAGGCCTCCCTGTCCACCAACTCCCAGAGTTCACTCAAACTCACGTCCATCGAGTCGGTGATGCCATCCAGCCATCTCATCCTTTGTCGTCCCCTTTTCCTCCTGCCCCCAATCCCTCCCAGCATCAGAGTCTTTTCCAATGAGTCAGCTCTTCGCATGAGGTGGCCAAAGGACTGGAGTTTCAGCTTTAGCATCATTCCTTCCAAAGAAATCCCAGGGATGATCTCCTTCAGAATGGACTGGTGGGATCTCCTTGCAGTCCAAGGGACTCCCAAGAGTCTTCTCCAGCACCACAGTTCAAAAGCATCAATTCTTCGGCGCTCAGCTTTCTTCACAGTCCAACTCTCACATCCATACATGACCACTGGAAAAACCACGGCCTTGACTAGATGGACCTTAGTCAGCAAAGTAATGTCTCTGCGTTTGAATATGCTATCTAGGTTGGTCATAACTTTTCTTCCAAGGAGTAAGCGTCTTTTAATTTCATGGCTGCAGTCACCATCTGCAGTGATTTTCGAGCCCCCAAAAATAAAGTCTGACACTGTTTCCACTGTTTCTCCATCTATTTCCCATGAAGTGATGGGACCAGATGCCATGATCTTCGTTTTCTGAATGTTGAGCTTTAAGCCAACTTTTTCACTCTCCTCTTTCACTTTCATCAAGAGGCTTCTTAGTTCCTTTTCACTTTCTGCCATAAGGGTGGTGTCATCTGCATATCTGAGGTTATTGATATTCTCCTGGCTTATCTCCATAAAATATAAGCAAAATGATGACAAAACTCTGTGTGTTTTATTTACCTTTGTATCATCAGTGTTGAGGATAATTTGCTGGATGGATTATTATGTTAAAAACAAAGAGATTCAAAGGAAAACAGAGTTATTAGCAATAATTTTTTAAAAAAGAAGAGAAAACAAAAAGTTAATAGGCAAAGTGGAAAAAAACAAAGTCTCACTTTCTGGAAATGAAAATTATAGATGTTAAAATTTAAAGACATAGGAGATGGGTTTAGGGAAAATTAGACAAAACCATGCTCAAGAAGAAAGATGTGAGGATAATTCCTCAAATGATGCACAAGTGAAAAAGAGATAGAAAATATGGGAGAGTAAGAGATATGGAGAATGAAATGATAGAATCTATCTCTCTGAAATAAGATTTCCAGAAGGAGTTGATAGAATAGGGAAGAGATCATTAAGGAGCTAATGACTGAGGGATTTTGAGTTAATAAAATATATGAATCCCTGGATTGAAATCCACAGAGTGCTGATCAGATTACATACAAATAAATCCATTTTTAGACATAATGAAGAAATGAATTAGAATTAGTTGGACAACAGAGATTTTCAGTGCTGAGAATAAATAATTGTCAGACTAGAATTCTAGTTCAAAATTGCTAAATTAGTAATGAACATTGAGGCTAAAATAAAGACATTTTCAGGCAAAGACTGCAGAGGTTTCTATTTTGCAAAGACACCCTCTGATCTACTGAAGAGTATACTTCAGTATACTGAAGAAATTGAAAATGGGTAGAAAAAATGTGAGACATAAGCAGTAGTGAGCAAAGAATTGCTGAGCAGATAGGCAAATGTAAATAATTGATGGCTTTAAAAATAACTTTGGGGCAGCTAACAGAACGATATAAATAAAATACCAGACAGGTATAAAGGTATTGTTAGGAGGAAGACCTGTGCATAGGCATTCTCAAGTTTTTGTTTAATGGAACAGAGTAGAAATTTCCTTAACTTACTATTTTGTTAGGGTAAAATATGCATACAACTTAAAATAGAAGGGCTTTCCTGGTGGCTCAGCTGATAAAGAATCCACATACAGTGCAGAATTCCTGGGTTTAATCCCTGGATTGAGAAGATCCGATGGAGAATGGAACAGCTACCAACTCCAGTATTCTGGCCTGAAGAATTCCATGGACTACTGTCTATGGGCTAGCAAAGAGTTGGACACAACTGGGCAACTTCCACTAAAATAAAAGAGTAATTAGATTGTAAATAGGTACAACTTTGAAATTAGTAGATGAATTTACTAATTCATTAAATTATGAGTTTAAAAAAATAGATTAAAAAATTGGTCAGGCCATTGGTAAGAAAAAATAGATAGAAAAAAGTATAAATTAAAAAATAATCTAAGCAGAAAATGCTGTGTATGTAAAAGCCTGAAAGTCAGGGAAAGCAGTTATGTTTGGAGCTGTAAATAGTTCTCAGTGGCTGAAAAGGAGGTTGTTTGGGGTACACAGTCGGAAAAGGATTAGGGTGTAAGGCAAGATGAGGTTAGAAAGCTGATCAGGAGTCATAAAGACCGTCAAGTGTGTGTGCTTTGTCGCTCAGTCATTATCTGACTCTTTGCAGTCCCATGGACTGTAGCCTGCCAGGCTCCTCTGTTCATAGGTATTCTCCAGGCAAGTGTACTGGAGTGGGTTGCTGTGCCCTCCTCCGGGGGAATCTTCCCAACCCAGGGATTGAACCCAGGTCTCCCGCATTGCGGGCAGATTCCATACCGACTGAGCCACCAGGGAAGCCCAAAGATCATCATATTCCATTTCAAAAGCCACACGAGTTTTTTTTAATATAAGTGAAGCCATCAGATTCATGTGCATTGAAAGAGCAATCCTGCTGTGTGCAGCAACATGGAAGGACCTTGAGGGTATTTTGCTAAGAGAGAAAAGTCAAAAAGGGATAGATAAGCACTGTGTGATATTACATAAATGTGGCATATAAAAAACCTGAATTCATAGAAACAAAGTGTAGAATGGTGGTTACCAGAGGCTACAGTATGGGGAATTAGGGAGATTCTGATTAAACCACAGCAGTTCCCAACATCTTAGCACCAGAGACCTGTTACATGGAAGATAATATTTCCACAGATGGGGGTGGAGGGATGGTTTCGGGATGATTCCATTACATTACATTTATTGTGCACTTTATTTCTATTACTATTACATCAGCTCCACCTCAGATCATCAGGCACTAGATCCTGGAGGCTGGGAACCCTTGGATTAAAGGATACAAACTTTCAGCTTGCATTAATAAATATTAATAAAAAGTTAATGGAGATCTAATGCACAGCATGATGATTATAGTCAACTGTATTATATACTTTAAAGTTGCCAAGAGAGTACATCTGAAATTTTCTTACCACAAAAAAGAAACTATGATTATCTGACATGATAAAGATGTTAGCTAAAACTTCAGCTATAAACATATTGCAATAAATAAAGGAATTAAATCAACAGCATTGTACACTTCATACTTACATAATGTTACATGTCCATTATATGTCTACTAAAAAAATAAAGATCATTCTTGCCATAGTAAATAATCCTTGGAAAAGAGACTGGAAGCAAGAATACCAATTAGCCCAGTGAAACAAAAATGTCCTGATGTTAAGGTGGTAGCAGTGGGACCAAAGGCAGTTACAGGTTGGAGAAACAACGCTGAAGAACTGATATAATGCAGAAAATGAAGTGGGTGGTAAAGAGGGAGGAGACATAAGAGGTGGAACCAAGGCTTTTGGTTTGACTATTATAGTGAGATTCACTAAGACACCAAACAGGTAATTAGGACTTAATGGCTGCTAACTTGTTAGAAATTTGTGAGGCCATGTTGGGAACATTTACACTCCAGGAATTGGCACAAAGTATATTCAGGGTTGGTTTTTATTTTTAAGTGTCTGACTGAGATTTGGATGTTAGTTCTAGAGGTACTGATAAGACATCCAAATAAAGGTGTTTGGTAGATAGCAGATTAAAGGTATGTTGGAGACAGAGATTTCAGATTCAGATCTTATGGGTAACTGAATTATTTATTTACTAACTGAATTTATTTATATATTTGAAAAGAATTGTCACAATTATTTATTTACTAACTAAATTTGTTTACATATTTGAAAAGAATAGTCATGATAACTTGTTAATATTTTTAGTGTTTCAGAAAGATAGACTGATTTTTCCTTGGCTTTGAAACATGAAAAAGTCAAAGTGTTAGTCATCCAGTCACTCTGACCTCATTGACTTAACCCACCAGGCTTCTCTGTCTAAGGAATTCTCCAGGCAACAATACTGGAGTGGGATGTCATTCCCTTCTCCAGGGGATCTTCCTGACCCAGGGATCAAACCTAGGTCTCCTTTGTGGGTAGATTTTTTTTTAACCATCTGATCCACTAGGGAAGCCCTGTCTAGAACTAAATGTATTTATCTGTCTATAGAATATACTCAGGATGCATTTGGGCATAATTCTTTATTTTTAAAACACAGTATATTTGAAAAAAAGTAAAAAACTGTAGTTTATTTTTCATTAGTTTGTGCTTCTTCTTATTTCATTTAACAAATTCTTATCATATCAAGTAAACTTGGAATAGACTATACTAGTTATTAGCATATTATCTATCAGCTCCAAATCCACCTCCCTCACCTCCCCATTTTGTGATACTGTAGCTGGACCCTATAAACATTTCTCCTTTGTCAAGGTAACTCAGTGTTGCTGCTGCTGCTGCTGCTAAGTCGCTTCAGTCGTGTCTGACTCTGTGCAACCCCATAGATGGCAGCCCACCAGGCTCCCCCATCCCTGGGATTCTCTAGGCAAGAACACTGGAGTGGGTTGCCATTTCCTTCTCCAACGCATGAAAGTGAAAAGTGAAAGTAAAGTCACTCAGTTATGTCTGACTCTTAGCGACCCCATGGACTGCAGCCCACCAGGCTCCTCCATCCATGGGATTTTCCAGGCAAGAGTACTGGAGTGGGGTGCCATCGCCTTTTCCGAACTCAGTGTTAGATTTTGTCAATAGAGGACACGGGGGAATACTATAAGTTAGAGAACAGGAAAGGGCTTCTCTATTTTTTTTTTAATTGAAATATAGTTAATTTGAATACTGTTATTTTTGGGTGTATAGCAAAGTGAATTGGTTATATGTATGTATGTTGAATTTTTTCCATTACAAATGATTACAAGCTATTGAATATAGTTCCTATGCTACATAGTAAATCCTTAGTGTTTATCTATTTTATATATGGTAGTGTATATTTGTTAATCCCATGCTCCTAATTGATCCCTCCTTCCTTCCCCTTTGATAACTAAATTTGTGTTTTATGTCTGTGAGCCTGTTTCTGCTTTGTAAACATGTTTATTTGTACTGGTTTTTAGAGTACATATGTGTCATATCTCGATATTTGTCTTTCTGACTTATTTCACTTAGTATGGTATTCTCTAAGTCCATCTGTGTTGTTGCAAATGGCATCATTTCCTTCATTTTTATGGGGGAGTAATATGTACCACATCTTCACTATCCATTTGTCTGTCGATGGGCACTTTTAGGTTGCTTCCATGTCTTGGCTATTTTAAATGATGCTGCAGTGACAACTGTGGTTCATGTATCCTTTCAAGTTAGAGTTTTCATCTTTTCCAGATACATACCCTGGAGTGAGATTGCTGTATCATATGGTAACTCTATGTTTAGTTTTTAAAGGAACATCCTTACTGTTTTCCATAGTGGATATACGAATTTACAACAATAGCATGGGATATTTCCCTTTTCTCCACACCCTCTCTAGCATTGATTGTTTGTAGATGTTTTTGATGATGGTTATTGTGATTGGTGTGAGGTGATAACTCATTGCAGTTTTGATTTGCATTTATCTAACAATCAGTGATGTTAAGTATCTTTTCCGTGTATCTGGGGACCATCTGTATGTCTTCTTTGGAGAAAAGTCTATTTAGATCTTTTCTTTCTGTTTCTAATATGACACTTCTTAGCATGCATGTGGGGATAGGCATGCAGGAACCCAGCACTACTGGTCCTTCAGTGAGTTTTTCCCCTCAATTTTTGGAGAATTTCTCCAGCACCCTAGTGGTTGTGGGTTGACTCTACTCTATGCCACCCAGCAGGTAACTTCTTGTGTACCAGCTCTGGCCCACAGTGCTCAAGAGAACTCTGATGTTAACCCAGATTGTGACTTCCAATGAGCCAGCTCCTAGCTAGGATACCCCAGGCAGACCTTTCCTGAAAGTCTGAATATCAGTCTTGTGGCAAGGGAATGGAAGGGCTTACAATGTGGCTCCTTCTTTAGATTTTCTCTATTAGCCCTAGAGGTAGAACTTTCCCCCTAAATTTTTTATTTGTGTAGATTTCAGAAAGTTGATTTCCTAAGGAGGTGTGCTTTGGGGGAAAGACTCATCAACAGAGGCAGTTACTGGGAAGGCTAGTAGACAACTTTCCAGCAACCAAGGGAATAAGTCCTTTAGTTTTGAAAGTCTTGAAAAGGAATATAGAAGACACAGAGCAGAATTGGTAATACATATATTTTTCGTGTTTCATAGACAAAAACTGTATCATCCATCTCTCTTTAGCAGGAATGACCCTGCTTTGCAGCATTGTCCATCAATAAATTTGTAGAATTGAAGCAAAATCATATGCATGATCCTGGGATAGTGGATATAAAGAAAAGATTAAGACATGGTATCAGTTTTTAATGACAATTAGTGTCAGACCGGGAGACCAAAATATAAGTTTTAAAAGCAAGCAGTATAAGTGAAAAGAAAATGTAAGTAACAGTTTGATGCAACAGCAGAAGAGATGCCACAAGGAATTATATTACATGATTAATCGCCAAATGAGCCACATTAAATCTTTGCTGGAACAAATAAAAATAAATTACCAAATTAATGATATAGACAATTATTGCTACAGGAGTTTAGTTGGAGTGGAAAGTTAGGAAAACTGAGCAGTTGGAGGTAAGGTTGAAAGGCCTATAAATAAGGAATTTAAACTGTTTCTTCCAGGATCCTAGAAATGTTTGAAGGTGTTGACAGTATTGTGAAGAACTTAGTGAGAAATTGGGCTGGCAGTAGTGTAGTAGCTTAAAGTAGGAGACTGGGGAATGGTAGGCCACTAATAGGCAATTTTCAAAGTCTAGACTCAGGTGACAGAGGTGAGATGGAAATGGAAGCAACTTTCTGTATTAGAACTTCCTAATTCTCTGCTCCATGTTGATTTTTCCTTCTCATCTGCCCCAGGCCTTATTGCTCAACACATTTTGGTCTTTGATAATTTGCTGTAAGGTA
Source organism: Oryx dammah (assembly GCF_014754425.2). NCBI lineage: Eukaryota > Metazoa > Chordata > Mammalia > Artiodactyla > Bovidae > Oryx > Oryx dammah. The sequence goes on along the minus strand of NW_024070188.1, from coordinate 35,788,890 downwards.
CTCATCATAACAACAATAATTGAGATTTGTATATTTATTCATATTTTACAGAGTGCTTTCAGTACTCATCTGACTCTTCCAAGAATACCATGAGGTGGGCAGGACAGGAAATTTTATCACTGTTTTTACATATGAAAAGTAAAGTCCAGTTGCTTAATATTATTACTCTTTTCTTATAACACTATAAACTTCTTCAAGCTACAGAGCTTATTTCTCTCCTAGGATAGTGTCTTGAATATGAAAAGCCGTCAACAGATTTTAGTGGGAAGAATGGGAACTCATACTTGAGGCACTACGATCTTATAAAATTAGGTATTATAGAATATGCTGCCAAGAGATGACTCCAAGTAATAGTAAAGTTGACTTGTTTTCATTTTTTACTTCCGAATGAGGAAGGTTTAGTCTTTGAATAGATGACAGCTTCATATGTTACTGCAGGTGTAATATCACATTTGGGAAACCTTTTTTCTCATGCTATAGGAAAATATTACAGAAAATACAGATGGAATGTCCTATATAAGTATTTCTCTAAAATGAATACAGCCCTCTCCTAAGAAAAATATATCTATATTTCTATACACTCTCATCCCATGAACCAAATCTCAGGGAGGTAAGGCTTATATGTAAGAGTAAAATTAACATGGGAGCATACATTAACTAGCTCATAATTTCTGATAATCATAATAGGTGATTTTCTTAATTTAGTAAGTTACTTCCCAGGTGGTGCTGGTGGTAAAGAACCCGCCTGCCAATACAGGAGACATAAGAGACATGGGTTTGATCCCTGGTTCGGGAAGATCCTCTGGAGGACATTGCCATCCACTCCCATATTCTTGGGTGGAGAATCCCCATGGACAGAGAAGCCTGGCAGGCTACAGGCCATAGGATTGCAAAGAGTCAGACATGACTGAATCCAATTAGCACACATGCACTTTTTTAAAGATACCTTGAGAAGAAAACAGTTAGATGACAATTTAGTAACAACAATATAGGCAGCATGAAAGTATGGAAACAAGCACTGGAATGAGCTTTGATGTTCTACCTTTACCAGTTATTTATTTCATAGCAGCATGAGAAAGTCAAACAGTGATGGAGTAGATGATTTTTGAATTTTCTTTAAGATATTAAATATATTTTTTTCAGTTATTATTTAATATATACCTGATACTGGTGACATAACAGACAATAAGAAAGATATTTGTCCTCCTGGGTCTTTTATACTGATATTGTGTATTTAACTGATTTGTTGCATTACAGCTTGAAGTAGATAGAGTTTGTACTTACAATAAAAGCATTATTTATTTCAAAAAAGGAAAAAGCAGAACTATGAAAATTGGCCTGAGGCTGGGAAGTATAGCGTATGTTTGAGGAAAAGTTAGCAGTGTGTTTTACTTGGGTACTGGTAGAAATTTTAGAAGGTCTCAGAAACCATGTCAGAAAAGAATTTCAGTAAAGACACAACAAAATCCACTACCGAAGAGATCTTCAGGAGGAAGAAAACAGAAAATTGATTATCAGTTAGTCCTTGGTGTCTTCTGAGTAAAATTCAGTGGAGTAGCAAGGCAAAGCCAGATATAAGAAATTTACAGTGTAGGTGGGTGGTAATAAAGTATAGGCAGTGGCATATGGGTTATGTTTAAAGAAATATTTGTAGTTTAGAAACATGGGTCAAGGAAAATAGGGTGGTGAGTTATAGAGTGGCAGGAACATTTTTGTTTTTTTGAAGGGAAGACAGAAAATATCGGTAAATAAAGAAGCATATGAGAATGGATTTGGGCAACATAACGATGTCTGGAAGCTAAGTCAGGGCAAACTTGGGTGGTTAAGCTTGAGGAAAATAGAAGTGAAAAAAAAGAGGAAGGTGAAGATGCAGAGAAACAAAGTATTGTTTGAACATCAACAGACTTTTCAAAATCAGGAAAAGTTTGAAATAGTTACTTTAGAGAACATGATGGGGAGATAAAAGCAAGGAAACAAAAGGGAAAAAAGGAAGAAAAGTCAAGAGAGTGAGAAGATGATCTACAGATGGAAAATGTTTGCAAAAGGCCCGTCTGAGAGAGAACTGCTTTCCAAAACATACAAGGAACTAATATATCTTAAAAACAAGCAGGCAACCAAACTTTAAGGGCCACTCCAGTGTTCTTGCCTGGAGAATCCCAGGGACGGGGGAAGCCTGGTGGGCTGCTGTCTCTGGAGTTGCAGAGTTGGACTTGAGTGAAGCAACTTAGCAATAGCAGCAGCAGAGACCTTAAGAGGTACCTCACCAAATAAAGCATACAGATAACAAGGATGAAAAAAATCTGTCACATAACTTGAGATTAGGGAAATTCAGATTAAAACAACAGTACAATACCATAACCCTCCTATTAGAATGGCCAAAATCCAGAACACCAGACCATCAAGTGCTGGTAAGGATGTGGAGCAATAGTAACTGTCATTCAATGCTAGTGGAAATGCAGAATGGAGCAACCATTTTAGAAGACAGTGTAGTGGTTTCTTTCAAAATCATATATAGTCTTACCACATGATCCAGTAATCACATTCTTTGGTATTTACTTAAAGAAACGGAGACCTTGTGTTGACACAAAAGCCTGCACACACATACTTATAGCAGCTTTATTTGTAACTGTCAAAACTTGGAAGCAATGAAGATGTCCTTTTAGTAGTGGAATGGATAAACAGTGGTACATCTGGATGACAAAATACTATTCAGGCTTAGAAAAAAAAAAAAAGATCTATCAAGCCAAGTAATAACATGGAGGAAACTTAAATGTCTATTAACCAAATGATGAGAGTCAATCTGAAAAGGCTACATACTGTATCATTTCAACTACATGATATTCTGGAAAGGGCAAAACTGTGTAAAAGATTATTGATTGTGAGGGGTTATTGGGAGGGGTGGGGTAGCAGGGATAGATAAGGATAGAGGACACTTAGGGCAGCAAAAATATTCTGTATGATGCAATAATGGTGGATCCATGCCATTATAAATTTGTCCATACCCATAGAATGTATACCACCAAAAGTTATTTCCAATGTAAACTATGCGTGCATGCTCAGTCGCTCCAGTTATGTCCGACTCTTTGAGACCCTATGGACTGTAGCCTTTCAGGCTCCTCTGTCCATGGAATTCTCCAGGCAATTAATACTGGAGTGGATTGCCATTCCCTTCTCCAGGGGATCTTTCTGACCCAGGGATCAAACCTGGGTTGCCTGCCTTGCAGGCGAATTCCTTACTGCTGAGCCACCGGGGAAGCCCCAGTGTAAACTATGGATTCTGAAAAATTATGCTGTGTCAATGTAGGCTCATAAATTGTAAAAAACAAACAAACAAACACCACTCTGGTGAGGGATGTTGATAATAGAGGAGGCTATGCATATGTGGGGATAGGGGGTATACCTGGACCTTCCTTTCAATGTTGCTATGAACCTAGAACTGCTCTGAAAATAGCCTTTAAATATAGGGAAAAAATAATAATGATTGACACTCAGTAAATGTTCTCTAATAGGCAGGAGGTTTGGAGAGTGATACCTGGGGCAGGGGATTTTTCCTATAAAGAGCCAGGTTTTAGAATTTGAAATTTAGAATTTGAAAGCCATCAACTCTGTTGCAACTATTTTACTCTGCTTTGTAGCATAAAAAAAGCCTTAGATAATATGTAAGCCAAAAGTTGATGTTATATTCTTGCAAAAACAGATGGCAGGTTAGATTTGACCTAAGGGAAATGGTGTGTTGATCCAGATGATGCCAGTCTATTTGGTTACCAAACTAGCATGACTTTATGGCATTCCTGAATGTACAAACAGGGATTTCCTGGTTGTAAAAACAAGAGTACACACTTAGATTTATGTATGTATGTAAATGTTTATATGTATGTATGCATATGTATTTTCATACACACATATACATACCAGAAGTCATCTGGAATCTCTAATTTCTTGAATTTGAATAAGATTGGCCTGTTATAGAGGCCTTCTATTCTTTTGGTTATCTCTGATCTACCAAATTCTTCCCTCTGTGTTTTGCATTCCTTTCTTTACCTCTGCCCTAGGGTCAGCCTAATTGGAACTCACATCTTCTTTCCCTTCACACTGGAGCTCCAAATCCATGAATATGAAAACATTGTATGAAACACTACTCTTCTTTCACTCAAGGTCTGTGAATCTGTCCAAGTCCTTGCATCATGATTCACACAGCAAACAATTTCAAACTTTTAACTAATTTTAGACATTTATATTCTTACAAGGCCTTTCGGTCATCATGCCACCAAGAGCTTCTCAGATAAGTGGCCAATTGACCCAGACAGAATTGTTTTCAAACTGATTATTTTTTTCCTTTTTGTCTGTGTCTTTTCTGTTCACTCTCAAGCAAAATAAGTGAAGGAAGAAATAATTGTGTTGCAGAGAGAGTCGGGTATATTTTTCATTATTTTCATTTCTACCAACTACCATTTCCTGGAAATTCACCTTTTCATTTGAGAGGCTTAATTTGTTGTAAGCTGTATCAGGCTTTATTGTTTTAAACTAGGTTCTGAATTGCTAGACATCTGATTTATGTTCCTCTGTGTGATTACCACAACTCTCTATGGTTGGTATTGTCCTTGCCATTGAAAAAAAAAAATGACAGGAATAATTGAGGGAGATCAAGTGATGTGGTTGAATTGAAGAGCAAAAGTATATTTTTAGAAGTCAGTGAGTGGAACTTAGTATTTAGTGTCTCTGGGAGATAGGCTTGATGATATTCTAGGTTGAGATAAGAGATAATTAATACCCAATTCACCTTCTGCCATCTTACCATAAAAGTACTCACAAAAACCCTTAAATAGAGGCAATATTTTAACTGTAAGGGAGGTAGGAACAATGATTAAGGCGCTTCTAAGTCTCAGGAGGGCTTTCCTTAAGAAAAATGCATGTGGTTTCTGAAATGCAATAACTAAAGTGGATGACTCTTTTTTGAAAAATCTTTAGGTGATTTTAAGCAAATCCCTATCAAACCTTGTGTTAATTTTAGTGTATGTATAAAAAAGACAGTGGTTGAATCACTATCACTTAGAATGATTAGTAGTGAATACTGAATTAGAATGTCAGGCTATTGGAAGGTAAAGCTTATGAGTACAGGGATTCTTTTGACTGTTTATACCGTGCTCTAGTCCCTGGCATTAAGTAGATCCTCAATACTAGTTTGTTGAATGAAATAATTTAGAACATTCTCAGTTTTAAAACAATATTGAGGCAATGGGATCTATTTTGGTAGAAAAGTGAGAAGGCATTGTAAGTTTCAGAGCAAGTTTAGTTTCCTGCCCTGTTCCCACACCTGCCCTATCTGTTGTTCCACTGGCATTATCCTTAGATCCATATTATAGCAAAGATTTTTTCCATCTTCAGTATAATATTTGTCTGGACTTCCCTGGTGGCTCAGACAGTAAAGCGTCTGTCTACAATGTGAGAGACCTGGGTTTGTTCCCTGGGTTGGGAAGATTCCCTGGAGAAGGAAATGGCAACCCACTCCAGTACTCTTGCCTTGAAAATCCCATGGACAGAGGAGCTTGGTGCAGGCTACTATCCATGGGGTCACAAAGAGTCGGGCACGACTGAGCGACTTCACTTTCTTTCACTTTTCATTGAGATAGTATGTAAGTATTAATGTAACAAAGATGCCATCAAGGCCACTTGGTCTTTTCCAATAACTTTAGGGTTTTTTGCAGGGGTGGGGATGGCGTTTTACCCAGTCATCTCTGGCTATAGTTGATTGCTTTGAATTCTCCCATTTTTGTCAGGTGTTGCAGCTGTTACTGCATTCCTCAAATATGAAAAAAAAAAGTCTCCATTCTTTGATTACCCCAAAATACCAGCCACATAAAGACAGAAAGTATAACTGAATTTACTGAGTGCTTGAATGAGTAAAGGGAATGGCTATCCACTCCAGTATTCTGGCCTGGAAAATTCCATGGACTGTATAGTCCATGGGGTCACAAAGAGTCAGACACGACTGAGTGACTTTCACTGAAACTGAAACTGAATGAGTAAAACACATGTAGTAAATTTGAATAGAATATTCAGTTCAGTTCAGTCGCTCAGTCATGTCCAACTCTTTGCGACCCCAAGGACTGCAGCGTGGACTGCAGCAACCCCATGGACTGCAGAATAGAATGTTGCATCTCCCTATTTTTTAAGTTATGTGCATAATGTTCTCGTTCTGTCCTCCTGCATTTTCACTTATTCTCTCCTGTTTGTATCAACTTGGCTTCCTAATTGTTCTAAGCCCCTTTTTTACAACCTTTTTTTCTGGTTCCCTTGTCCTTGTCTCCAACCCTGATTTCTTACTTCTTAAGCAGAATAGCTTTGTCTCTGCTCATCCTGGTGGTGATGTAGTTCGGTGTTTAAGGATGTGAACGCTGGGCGATGATCTCATTGCTGGTCTTCCTCTGCTTTTTATTAGCTATCTTTCTCTGGGAAATAGTTTTAATTTTTCTGTGTCCTGGTTTAATTTCTTATATGATGTTTGCAAGGCTGTGATGAATTGATAAATGCAAAGCACTTAGAAAAGTGTGGTATGGTAGAAAGCTTTCATTAAATGTTAGCTATTACTATTATCTTGCTTCAAGATCTCTCTTCTTAAAAGGAAAAAGAAAAGAAAAAAAAACAAAGTTCCTTGTCAATGTGTTTCACTAAACAGAGACAGATATACCCACCACCAGTAGTCAACATTAATGTAAAATTATTTCCTCTCTGCTCAAGAAAGAAAATTGTATTTCTTTACTCTAAAACCAGAAGTGGTTTTCTCTCTCCTGGGGAAACTGATCATCATATATTTATTTTTTTTATGGGTGAATTCGTCTTTTAGATTTTATATTATTAAATGTTGAAGCTTGTTAAACTCAGTTTAATTGTGTGTAGGCAGCTTATAGGATTTTAGTGACAACTGGGTAGAATAAGAATTTTTCTTAACAGTTTTTCTAATGGCTTAAGACACCAGTTAATACTTCATAAACAGAAATTATTTCATTCTTTCTCTCATCTAAAAAATTGAATTATACTGATTCTCAGAGGGGGAGAATCAATGAATGATAGGCTTTTTTAGAGATGGAGGGTAGCTTAGAGATAATATAGTAGTGTCTCTACCTTTTAACATGAATATTTGGGGCCTATTAGATGATTTACGGAAAGTTTGGGTCTCTGCGATAGAACTGGAGTAAAGCAACTCTGAATACTATTGTTCCTGTACTCTTCCTTATTAATGTTATGTAACTATAGAAAAAACAAAAAAAGGTAAACCAGTAGTGTTTACCTGTGTACAGAATCAGTATAGAAAGAACAATCCTGCTTTCACATGTCTCCCAAAGTGAATGTCCAACAGTAATGTGAATTTATCACTAATTTGAATTTTTAAGTGATTCACATCACATTGGTTGAGTCTCCACTCAAAGGAAATTATCTTCTAGAATAAGATGGCCATCATTGTATTTCCTATGCAAAATGCTCAATCTCCTTCTTGTTGAATATATTCTACTGTTGTATTCATTTGCATAATAGATATCTAGAGCATTATTTCAATATATTAACTTCCTTTGTACTAACAAAAGTCAAATCAATAATACAATCCCCCAATCTCAATGATGTTACCACTTAACTGAAAAATAATGGATGTGAACATAAGAGTGCAGGTATTCAACATATAGCTCATCATTGTCAACTGAATAGAGCAGAATTTCACAAATTCCAATATGTTCACATCAAGCCAAAGTAGATAGAGTAGTTGATTTAACTGGCTTGACCACAGCTACCTTAGAAGCAAAGTGGATATTTTATTAAAGATCTGAGGAAAAAGGTTAGAAACATAAGTTTGTAGATAAGACAGGATCTTGTAGACTGTCGCGGGACAGAAAAATAGCATAAACAATTTTGGCAAGCAGAAATTTTGATTGGGATACCAATATGCATATGATAGGAAAGAGTGGTTTAATTTGGGGGGTTGAGTGGGAATAAGGCTGGAACTATTTGTGGAGAAATTTAAAGACCATGCTCAGCAAAATCTGCATATAATTTTATATTTTAATGCTCTTTGCTTTTACTCTCTTTTGGCAAGACCTTCCTTCATAAACTGAAAATAACTCATGAATGAATTATAGCCAGTATCTCTTCATGTTTTAGAAGCTCCATGAATTTATAATGAATTCTATTCTTTGTATTCTCTATTTGAGTGATGAAAGGGTCAGAAGCACAATTTATAGGTTAAATGATATTAGAGAACTGTGCATTGTATGACATATTTCATTAAAGCAGAGGCTATGAGCTGGGGCTTTAACAACCAGGAATTTCACACATCTGACCAGCAATCTTGTTCATAATTACTTTTATAATTGCCAAGAATAAGAAAAAAAGAAACTGTGTGCATGCATTTTTTAAAGTTTTACAATTGTAGTTTCTCTTCAGAGTGGATTATAGTTGTCAAGGGATGCTATGTTGTATAAAATGTAAACATAAGGTATAATAACTAGTTTTTTAGCACTTAGGTAAAGTATAAAAATTTGTCTATAACTAAATGTCCTGAAAAGATACAGTAGCATTGTACTAAAATTGGAATTGAAATCCTTTTAAGGATGTATCTTTGTTAGTAGAAAAGGTTAGTTACAAATTATCCCAAGAAAATTTATAAACCCTTGAAGCCCCTGCTTCTCATTAAAAGGTTAATTGCTATCATTTGAAAACTTGTCTTAGAATCTCCCTGTTCATAAAATTAAAATATGTGTTTTAAAGTGAAAACAATGTAATGTGTACTTATAATATGACACCAGATGCATGTGGATAATGCAGTAAAATCCAACAGATGTATTGGTAACTGACAGTAAATCAATTAAAAATTTTCAGACATCTCTCAGTTGCTTTCCTAGAGCCATGATGTTTCTTGAGCCTAGTTTATTTTTTTTTAATCTAAGTACAGTTGCTTTTCATTTTTAAAAAAGTTTTATTAGAGTATAGTTCCTTTACAATATTGTGTTAATTTCTACTGTACAGCAAAGTGAATCAGCTATATGTATATACACATCCTCACTTTTGATATTCTTCCTATTTAGGTCACAACAGAGCATTGAGTAGAGTTCCCTCTGCTATACAGTAGGTTCCCATTATCCATGGTAACTTAGTTTAATAACACAAAGTCATGGCAGAAATAAAGAATAAGGCAAGACAATGTATAATTGATACATGACACAGATTTTAAGTGTTGTTAAGGTTTAACAGATGTAAATATTGCCTTTAAGAAGAAGAGAGATTTTCCAAATTTTCTAACATTCATTTTATTCATTTTAGTCAATGGCCATAGGGAAGTTTCAGACAGGAGGATGATAAACTATGCCATCTGAAGGGCTGTTAGAAGATAAGAAAATTGCTTAATTAGCCACATAATGATACTTTAAAAAGCCAATAATTTATTTAAATATGTAATGACCTATTTGATAATGAACATTTTTCCTGCTCTTTACTTAGCACTATATGATAGTTTAATTTCCTTATGATAATATATAACATTTAAAAATAATTTTGAATAGCTTCCTTTCTTAGGTATTGATATAATTATGCATGGATTTCCCAGGTGGTGCTAGTGGTAAAGAGCCTGTCTGCCAGTGCAGTAGACTTTAGAGATGTAGGTTTGATCACTGGGTTGGGAAGATCCCCTGGAGGAGGGCACAACAACCAACTCCATTATTCTTGCTAGGAAAATCCCATGGACAGAGGAACCTGGTGGGCTATGGTCCATAGGGTTGCAAAGTTCAGTTCAGTTCAGTCGCTCAGTCCTGTCTGACTCTTTGCGACCCCATGGACTGCAGCACTCCAGGCTTCCCTGTCCATCACCAGCTCCCAGAGCTTACTCAGACTCAAACTCAAGGTAGCAAAGAGTTGGACTCAACTGAAGCAATTTAACACGTAATTAAGCATACTAAATTTTCAAAACAATGGGTGGCTTGAACCTTAATATTTAAGCTGCTGCTGCTGCTGCTGCTAAGTCGCTTCAGTCGTGTCCAACTCTGTGCGACCCCATAGATGGCAGCCCACCAGGCTCCCCCGTCCCTGGGATTCTCCAGGCAAGAACACTGGAGCCGGTTGCCATTTCCTTCTCCAATGCAGGAAAGTGAAAAGGGAAAGTGAAGTCGCTCAGTCGTGTCCAACTCCTAGCGACCCCATGGACTGCAGCCTACCAGGCTCCTCCATCCATGGGACTTTCCAGGCAAGAGTACTAGAGTGGGTTGCCATTGCCTTCTCCATGATATTTAAGCTAGGCCTACAAATTTGAAGAAATGAAAAGAACAATAATATGTAGTAAAAGGAGAGGAGTTCACCATTGTTAATGATCTTTGGAATCTTGTATAATTACTGGATGAAACAATCCCATTGATTTGTATCTCTCCCTTCTGGCTGTGTACCATTCTGTCAGAGATAAGGTGTCACCATTTACATTTTTGAATGAATTCCTATCTTGTATTCTCTCTGAGCAAAATGCATATGTTGTGGCTGAAATACAATGGAAAGGTTTGATGTTTTTATACAGAAGACCTGAGTTTGAGTCCTAACTCCATTACCTTTCTACTGTGTGATCTTGAGCAAGTCACTTAATTTCTCTGAATGAGACTCTAATTTTTCATTTGAAAACTGGAATGGTATTAATACTTTACTCACTCATAGTAAATCTATGCTTGATTATTAGAACAGTGTACCTTTATCAAGTGCTGGGGAGTCATTAGTTCTTGTATTATTTTCCGTTCCTTTTCTTCCCTCTCTCCCTCCCTCTGTGCCTCCATTCCTTCTCTCTTTCATTTTCCTTCCAATAGCTATCCATACTGGGGAAGATTCTAAAAGAAAAAAAATAGCTTGTATAGTGTTCTTAAATTGCTAAACATTGGGTAAAACATTAAAAAGTGTTTTAACTCATATTTTCACTGTTTATGCAGATATTTAGGTGTCCTCTAACTACAGGATGACTAGATACCTCCCATAATTACCTTGGTATAAGTTGAAATCAGAGTTATTTCTTCCTAACCTTTTCTTCCAAGCTTGAACAAAAGTCATAGAAAATGATTTTTTAGAGCAGTGCATTAGCATAATAATTTCATAGGGTAGAAATATAATGATTGGATTATTTCAAATACATAACCTCTTTCTATAAAGTAGAGCTCACTTCTTATTCTTGGGGAAGATAATAATTTTCTAGTGGATGTGGCATGAACAGGAAAGGCAGCGGGCTGACAGAAATCCACAGTTATGATTTCTGCTGTTCAGTACAAGGTCAATGGTTAATTAAGTCACCACCAGTGGAAATTTGATCATGGATGAGGTCTCTAACTTTACCTGTATTACCGGGCTCTCAGTGGATGACTCAGCTAAGTCATTATATTAACTTTGCTTCCTCCAGACGGGTACATGATTCAGAGGAAACTGGCAGGGGATTTAGGATGTGAGGTTGTAATATTACTTTCTAGATACCATTTCAGAAAATGCACGTTCACCTCAGAAACAGGATTTGTAAAGTTTTGTTTGTCATGCAAATTAATCACATGTTGTCATGAGTAATTTAGGTGGCAAGGATTTCATGGGTACTTTTATTATTCATTGATTCATGACATGATTCACTCATTCATCTCCACAAATAGTCAATGAGTATCTGTTCTGAACTAAGCACTATGCTGGGCATTGGGATTAAAGAGATAAAAAGAACAGCATCAGCCTTGACATCACTCTTGTCCTGGAAGGTCCTAAATTCACAACCTGGTAAATTGAGGCAGAGAGCATATAATTGCCAAGTCTATAACTAGAATCTCAGATTGAGCCACTGCCCGGCTTGGCACTTACTATAACTATGATGCTTTTTAAGTTTTTCTGTCAACTCACAGAAGCATGATATAGTATAATTAGGTTTCCTATATTTGTACTGCACATAAATAATGAAATTTAATCAACAGACACCAGAGAAAACGTAGGTGCATTTAGATGCAGGCAGTATAAATTAACAGCCCAAGAAAATCTTTCCTTGCTTTAGAGGAAGGGTATCTTTGTTTATGGGCTTCCCAGGTGGTGCTAGTGGTAAAGAACCCACCTACCAGTGAAAAGATGTAAGAGACACATGCTGATCCCTTGGTCAGGAAGACTCCCTGGAGGAGGGCATGGCAACCCATTGCAGTGTTCTCGCCTGGAGAATCCCCATGGACAGAGGGGCCTGGTGGGCTACAGTGCAGGGGGTCCTAAAGAGCTGGACATGACTGAGGTGACTTAGCATGCAGGCACATTTTCATTTACATTTGTACCATTTTCTTTGTATCTTCATTCTGTGAGTCTGTCCATAAATAACCTTCTCTCTTTCCTCTAAAGTATACTTTGTGCCACAATTTCATGCATCAGAAACAGGTATGTGAGAAGAAAAACAAGCGGCACTTTTACTCAGATTAGGACTTTGGGATATTTCTTGTCCTTTGACAAAAGCTAAATACATATTCATAGCATCCTACAAACATAGTGGAAATTCCAGTTCTGCCTCTAGACTACTTTCAACTAGGTCATACCAGGCAGTTAGGGATATATATTGGTTCTTATGTGTCTATGGGGAGGAATCCATTTTTGGATGTTGGGCTGGGAAACAGTTTAGGTTGTGGCTTATGTATATTTATAGTGCTTGCATTTACTCGCTTGCTGTTCCCCTGTGTGAATTGTTGTATTGGTTCATTTTGACAGTATTGAATGAGGCACAACGTTTTAACCTCTTTTCTCTTGTAATTATATAAACATGTACACTGTACATGGTGACCTGGGAATGCTGATCAGAACATCTGTTACGATAAATGGAACAGTGAATGAGAGTTGATTTTTAAATTGTAAAGTACTAGAAGTCACTCTTCTGATCTGTGGCTTTATGCAAATGATAATGTTTGAAAATGTTGCTGAAACCTGTCATTCTTTAACTTACCAGAGATAGAAAGAGAGTTTGCTTTGTATTATTCTCACATGGCTGCTGCCAGGCTAGGGAAGTATTTGTCTTTCTCAGAATCAATTAAGTTAACGTTTATAGCAACTTACATAGCAGTTTAAGCATTCTAGAGCCTGCAGGAAAATGCTACCTTAAAGTAACCAATAATGTCGGGATAACCTCAAGATATTCTTGGCAGAGGTCCTTCAGGGTACAGTCCACATCACTTCCATATGTCCTTGGTTAATTTTGGGCTAAGAAGCCAAGAGCCATGGGATAAAAATTAATAAAATGAATATTACTCTCATTATCATTCTCCTAAAATGAACAGTCAAAGAAAACTCTAGATTCAGTGGCAGATAAAGAGCTTACCTTACATGAGAACCTCTGCCCATTCTTTTGACACCTTACAAACCTTCACTACATTGTGCTAGCCAGTCTCAGGAGAATTATCAGTTATCTTTCCCATTATCATCTTGGCTACAACTAGAAGACTTTTTTAAAGTTACTTTTCCTGTATTTGTTTTTCACTGATTTTTAAATATATTTTTTCCCATTTAGTTTACAGTTGTCCTCTCATTTAAAAAGGAACAATTTTGATTTTGAATTTGCTTAGCACATTTGAGGCTGGGGAGAAAATTCCAACTAAGTCACTACTCAAAAACATATTGGAAAGTGCTGTTCTGAGGGATGCAGGTGGTGGTGGTGGTTTAGTAGCTAAACTGTGTCTGACTCTTGTGACCCCCTGAACTGTAGCCCACCAGGCTTCTCTGTCCATGGAATTTTCCAGGCAAGAATACAGAAGTGGGTTGCCATTTCCTTCTCCAGGGGATCTTCCAGACCCAGGCATTAAACCCGTCTCCTGCATTGCCAGAGAAATTCTTTACACTGAGCCACTAGGGAAGTCTGGCAGGTGCAGTGGATGCATTGCCAGTGCCTGATCGGAATCATCTTTCTAAAAGCAGGGCATTTTCAGGCTTAGTTTTCAAGGTCATTGTTCTATAGAGATAAAATGGTTCATCTCTATAGTGAAGGGCTAAGTTTGCTAAATTTATATTTGGATAATTTCCTATGATTGGAAATGTTCTCCCTTTAGCTTGGGTTCTGTCCAGTCCTAAGAATCCAAAATTGTATAATCTTATGTCCTAAATTACTCCATCCTCAAAAATAATTTCTTCTATAAAAGTATCTCAGATATATAAAAATTCTTTTTATTTCAAGAAGTCTAGGAAATGGTCATTATCTATATTCCTATTATTCATAGATATTCTCCATGAATATTTTGGTATATATCTTTCCAGGCTTATATCTATGTATTTTTATCTTTATTTATCTGTTCAGTTCAGTTCAGTCACTCAGTCATGTCTGACTCTGCAACCTCATGGACTGCATCACACCAGGCTTCCCTGTTTCTCACCAACTCCTGGAACTTGCTCAAATTCATGTCCATCAAGTTGGTGATGTCATCCAACCACGTCATCCTCTGTCTTTCCCTTCTCCTCCTGCCTTCAGTCTTTTCCAGCATCAGGGTCTTATCCAGTGAGTCAATTCTTTGCATCAGGTGGCCAGAGTATTAGAGCTTCAGCTTCAGCATCAGTCCTATCTCTGCTTTTTAATATGCTGTCTAGGTTGATAATGGCTTTTTACCCAAGAATCAAGTGCCTTATAATTTCATGGCTGCAGTCACCATCCACAGTGATTTTGGAGCCCAAGAAAATAAAGTCTGTCACTGTTGCCATCGTTTCCCCATCTATTTTCCATAAAGTAATGGGACTGGATGGAGAAGGCAATGGCACCCCACTCCAGCACTCTTGCCTGGAAAATCCCATGGATGGAGGAGCCTGGTAGACTGCGGTCCATGGGGTCGCTAAGAATCGGATACGACTGAGCGACTTCACTTTCCCTTTTCACTTTCCTGCATTGGAGAAGGAAATGGCAACCGGCTCCAGTGTTCTTGCCTGGAGAATCCCAGGGACGGGGGAGCCTGATGGGTTGCCATCTATGGGGTCTCACAGAGTCGGACACGACTGAAGCGATTTAGCAGCAGCAGCAGCAGCAATGGGACCGGATGCCATGACCTTTGTTTTTTGAATGTTGAGTTTTAAGTCAGCTTTTTCATTCTCCTCTTTCACTTTCATCAAGAGGCTTTTTAGCTCCTCTTTGCTTTCTGTCATAAAAGTGGTGTCATCTGCATATCTGAGGTTACTGATATTTCTCCCAGCAATCTTGATTCCAACTTGTGCTTCATCCAGCCCAGCATTTCACATGATGTACTCTGCATATACATTAAATAAGCAGGGTGACAATATACAGCCCCAAGGTACTTTTTTCCTAATTTGAAACTAGTCTGTTGTTCCATATCTGGTTCTATCTGTAGCTTCTTGACCTGCATACACGTTTCTTAGGAGGCAAAGGCTTTGGCATAGTCAATAAAGTAGATGTTTTCTTGGAACTCTCTTGCTTTTTTGATGATCCAACAGATGTTGGCAATTTGATCTCTGGTTCTTCTGCCTTTTTTAAATCCAGCTTGAACATCTGAAAGTTCTCAGTTCCCATACTGTTGAAGCATAACTTGGAGAATTTTGAGCATTACTTTGCTAGCGTGTGAGATGAGTACAATTGTGTGTTAGTTTGAACATTCTTTGGCATTTCCTTTCTTTGGGATTGGAATGAAAACTGAGCTTTACCAGTCCTGTGGCCACTACTGAGTTTTCCAAATTTGCTGACATATTGAGTGCAGCACTTTCACAGCATCATCTTTTAGGATTTGCAATAGCTCAACTGGAATCCCATCACCTCCACTTGCTTTGTTTGTAGTGATGCTTCCTAAAGCCCATTTGACTTCATGCTCCAGAATGTCTGGCTCTAGTTGAGTGATCACACCATCATGGTTATTTGGGTCATTAGGCTTTTTTTTTTTTTGGAGTTCTTCTGTGTATTCTTACCACCCCTTCCTGATATTGTCTGCTTCTGTTAGGTCCATACCGTGCCCATCTTTTGATGAAATGTTCCCTTGGTATCTCTAATTTTCTTAAAGACATCTCTAGTCTTTCCCATTCTATTGTTTTCCTCTATTTCTTTGCATTGATTGCTGAAGAAGGCTTTCTTATCTCTCTTTGCTATTCTTTGGAACTCTCATTCAAATGGGTATATCTTTCCTTTTCTCCTTTGCCTTTTGCTTCTCTTCTTTTCTCAGCTGTTTGTAAGGCCTCCTCAGACAACCATTTTGCCTTTTTGCATTTCTTTTTCATCTCAATAGTTTTGCTCACCGTCTCCTATACAATGTTATGAAACTCTGTCTACCAGAGCTAATCCCTTGAATCTATTTGTTGCTTCCAGTTTATAATCATAAGGGATTTGATTTATGTCATACCTGAATGATCTAGTGGTTTTCCTTACTTTCTTCAGTTTAAATCTAAATTTTGCTATAAAGAGTTGATGATTTGAGCCACAGTCAGCTCCCGGTCTTGTTTTTGCTGACTGTGTAGAGCTTTTCCATCTTCAACTGCGAAGAATGTAGTCCGTCTGATTTCAGTATTGACCATCTGGTGATGTCCATGTGTATAGTCTTCTCTTGTGTTGTTGGAAGAGCGTGTTTGCTATGACCAGTGCGTTCTCTTAGCAAAACTCTGTTAGCCTTTGCCCTGATTCATTTTGTACCCCAAAACCAAACTTGCCTGTTATTCCAGGTATCCCTTAACTTCCTACTTTTGAATTCTAGCCCCCTATAATGAAAGAATATCTATTTTTGGTGTTAATTCTAGAAGGTCTTGTATGTCTTCATAGAACCGTTCAACTTCAGCTTCTTTGGCATTAGTGGTTGGGGCATAGACTTGGATTATTGTGACATTGAATGGTTTGCCTTGGAAATAAATAGGGATCTGTAGATAAATATTTAGACATAAATCTAGATGGGTTCTCAGGTGGCCCTAGTGGTAAAGAACCCACCTGCCCAATTCAGGAGCTGCAGGAGACCAGGTTCAATCCCTGGGTCAGAAAGATCCCCTGGAGAATGGACTTGCAAGCTACTCCAGTATTCTTGCCTGGTGAATTCCATTTATAGAGGAGCCTGGTGGGCGATAGTTTATTGGGCCACAAAGAGTCGGACATGACTAAAGTGACTAACACTTAACACTTATTGATAGCATAGCTAAGTTTTATTGAGAATCATTGTTGTAAGAGTTTTTATATATCCTTTCACTTAATTTTCTCTGCAATCCTATGTACTTGATAAAGCCAATAAGATAACATTTTTTCCAGTGGGCTAAACTGAGCTATGAATCCAAGCAGGCTGACACTAGAGATGTTATTTTGAACTATTACATAATATTGCTTCTTAAAAACTTGCTGATTTTGTACTTGCTATTCCATTAGCAATGTATCCTAAATGTTTTCCCATGTCAATAAATATACATCTACCCAAGAATGTTAATGATTGCACACTATTCCATTGGTGGTTTACAGTACTATATAGAACCACTCTGCTGGTGGTGTACATTTAGATTGTTTTCAGTTTATTTCCTTATTAAAAATGATACTGCTATGAACTTCTTTGAACATGTATGATTTCTAGTATAATTTGTCTAACTCTTAAATATCTTTGCAGTTTGCCTGTCTGCTGATAAAATTTGCCCTACAGAATTATCTGATCAAAGATTATTCCTTGATTCTGTGGGTCAATAAAATTACATTAGTGAAGGAATTATTTATTGAGCATGTACTATGTGACAGGCACCCAGCTAAGAGCTGAGGATTCAACTATAGCAATTGCTTGAGTCTGTAGGCTAGTTATTCCCACTAACTTAAGAATTTTAGACACATTTTTAAAAAGCTTTACTTGATCATTTCCCAGGGTATGTTCAGGAGTTGTAACAGTTTTCAGTGAAACTTTTTTGCCCATGTGTGTGTTTGTGTGTGTGTGTGTTTATGTTTTGACCGACTCTCCATTCTGAACACCCAAAACAGAATAATCTACAGCTGGGTCATTTCATTTGACCATAAGACACATTGTTTAGGCTATATTTACATAGAGTCAGTGTAAACATTTTTGTCAGTGACATATTGCTCTATTTGACAATATCAGGTCACCTTGTTTTCTCCCCTCCTTTGCCTCTAGATTAAGTAGCTGGTTAGCTTTTCTCCGATCCTGCTTTTGTATACGCCTTTGTGGGCGTGTGTCAGTTTTGCACGCATACTCACATATGTGAGCATTGTTTCTATATTAGATCTCTACTGGCTTAGTCACATTATCTGCATTTAAAATTTCCACAGTGATATCTCAAGTTAGATTTTTGGAAAAAGAAACTTGCTAACTTTTATACTCTATTTACATATTTACATTTTCCTTGACGTACAATTGTCTGCAATATTTTCTTTCTACATCTGCTTTGAATTCTTTCAGTTTTTAAATTTGTCAGGAAATTAAATCCATTACTGAATATTGAAACTAGTTCTGAAAAGTCATAATTTTTATATAATTTCCATATAATTTCCAATTAGCCTTAGAGATACAAGCTTCTATTCCACAGGCTCTCCTAATTATAAAAAATAATTCGTAAGACTAATTTATAAATGGCTTTAGCAAATAAGAGAGGCTTTATGGGTTATATTAAGAGAATCACAGGGGAAGGGACACAGTCTGATCCACATGATTCTTGTAGTTGCCTGGGAAAAGGAAAATAAGTGTTGTGCATTTGGTCAATTTCTTTAATATTTCTTTTATATTGTATTGATATACATACTGCATTAGTACTTGCAATACTCATATTCTCTCCTCACATTAGTGGTTTATTGTTCAAACATATATTAAACACACATGTATGCCTAACACAGTTAAGTCCAGTGAGTTAAAAATGAGTGAGTTCCATACACATTGAACCATATTCAGGAACAGAAGGTTATGACTATAAATCTAACTGAGGGAGTTTGTGGAGAGGTAGGCTTTACAACAGAGATGATGAGGTTTTATTAATGGTAACATGAATCCTAAAATTTTTAATAATCTCCAAAGATTTTATATCAGATTAATACTATAGCTTTTAAAAGAGAAACAAAATATTTTTAAGGATTTAAGAAACTTTGCCCCCAAATGTGTAAACAATTCCTTTCTTTATTATTTGTTAATCCTCTCAATTAAAATAAAATAATAAATGCAAAAATATGCAGCTCATACATAATAGCTGATAGTCCAGCTAATAGCATAAAGAAGATTTTTTAGGAAACTATGCACAATAAATATGTAAAGGAGAATGGAGGGATTTTCTTAATGTTATCATCCAGATAAATAATGTAAATTATTTTGCATGTAATATAAAATTACATATTTAGGCTGCTTCATGCGTTATATTATTATTATTAAATTGATTTCTTTTTTAAAATAATTTGCTAGCCACTTAAGGAAATTTATTTTAATACCTCTAACTTAGCCTTATAACATTCAAATGCTCTTTGTAAACTCAAAACATACTTATATCTATATTTTTATTGACTGGATTCAGTAATATTTTGATGCAGAATTTCTCAAATCAATTTTTTTTTTTTCGCAAATGAAAGTGAGGCTAGCATGTAACCAGTCCTTAACTTCTGACAGAATCAGTATTGCTCCTCAATTTACTGAGCAGTTCTTAAGCAATTGTAGAATCAGGAAAGTTTTGAACCTCTGATCTTCAAGATCATTTCACCCAACCCTTCATTTTGCAGAGAAGCAAACATTTGTTTAGATAGTGAATGGGGTTTGCTCATTCAATCACTTTTGCCTTTTCTTATAGCTGACCTATTTCTTAAAAATCAATATAATTAAGTGTGTGCTTCTGGCCCTCAAATCATTGGTGTTATTTATACTGTTTATGTGGTGATTATTCACGTGGCTGCCTTCCCTGTTATCTCAGTTTGATCTGCTCTATTTATATCTCGATATTATTCCAGCATCTGCCTTCCCAATCAGTGTGTATTCCTTCTCAGTACTAAATTGCTAACATTTAAGTAGCCATTTCCCAATTTTCCTCTCAGTATGTAGTACATCTACTTTAAAATTAATATTATTTGAATGTGTAAATCTGTGATCCTCCCTACCATTTTAAGGATCCATTTGTAGAAAGGAAAAAAAAATCAACACCTATTTTCTATACACTAGCAAAAATTATGTTGGAAACAGTTGGAGGTTTGTCAAGTTAAAAGCATATTTATTTTTAAAATAAGCAAGCACATTTACATGCCTGAGCATAACCAATCTCTGTCCATTGGAACTATAATGTCATTTCCTTCAATGTGATTTCAGTTTTTATGAGCCATCTAACTCATGTTCTTTATTCTTATCAGCAGCTTCCTTTCCCCAAATGACCACTACCAATTTGAGTTGTATTGATTATGATAGATGTGAAAGAGATATGCAAGATTAACTTTCATAGCTTCTATATTTAAAGAACTGCAGAGTACTAAAACTGCAGAAAAGTACAGGACACTTTAAAGAAAACATTTTCACTGGTCACATGTCCTGTATATTTTTTGTTTACTTGAAATATTGACAAAGGTGTGAATTTGTATGCCTAGATGAAATTACACTAGTAACAGTACAATTCACAACATTATTGTCACTAGAAAAAAAGGTCTCAAAATTCTGAAGCCAGTCCTTTAACTAAATTAGAAATACCCATTGCTTCATGGCTCAAGGGAGTCAAAAACAAGTGAGGAGTGTCTCTCAGTGTGAGGGAAGAGATGAATCACTGTTTCTCCTCTTGGAAAATTCATATATTATACCATATGCTGTCCACACAGTCCTTTTCTGGGAGCTTTGACCTACTTGTTAATTTTTCCATGGCATGTCAGTCATTCAAGTCCATGTATGCATGTGTTCTGATTGCATACACTTAAGCAACCTGGGTGGTATCTATCAACTTCACACAAAATCAGTTTCAGAGTGTTATAGTCATATTTCATATGGGTGCAAAAAACTCTAAGAATCTGTCTTAGAAAACTAAAAGTGTTTATCATTCAGAAAAAGGAAAGCTGCTGTGAAAACTACCAGAAATTGAAGATAAAGAGTGGCAATCTCACCCAGCAGGAAGCAGTACAGCATAGTGATTAAATGCTGGAGCCTAGATTAAGGTCTTCTGTGACTGAATCCAGTATCCATCACTTTCAGACCATGCAACTGACCTTAGGCAAGATTCTTAAGATGCTGGACCTGCTCCAAGGTCTTGCTAAAGTAGAGGACATTAGACACAGTAAAATAAGTCATTTGGCCTAAAAAAGTAAAATACCTTGTAAGGCAATGGGTCATAAAAGAGAAGGAATTCTTAGGCTTACCAATATGAAAGACTTAAATATCAAAGTTATATTCAGAATTAAAATATGACATATTAGAGCAATGGGTAATACCCAGAAGACAGAAAATGTGATTCAGCTACATTTCTTGATGTCATTCTATTTATGTTTGTAAATTATTTATTATGATGCCTGATATAAAATATGCTCTTAATGAATGTTGACTATTAGAAGCTTTCATCCTTCAGCGTAGCATGGGTTTACTATGTTTCATACTGATTTAACTTTCTTTCTTTTTTAATTTAAGTATAGTTAATTTACAATATTATATTAGTGTCAGATGTACAACATAGTAATTCAACCTTTTTATAGGTTACACTATTTTCAGGGTTATTACTATATAATATCTATGTATCTTTGTGTTCTGCAGTATATCCCTGTTGTTTATTTATTTAGCATGTTAGTTTGTGTCCCTATCCAAACAGTCCATCCTAAAGGAAATCAGTCCTAGGTGTTCATTGGAAGGACTGATGTTGATGCTGAAACTCCAATATTTTGGCCACCTGATGCGAAGAGCTGACTCATTTGAAAAGACCCTGATGTTGGGAAAGATTGAAGGCAGGAGGAGAAGGGGACGACAGAGGATGAGATGGTTAGATGGCATCACCAACTCAATGGACATGAGTTTGGGTGAACTCCGGGAGTTGGTGATGGACACGGAGACCTGGCATGCTGCGATTCATGGGGTCCCAAAGAGTCGGACTGAACTGAATCCCATATACTAGTCTTGCTCCTCCTCCCTTCCCTCTTCCCACTGGTAACCACTATTTTGTTTTCTATACCTGTGAGTCTGTTTCTGTTTTGTTATATACATTCATCATTTTCCTTTTTAGATTCTATGTATTGTTGATAATATAGAGTATTTGTCTTTCTCTCTCTGAATTATTTTACTAAGCATAGTATTACCCAGATTCACCCATATTGTTGCAAATGGAAGAATCTTATTGTTTTTCATGGCTAAGTGATATTCCATTGTATGTTTATCTAAATACAGAGAGAGATTATTTAATTTATTTTTAATCGGAGGATAATTGCTTGATAATGTTGTATTGGTATCTACCATTCAGTTAGGTTCAGTCGCTCAGTCGTGTCAGTCAGTGATTCTTTGCAACCCCATGGACTGCAGCATGCCAGGCCTCCTGTCCATCACAAACTCCCCAAGTTTATTCAAACTCGTGTCCATTGAGTCAGTGATGTCATCCAACCATTTCATCTGTCATCCCCTTCTCCTCCCACCTTCAATCTTTTACAGCATCAGGGTCTTTTCAAATGAGTCAGTTCTTCATATCAGGTGGCCAAAGTATTGGTAGTTTAAGCTTCAACATCAGTCCTTCCAATGAACACTCAGGACTGATTTCCTTTAGGATGGACTGGTTGGATCTCCTTGCAGTCCAAGGGACTCTCAAGAATCTTCTCCAACACCACAGTTTAAAAGCATCAATTCTTCATGTGATCATCTTCCAGAATTTGAAAACAGATACCAACTTCTTACTGTGTTTCCTTCTAGCCAGGTTAAAACTTAAATCTTTTAATTGTCTGTCATATGACTATTCTGATCGATTCCGTCTAGTCAAGACTATGTTTTTTCCGCTGGTCATGTATGGATGTGAGAGTTGGACTGTAAAGAAAGATGAGTGCTGAAGAATTGATGCTTTTGAACTATAGTGTTGGAGAAGACTCTTGAGAGTCCCTTGGACTGCAAGGAGATCCAACCAGTCCATTCCCAAGGAGATCAGTCCTGGGTGTTCATTGGAAGGACTGATGCTAAAGCTGAAACTCTGATACTTTTGCCACCTCATGTGAAGAGCTGACTCATTGGAAAAGACCCTGATACTGGGAGGGATTGGGGGCAGGAGGAGTAGGGGATGACAGAGGATGAAATGGCTGGATGGCATCACCAACTCAATGGAGATGAGTTTGAGTAAACTCCGGGAATTGGTGATGGACAGGGAGGCCTGGTGTGCTGCGATTCATGGGGTTGCAAAAAGTCGGACACGACTGAGCGACTGCACTGAATTGGGCATTTTCTGATGAGTTTAGCCAGCAGGGCATTAAAAATTAAACTTCCTTTTTGATGGAGAATATATTTTTTAGTCCGCACCACCTCTTATTGTCTCTCCAGTGTAGGCATTTAACTTTGCAGCCCCAGACAAAAGGGCATTGGGGTTCAGAGGGAAGGCTGTTCTAGTGACTGCATTTGGCTCTGGGATGGTTTTGTGTCTTCCAAACTTTGGGTGTTGAGAAGTTGGTGTAGTGGTGATATAGATGCTCATCATTCTCTCTGGAACTTTGGATAGATGAGGTCTGGGGCATGCAGGACAGGATCCATCTAACTTTGAAGTAATGCCACTTCCAGTGGCAGATTCCCTAAGCTGCAGCTACTCAGGAATCAGTTCAACCAGTACCCACAGAAGACTCTTAAGGACCATTCTTACTAAAGCTGTTGAACAGGAATCTGGGTTTTATTCCCCAGACCACCCTCTTCTTGGACCTGCTAATTCTGTAACTTAGATGAGGCCAACATTCTCTTAATAAAAATTCTAGAAACTGGCATATCTTCTAAGAGGATAACAAATGATGTGTTTTTCACAACATCAATTCCTTTATTAAAGTGAATGAGTGTAAGACACTGCTTGTACCTACTTTAAGATAGGAT
Source organism: Oryx dammah (assembly GCF_014754425.2). Classification (NCBI taxonomy): domain Eukaryota; kingdom Metazoa; phylum Chordata; class Mammalia; order Artiodactyla; family Bovidae; genus Oryx; species Oryx dammah. The sequence goes on along the minus strand of NW_024070188.1, from coordinate 35,764,960 downwards.
CTTTTTTAACTGTTGTAGAAGTTAGCTGTGATGTTGGCTGGCACATCTATCACAGGTTTGTGAGTCATACAATCCTCAGTAGTGGTTAAAATTGACCTAAATGAGAAAAAGTTTGGATCAGCTTCAGCAGTTGACTAATATAAATCTTTTATTTCAAGTCTTGAGTAATGTTGTTCTTTTGTGAGTCATAGTCTGTGATGGAGAAAGCTGCAGTATTGTGAGTTCTGTGCAAATGAGGGATTCCTTACCATTTGGTCTTGTATATCTGCTAAACAAAGTGGGGCAACTATGGAAAACTTTTCCAACTACTTATGAAAAAGAAGCCTATTCTATTCTATTCTGTTTCTTTTTTTACCTAACAGGCCACTTATAAAATGAAGAAAACTATTAACTTTTAGTATAAGCTTGGAGAAAGAATCACAGGCATATTGTTTGAGGTAGGTAAGGTGGTCTGGTATTCCCATCATTTTAAGAATTTTCCACAGTTTTTGATTCACACAGTCAAAGGATTTGGCGTAGTCAATAAAGCAGAAGTAGATGTATTTCTGGAACTCTCTTGCTTTTTCTATGATCCAGTGAATGTTGAAATTTGAGCTCTGGTTCCTCTGCCTTTTCGAAATCCAGCTTGAACATCTGGAACTTCTCAGTTCATGCACTATTGAAGCTTAGCTTGGAGAATTTTGAGCATTACTTTGCTAGCATGTGAGGAGTGCAATTGTGCGGTAGTTTGAACATTCTTTGGGATTGTTTTTCTTTGGAATTAGAATGAAAATGACCTTCTCCAGTCCTATGGCCACTGCTGAGTTTTCCAAATTTGCTGGCATATTGAGTGCAGCACTTTCACAGCATTATCGTTTAGGATTTGAAATAGTTCAACTGGAATCCCATCACCTCCACTTGCTTTGTTTGTAGTGATGCTTCCTACAGTCCACTTGACTTCACATTCCAGGATGTCTGGCTCTAGTTGAGTGATCACACCATCATGGTTATCTGGGTCATGAAGATCTTTTTTGTATAGTTCTTCTATGTATTCTTGTCACCTCTTCTTAATATCATCTGCTTCTGTTAGATCTATACTGTTTCTCTCTTTTATTGTGCCCATCTTTGCATGAAATGTTCCCTTGGTATCTCTAATTTTCTTGAAGTGCTCTCTAGTCTTTCCCATTCTATTGTTTTCCTGTATTTCTTTGCATTGATCACTGAGGAATGCTTTCTTATCTCTCCTTGCTATTCTTTGGAATTCTGCATTCAAATGTATTTATCTTTCCTTTTCTCCTTTGCCTTTTATTTCTCTTCTTTTCTCAACTATTTTTATAAGGCCTTCTCAGACAACCATTTTGCCTTTTTTGCATTTCTTTTTCTTGGGAATGGTCTTGATCACTGCCTCCTGTTCAATGTCATGAACCTCTATCCATAGTTCTTTAGGCACTTGTCTATCAGATCTAATCTTTTGAATCTATTTCTCACTTCTACTGTATAATCATAAGGGATTTGATTTAGGTCATATATGAATGGTCTAGTGGTTTTCCCTACTTTTTTAAATTTTAAACTGAATTTGGCAATAAGGAGTTCATGATCTGAGGCACAGTCAGCTCCCAGTCTTGTTTTTGCTGACTAGATATAGCTTCTCCATCTTTGGCTACAAAGAATATAATCATTCTGATTTTGGTATTGACCATCTGGTGATTGTCCATGTGTAGAGTCTTCTCTTGTGTTGTTGAAATTGGCAAAACTCTGTTGTTGTTCTATTGGCAAAACTCTGTTAGCCTTTGCCTGCTTTATTTTGTACTCCAAGTCTAAACTTAACTGTTACTCCAGGTATCTCTTGACTTCCTACTTTTGCATTCCAGTCCCCTGTGATGGAAAGGACATCTTTTTTTGGTGTTAATTCCAGAAGGTTTTGTAGGTCATCATATAACCTTTCAACATCAGCTTCTGTGGCATTAGTGTTTGGGGCATAGACTTGTAAGAATGTTTTGCCTTGGAAATGAACAGAGATCATTCTGTCATTTTTGAGATTGCACCCAAATACTGCATTTTGGATTCTTTTGTTGACTATGAGGGTTACTCAATTTCTTCTAAGGGATTCTTGCCCTTACTAGTAGGTATAATGGTGATATGAGTTAAATTCACCCATTTCGTTCCATTTTAGTTCACTGATTCCTAAAAAGTTGATGTTCATTCTTGCCATCTTCTGTTTGACCATGTCCAATTTACCTTGATTCATGGACCTCACATTCCAGGTTCTTATGCAATATTTTTCTTTACAACATCGGACTTTACTTCCATCACCAGTCACATCCATAACTGGGCATTGTTTTCACTTTGGCTCCATCTATTCATTCTTTCTGGAATTATTTCTCCATTCTTCTTCAGTAGCATATTGGGCACCTACCAATCTGGGGAGTTCATCTTTCAGTGTCCTATCTGTTTGCCTTTTCATACTGTTCATGGGATTCTCAAGGAAAGAATACTGAAGTGGTTTGCCTTCTCCAGTGGACCATGTTTTGTCAGAACTCTCCATCATGACCCATCCGTCTCAGCATGGCTCATAGTTTCATTAAGTTAGGCAACAGCATGATCCGTGTGACCAGTTTGGTTAGTTTCCTGTGATTGTAGTTTCCCTAGTGTCTCAGCAGTAAAGAGTCTGCCTGCCATGCAGGAGACCCAGGTTTGATCCCTAAGTCAGGAAGATCCTCTGAGAAGGGAATGGAAACCCACTTGACTATTCTTGCCTGGAAAATTCCTTGGACAGATGAGCCTGGCAGGCTATTGTCCATGGAGTCGCAAAAGTTGGACGCACCTGAACAACTAACACACATACTATTTGATGCTGAGGTTATTTGAGATGTGATAGCCTTTCCTAAGGGAGAAGGCAATGGCAACCCACTCCAGTACTCTTGCCTGGAAAATCCTATGGATGGAGGAGCCTGGTAGGCTGCAGTCCATGGGGTCGCTAAGAGTCAGACACAACTGAACAACTGAATGACTTCACTTTCACTTTTCACTTTCATGCATTGGAGAAGGAAATGGAAACCCACTCCAGTGTTCTTGCCTGAAGAATCCCAGGGACGGGGGAGCCTGGTGGGCTGCCATCTATGAGGTCTCACAGAGTCGGACATGACTAAACTGACTTAGCAGCAGCAGCAGCAGCAGCCTTTCCTAAATTAATACAAGCAAACAAAATAATTAAACCAAACAAAAACAAAACCATGAGAATGATTATCTTAGATTTTTTTTTTAATTTCAGAAAACCAAACATAAGTATAAGAAAACAGTGGGAAAAAAAGGAATAGGGAATTTGATTGTGATAAAATAGTGGTCTCTAGGTTCCTGAAACTGTGCGAATCTTGGTACAAGTCTGTGGAAAGCACTTAATTACAGATTACTAAGATGCTGCTTCAGGATCTTACAGTCCTTCTATGTTCTTTATTACCCTGGAATGTATTTTATTCACCAAATACTTCTCTGTGAACTCCTTAGGGTAGCAATTCTGTCTTCATTACCACATGGTTATGAAATGCTGCCTATAATTCTGATACTTCATAATAAAAAGAATAAGTCCAGGACCAAACACCTTTTACAGCAGGTGCATAGCACCAGGTAGATATTATTTTGCATGGTAAGAAAGAAGGCCCTGTTCAGATCATGTGAAAAATTACCCTTTTGTATGTCTAGGAACAGATGGAGAAAATATTTCACCTTTCAATTTCTTGTTAGCAAGTTTTAAGATCAAAGATATACTTTTAGAATAAAAATAACTTATTTCTTCCACAGAGAATCAAATCTGTAAACTTCTATTTTCTACTTCATAAAGAAAATAAATAAAATATTTAATTTCTCAATTCGTTGCTCAACTCTGCATCAGCAGATTACAGAGAATTGCCTTGTGGTTGAGTAAGTAAGGTTTCTTTTATCCAAGGCCTAGCCTACTTCCCATGCTTTGAATGTGAAAAATAAATACATAACAAATTTGAAAAATAACAAATACATAAATATCTTGAAATTTCGTACTATCTCTGGTTATTCTTCTGTTTTCTGCTACCCCTTAATATTATAGCTTCATTTTTAAATGTATTTTATCCACTTAAAAAAAAATTATAACATTAACACAGGTTTATTGATAACTATTTAAAATGTACACAAAGAAAATTAATCAAATGTCTATCATTTAAAATAAACCACACTTAATACTCTAAGTGTAAATGCAAATTGTAATTTTTTAATATAAATTTATTTATTTTAATTGAAGATTAATTACTTTATAATATTGTATTGGTTTTGCCATACATCGACATGAATCCAGCACAGGTATACACGTGTTCCCCATCCTGAACCCCTCTCCCACCTCCCTCCCCGTACCATCCCTCTGGGTCATCCCAGTGCACCAGTCCCGAGCATCCTGTATCATGCATCAAACCTGGACTGATGATTTGTTTCACATATGATATTATACATGTTTCAATGCCATTCTCCCAAATCATCCCACCCTCGCCTTCCCCCACAGAGTCCAAAAGACTGTTCTATACATCTGTGTCTCTTTGGCTGTCTCACATACAGGGTTATCATTACCATCTTTCTAAATTTCATATGTATGTATTAGTATATTGTATTGGTGTTTTTCTTTCTGGCTTACTTCGCTCTGTGTAATAGGCTTCAGTTTCATCCACCTCATTAGAACTGATTCAACTGTATTCTTTTTAATGGCTGAGTAATACTCCATTGTGTATATGTACCACAGCTTTCTTATCCATTCATCTGCTGATGGACATCTAGGTTGCTTCCATGTCCTGGCTATTATAAACAGTGCTGCAATGAACATTGGGGTACATGTGTCTCTTTCAATTCTGGTTTCCTTGGTGTATATGTCCAGCAGTGGGATTTCTGGGTCGTATGGCAGTTCTATTTCCATAAAACATTTTTGTCATCAGATACCTTCTATAGAGTAAAATGGCCAAATGCATAGTATTTTATTAATTATATGTACTGTATTTATGAAAACAATTAGCTCCCATTGGATATTTAGAATGCTTCTAATATTATTCTTATGAACAAAATGAGTGCCCTTGCTGCTAAACCCCCCATATTTTCCTTAAGGTTGTATCCTGTTAGTAGAATTAGCAAGTTCAAGTGGGTATTTTTAAAGCTTGATAAACTAAAAAATAGTTTTCAAGAAAGTTTGTAACAGTTTAGCTTTCTTTTGACTGTACTTTTTAATTATACCTCAATAATTTTGACCTGTAAAAATTCCATCTCATTGTTTTAACCTTTCTTTTTCTCTGTTTTTGAACATTTTGAACATTGTGTACTCATTGAATATTTGTATGTAATATTTACTATCTATTCATACTCTTTGCCAATTTTTCCTTTGGTGTAATTATATGTTTTAGTTGTTATTATTTTATATTGAAGATACCAATCCTTTTGCATATACTGTGTTTGTATTTGGTTTAACAAACTTTGATATATTTTCTTAATTTTCTTTTAATCATTTTTATTAGTTTTATTATGATTTTTTTCAAATATTCAAGTTATAGTCAACAATATTGCCCTTATTTTTACTGCCTGTGTTATCAAACTTAGAAGAGTCTTCACACTTTTATGCAATTACTTTTTAACATAAAATTTTATTAAACAATGATCTATGCATGCCAGCCTACAGAAACCATAGCATTAAGTCTTAATAATATCCATCCGAGAACCTAGGATAAGAAACAGAATATCCCTAGCACCCAGAAGCACATCATACCCCCTTCCTGTACCTAACCCCCACCACCATTTTTTGAACTTTAAAAAAAATTAAATCATACAGCAATATTCTCTTGTGCCTGATAACTCCTTTTACCATTTTGATCATGAGATTCATCTCCTGGTGTTGAATGTAGTTGTTCACTGATGCATTTATTCCATGCTGCTATGAATATTCTTATACATATTTTTTTCTACTGTTTAAACTTTTTAAAAAATTATTTATTTTTTATTGAAGGATAATTGCTTTACAGAATTTTGCTGTTTTCTGTCAAACCTCAACATGAATCAGCCATGGGTATACATATATCCCCTCCCTTTTGAACCTCTCTCCTATCTCCCTCCCATCCCACCCCTCTAGGTTGATACAAAGCCCTTTTGAGTTACCTAATCCATACAGCAAATTACTGTTGGCTATCTATTTAACATATGGTAATGTAAGTTTCCATGTTAGTTTATCCACGCATGTCACCATCTCCTCCCCTGTCCCCATGTCCATAAGTCTATTCTTTGTCTGTTTCTCCATTGTTGCCTTGTAGATAAATTCTTCAGTACCATTTTTCTAGATTCTGTATATATGTGTTAGAATATGGTATTTATCTTTCTTTTTCTGACTCATGTTACTCTGTATAATAGGTTCTAGGTTTATCCACCTCATCAGAACTGACTCAAATCATTCCTTTTTATGGCTAAGTAATATTCCATTGCATATATATACCACCACTTCTTTAACCATTCATCTCTCAATAGGTTGGTTCCATGTTCTGCTGCTGCTGCTGCTAAGTCGCTTCAGTCGTGTCCAACTCTGTGCGACCCCATACACGGCAGCCCACCAGACTCCCCTGTCCCTGGGATTCTCCAGGCAAGAACACTGGAGTGGGTTGCCATTTCCTTGTCCAATGCATGAAAGTGAAAAGTGAAAGTGAAGTCGCTCAGTCATGCCCGACTCTTAGTGACCCCATGGACTGCAGCCTACCAGGCTCCTCTGTCCATGGGATTTTCCAGGCAAGAGTACTGGAGAGGGGTGCCATCGCCTTCTCCCGCTTCCATGCTCTAGCTATTGTAAATAGTGCTGCAGTGAACAATGGGATACATGTGTCTCTTTCAATTTTGTTTTTCTCAGGGTATATGCCTAGGATTGGGATTGCTGGGTCATATGGTGGTTTTATTCCTAGTTTTTTAAGGAATCTCCATACTGTCTTCCATAGTGGCTGTATCAATTCACATTCCCACCAACAGTGCAAGAGTGTAACCCTTTTCTCCATACCCTTTCCAGCATTTATTGTTTATAGACTTTTTGATGATGGCCATTTTGACTGGTGTGAGGTGATATCTCATTGTAGTTTTGATTTACATTTCTCTAATAATGAGCCATGTTGAACATCTTTTCATGTGTTTCTTAGCCATCTGTATGTCTTCTTTGGAGAACTGTCTGTTTAGGTCCTTTTCCCACTTTTTGATTGGATTGTTTGTTTTTCTGGAATTGAGTTGTATGAGCTTCTTGTATATTTTGGAAAGTAATCCTTTGTCAGTTGTTTCATTTGCTATTATTCTCCCATTCTGAGGGTTGTCTTTTCACCTTGTTTATAGTTTCCTTTGCTGTGCAAAAGCTTTTAAGTTTAATCAGGTCCCACTTCCTTCCTTTTTTTTTTTTTTTTCATTACTCTAGAGGTGGGTCAGAGAAGATTTTGCTTTGATTTATGTCATTGAGTGTTATGCCTATGTTTTCCTCTAAGAGTTTTGTAGTTTGTGGTCTTACATTTAGGTCTTTAATACATTTTGAGTTTATCTTTGTGTATGGTATTAGGATAGTTCTAATTTCATTCGTTTACATGTAGCTGTCCAGTTTTCCCAGCACCCGAAGAGGCTGTCTTTGTCCCATTGTCTATTCTTGCCTCCTTTGCAAAAAATAAGGTACCCAAAAGTGCATGGGTTTATTTCTGGGCTTTCTATCTTGTTCCACTGGTCTATATTTCTGTTTTTCTGCTAGTATCATACTGTCTTGATGACTGTAGCTTTGTAGTATAATATGAAGTCAGGAAGCTTGATTTCTCCGGCTCCATTCTTTTTTCTCAAGACTGCTTTGGCTTTTTGGGGTCTTTTGTGTTTCCATATGCATTGTGAAATTTTTTGTTCTAGTTCTGTGAAAAACACCATTGGTAATTTGATAGGGATCTCATTTAATCTGCATTTCGTAGTATAGTCATTTTCACAATATTGATTCTTTCTACCTAGGAACATGGAATATCTCTCTGTTTATGTCATCTTTGGTTTCTTTCATTAGTGTCTTTTCATTTTATGTGTACAGTTCTTTTGTCTCCTTAGGTAAGTTTATTCTTAGATATTTAATTCTTCTTGTTGCAGTGGTGAATGGGATTGGTTCCTTAATTTCTCTTTCTGATTTTTCATTGTTAGTATATAGAAATGCAAGTGATTTCTGTGTGTTGATTTTATATCCCACAACCTTTCTAAATTCACTGATTAGCTCTAGTAATTTTCCAATACCATCTTTAGGATTTTCTATGTACAGTATCTTGTTATCTGCAAACAGTGAGAGCTGTGCATCTTTTCTGATCTGGATTCTTTTATTTTTTTTTCTTCTCTGATTGCTGTAGCTAGGACTTCCAGAACTATGTTGAATAATAGTAGTGAAAGTGGACACCTTTGTCTCATTCCTGCTTTCAGTTTTTCACCATTGAGAATAATATTTGCTGTAGGCTTATTATATATGGCCTTTACTATGTTGAGGTAAGTTCCCCCTATGCCCATTTTTGGAAAAGTTTTAATCATAAGTAGGTGCTGAATTTTGTCAAAGGCTTTTTCTGCATCTATTGAGATTATCATATGGTTTTTATCTTTCAATTTGTTTTTTTTTACTGTGTATCACATTGATTGATTTACATATATTGAAGAATCCTTCAAGTCAGTTCAGTCACTCAGTCATGTCTGACTCTTTGCTACCCCATGGACTGCAGCATGTGAGGCCTTCCTGTCCATCACCAACTCCCAGAGTTTACCCAAACTCATGTCCATTGAGTTGGTGATGCCATCCAAATATCTTATCCTCTGTCATCCTCTTCTCCTCCTGCCTTCAATCTTTCCCAGCATCAGGCTCTTTGCAAATGAAGAATCCTTGCATCCCTGTAATAAACCCACCTTGATTATGGTGTTTGAGCTTTTTGGTGTTTTGCTGAATTCTGTTTGCTAAAATTTTGTTGAGGATTTTTACATCTATGTTCATCAGTCATATTGGCCTGTAATTTTCTCTTTTTGTTTTGTCTTTGTCTAGTTTTTGTATCAGGGTGATGCTGACCTCATAGAATAAATTTGGAAGGGTTTCTTCCTCTGAAATTTTTTGAAAGAGTTTTAGGAGAATAGGCATGATATCTTCTCTAAATGTTTGATTGAATTCTCCTGTGAAGCCATCTTGTCCTGAGCTTCTGTTTTTGGGGAGATTTTTGATCAGAGCTTCAATTTCAGTGCTTGTAATTGGGTTGCTCATAATATCTATTTCTTCCTGGTTCAGTCTTGGAAGATTGAACTTATCTAAGAATCTGTCCATTTCTTTCAGGTTATCCATTTTATTGCCATATGGTTGTGCATAATATTCTCATAATCTTTTGTATTTCTGCATTGTCTGTTGTAACCTCTCCTTTTTCATTTCTAATTTTGTTTACTTGATTCTTCTCTCTTTTTTTCTTGGTGAGTCTGGCTAAAGGCCTGTCAATTTTATCTTCTCAAAGAACCAGCTTTTAGTTTTATTAATCTTACTATTGTTTCCTTACTTTATTTCTGCTTAGATCTTTTTGATTTCTTACCTTCTATTAATTTGTGTTGTTTTTTCCTTCTTCTTCTTTTTCCAGTTACTTTATCTGTAAGATTAGTTGATCTGTTTGATGTTTTTCTTATTCCTTGAGGTTGTGGTGGTGGTTTAGTCGCTAAGTTGTGTCTGACTTTTGCAATTCCATGGACAGAGGAGACTGGCAGGCTACAGTCCATGGGATTCTCCAGGCAAGAATACTGGAATGGGTTGCCATTTCCTTCTCCAGAGGATCTTCCCAACTCAGGAATTGATCCCAGGTCTCCTGCATTGTAGAAGGACTCTTTACCAACTGAGCTACAAGGGAAACATGTTGTTTCTTGAGGTAGGATTGCATTTCTATAAAATTCCCTCTTAGAACTGCTTTGGCTGCATCCCATCAGTTTTGAGTTGTCGTGTTTTCCTTGTCATTTGTTTCTAGAAATCTTTGGATATTGCTTTTGATTTCTTCTGTAACCTGTTAGTTATTTAGAAGCACATTGTTTTATTTTCATGTGTTTGTGTTTCTTACAGTTTTTTTCTTGTAATTGATATCTAGTCTCATAGTGTTGTGGTCGGAGAATATGCTTGATACAATTTCAGTTTTCTTAAATTTACTGTTTGATTTGTGACCCAAGATGTGCTCGATCCTGGAGAATGTTTCATGTGCACTTGAGAAGAACATGCATTCTTCTCCATTTGGGTGGAATGTCCTGAAGATATCAATGAGATCCATCTCACCTAATATATCATTTAAGACTTGTGTTTCCTTATTAAGTTTCTGTTTTCACGAACTGTCCATTGGCATGAGTGAGGTGTTAAAGTCTCCTACTATTATTGTGTCACTGTCAATTTCTCCTTTTATGTCTATTAGTGTTTGTCTTATGTATTGAGGTGCTCCTATGTTGGGTGCATAAATATTTACAATTGTTCTGTCTTCCTCTTGGATTGATCTGTTGATCATTATGTAGTGTCCTTTCTTATCTCTTGTAGACTTCTTTAAGATCTATTTTGTCTGATATGAGGATTGCTACTCCATCTTTCTTTTGCTTCCCATTTGCATGAAATATATTTTTCCATCCTCTCACTTTCAGTCTATATGTGTCTTTAGGTCTGATGTGGGTTTCTTGTAGACAGCATATATATGGGTCTTATTTTTGTATCCATTCAACCACTCTGCATCTTTTGGTTGGAGCATATAGTACATTTACAATGAAAGTAATTATTGATATATATGTTCATACTGTCATTTTCTAATTGTTTGGTGTTGATTTTATAGATCTTTTTTCTTCTGTTGTATTTCTTGACTGTATAAGTCCATTTTAACATTTGTTGTAAAGATGGTTTGGTGGTACTGAATTCTCTTAAATTTTGCTTGTCTTAAAAGATTTTTATTTCTCCATCAATTTTTAATGAGATCCTGCTCGGTACACTAATCTTGGTTGTAGATTTTTCCCTTTCAGTACTTTAAATATATCCTGCCATTCCCTTCTGGCTTGCAGAGTTTCTGTTGAAAGGCCAGCTGTTAGGCATTTGGAGTTTCCCTTGTATGTTACTTGTTGCTTCTCCCTTGATGCTTTTAATATTCTTTTTCTTTGTGTTTAGTCTTTGTTTGATTAGTATGTGTCTTGATGTGTTTCTCCTTGGGTTTATCCTGTATGGGACTGTTTGTCTCTCTTGGATTTGATTGGCTATTTCCTTTAACATGTTGGAAAATTTTCAACTATAATCTCTTCAAAAATTTTCTCATACCTTTCTTTTTTTCTTTTTCTTCTGGAACCCCTATAATTCAGATGTTGATGCATTTGCTATGGTCCCAGATGTCTCTGAGCCTATCCTCAGTTCTTTTCATTCTTTTTACTTTATTCTGCTCTTCAAAGATTATTTCCACCATTTTATCTTCTAACTCACTGATTTGTTTTTCTGCTTCAGATATTCTGCTATTTATTCCTTCTAGAGTATTTTTAATTTCAGTAATTGTGTTGTTTGTCTCTGTATGCTTATTCTTTAATTCTTCTAGATCATTGTTAATTGATTCTTGCATTGTCTCCATTTTGCTTTCAAGGTTTTTGATCATCTTTACTATCATTAGTCTCAATTCTTTTTCAGGTAATTTTCCTATTCCCTCTTCATTTATTTGGACTTATGTGTTTCTAGTTTATTTCTTCATTTGTACTGTATTTCTCTGACTTTTCTTTCTTTTTTTTTTTAAGGTGTTGTATTTGAAGTCCCCTTTTCCCAGGCTTCAAAGAAAGTTGAATTATTTCCTTGAAGAAGGTTAAATTCTTTCTTCCTTTTGGTTTCTGCCCTCCTAAGTTTAATCAGTGGTTTATGTGAACTTCCTATAGGGTTAGATTATGCTGAGTTTTTGTTTGTTTGTTTTTCCTCTGATGGGCAAGGCTGAGTGAGGTGTTACACCTGTCTGCTGATGATTGGGTTTGTATTTTTGTTTTGTTTGTTGTATAGATGAGGTGTCCTGCACAGGGTGCTATTGGTGGTTAGGTGATCCCGGGTCTTATATTCAAGTGGTTTCCTTTGTGTGAGTTCTCGCTATTTGATACTCCTTAGGGTTAGTTCTCTGGTAGTCTAGGGTCTTGGATTCAGTGCTCTCAATCCAAAGGCTCAGAGTTTGATCTCTGGTCAGGAACGAAGAGTCCATAAGAGTTTGTTATGGCATTAAGGGAGAGTAAAACAAATATCTGAAAATGAGAAACCAAAGATGAACCCCAGACAAATGGAAGTTACAAAATCAGGCAAATAATAATTAAAATAATGGAATATACACATATACATATATACCCATGAACAAAGTGAAAACTGTCCAACAAGTATAAAGTACAGTAGATTGATCTGGCAAACAAAGAAAATAAAAAATTATATTTACCAGTTAAGAACAAAACTAACTTAAGCACAGACTAGAAAACAAAACTAAAGCAAGGTGCCAAGAGGGGAATAAGGCAATGAAAAGAAAACTAACAAATATATGTTGAAAGAAAGAGTAGATATGCAAAGTTAAAGAGAGGTAGATGAAGAAGATTTATATACAAGAAAGGTTAACTGAAAGGGGAAAAGAACAGTAGGAAAAGCAAACCAATAAGTGTATGTAGTAGGAATGTGTAGAAAAAATATAGTAGGTTTAAAAAATTAAGAATTAAAATTATAAAAAAAAGAAAAGAGCAATAACGGAAGAAGAAAGAAAAGGGGGAGAGGGGAGAAAAACTCCACAGAACTGCAAAAGCCCAATGTCAAGGCAGACGTTTATAACAACAATAGAAATTGTGACTGAATATACATGTATACATATACACCCATAAGCAAAATCAAAAAATAGTCCAACGAAAATTAGGTACAATAGATTCACCTGACAAACAAAGAGAAACAAAAATTATATCTCCCACAACAAAACCAAGTAAAGCACAAACTGGATAACAAAACTATAGCAGGGTGCCAAGTGGGGAATAAAGCAATGAAATTAAAACTAACAAATATGTTGAGAGGAAAGGAGAGAAAGGAAAGAAAGAAGAGATATACAAAGTTAAAGGTAGATAAGGATGATTTATATACATTAAAGATTAACTGTAAGGGGAAAGGAAAAGCAAACAAAGGAATAAATGTAGAAAAAATAATCATAGGCTTAAAAAATAAAAAATTTAAAAAAAAAGGAAAATGAAAAAAAGAGGAAAACTCCACAGAACTGCAAAAGCCCAATGTAGACATAGAGGTTTATGACAGTAAAAAAAAAATGTGTCTGAGGAAAAAGAAAAAAAAAAAGTGCAAAAGTTTAATTGGATTGCTTAGTGCCAATAAAATTGACAACTATAACAGAGGGGTAAAAAAGGAAAAAAAATCCAAAAGAATCTATAGAACAAGTCAAAAAATAAAAATAATAAATGTTTTTCTTGAATCGCTGCTGTCAGAGTCCTTTCCCATACCAGGAATCACCATTCACCTCACCTCCCTAGGATGTCCTCCAACACTGTGCTGATCTCTGGACCAGCTGTGGAGGCTGTTCAGATTCTAATCTGGTCCTATTCCTGTATGTTCTTGCCTCCAATGTCCACAGCTATCAGAGCTAGTGCATTTTCTTTTGTGGGCACTCTCAGTTGCCTTTTATATATTCCTTAGACACGGAGTCATCTTAGTTCATCGTGTGGATTTAATCTGCAGCTTGTATAGCTGGTGGGAAGGTTTTGGGTCTTTTTCCTTAGCCAAACTGCCCTTGGGTTTCAAGTGTGGTTTTATTTCCACTTCTACATGTGTGTCATCCATGGGTTTTAGCTCCTGAGGCTGCCCTGGAGGGCTTGGGTTTGCCCCTGTGAGGGCCAGGTGTGGAGGTGGTGCAGCTGCTTGGGTCATAGGGGTTCTGGCAGCACCAGGTATTCAGGGGGGTTGGTGGCTAGGGCAGCAGGAAATATAGTGCTCTAGAAGGGTATGGCAACCAGTTTTGGCAATATGCTCCAGTATTCTTGCCTGGAGAACCCCCTCTCTGACAGAGAAGCATGTCAGGCCACAGTCTACAGGGCTGCAAAGAGACAGGACTGAAACGACCCTGTGAGCATAAACACAAGACTTTTTTTTTTGTTGCCTGTGGAAGCTCTGACCCAGTGAGAGTTGAGCGTGAAGGTGGTGCAGCTGCTTGGCTTGCGGGGACCCTGGCGGCGCCAACTGTGCAAGGACTCGGACTGCCTCTGCAGCAGGAGTTAAGGCCCTATCAGAGCCCTTTTTTGAGCCTCTTGTAGCTGGCGATTAGAAGGCCTCTTTGGCCAGTCTTTCTCCATGGCTCTGCCCATACAGGCACTTAGAGGGATTCCTTGCCTGGGGTCTTTCTCTGTTGTTTGGCACGACAGGCACTTAAAGGGAGCACCCTGGTTGGGATCCTACTCTAGTTCCACGCATCAGACACTGAAAGGAGCACCTTGGGTGGGGTCCTACTCTGTAGTTCAGTGCGTAAGGCATTTGATGGGCCAGCCTCTCTATTGTTCAGCTGCTGATGCTGGTGCGTGAAGAGAGAGGCTATGATGATGGCTCCAGTAGTGTTCTGCATGACTCAGCAGTAGCGCCTTACTTCCATGGCTACCTGGTTTCCTCTACAGGCATCTCCCACCACGATCTCCCCCCTCACATCCCCTCAATCCGTCTCTCTACAGTCAACAGCAGCCCTCGCCCTGGGATTGCTCCACAATCCCTAAACTCCAGTTCCCAGCCACTGCCCCTTCCAGGAGACCCTCATTCCTGCCTGGGGTATGTATGGTGTGGCAAGCAGTGTCTGTTCTCATTCCATTTAGACTGCCCCAGATCAGCTGTTTCAGTCTCAGCCTTAAATGTTTCTTCTCTGACTCAGGCAGTTGCCCTGACTTGGGGATTGGACCCCTGCTTCAGTTCCCTGACTTGCTGAGCACAGGTCCAGTCCTACTAACACTCTTGTTTTTTCCCCTACTTCCCTCATCCTACCAAGTTTTGCACGGTTCTATATATTCTTTTCCATTGGTCAAGTACTCTTGTCTGCTCTCAGCTGGTGTTCTGCATGCACCTCTGTGTCTGAAGGTGTATTCCTGATGTATCCGTGGAGAGAGATGTGCTCCACATCCACCTACTTCTCTGCCATCGTGTTCTCCCTCTAAACTTTCTGTTTTGTATTGGGGTGTACCTCTGTCCATGGGGATTCTCTAGGCAAAAATACTGCAGTGGGTTGCCATGCCCTCCTCCAGGGGATCTTCCTAACCCAGGGATCAAACCCAGTTCTCCCACACTGCAGGTGGCTTCATTACCATCTGAGCCACTAGGGAAGCCCCAAAATACTGGAGTGTGTAGCCTCTCCCTTCTCCAGGGGATCTTCCCAACCCAGGAATCAAACCAGCGTCTCCTGTGCTGCAGGCAGATTCTTTACCAGCTGATCTACCAGGGAAGCCCTACTATGAATATTCTTGTACATGTTTTTCTTTCTTCTTCCTTTTTTTTTTTTTTTAGCTGTTTGAACTTTTTGTTTTATATTGAGGTATAGCCAATTAACAATGTTGTGATAGTGTCAGGTAAACAATGAAAGGACTCTGTCATACATATTCATGTCCATTCTCCCCCAAACTCCCCTCCCATCCAGATTGCTGCAAAACCTTGAGCAGAGTTCCATGTGCTCTCCAGTAGGTCCTTGTTGATTATCCATTCTAAATATAGCAGTGTGTACCTGTCCATCCCAAACTCCCTAACTGTCCCTTACCACCATCCTTCCCTCTGGTAACCATAAGCTTGTTCTTAAAGTCTGTGTGTCTGTTTCTTGTCTTGTAAGTTCATTTGTATCATTTCTATTTAGATTCCACATATAAGAGATGTCATACAATATTTCTTCTTATTTTGATGAACATAGATATACAGTTTTTCTTGGACATAAAACCTGGAGCAAAATTTTGGGCCGCAGAGTTGGTGTAGTCTCAATATTAGAAGACTCTGACACATAATTTTCAAAGTAGATTGTTATTTTGAAGAGAGGTGAAAGATAGGAAAGGTGTAACCTGCTATTATCATGTGTTGACCATTTCTGTATGCTTATTTTCTATTTATGCATGCTAAATTGCTTAAGTCATATCTGACTTTGTGCGATGCTATGGACTGTAACCTGCCAGGCTCCTCTCTGTCCATGGGATTCTCCAGGGAAGAATACTGGAGTGGGTTGCCATGCTCTCCTCCAGGGGATTTTCCTCATTTTGCACTTATACCACATTCAAATTAAAATTTGAACAGAGAAAAGTAGAAGATTCAGTTTTTCATTTTATTTTGCTGTTAAGAAATGACTTCAGGTTTGCATTTCTGGAATCAATTCTGTGTTCCTAATTAAGCTTAAGAAGTACTTTCCAATTACTCAATGATTTTTCTGTTCCATATATATGATCTTACATTTCTAACTGCATATTTTTATTGAAGTCATCTTATCTCACGTTTTAGGAATTAGCACGTTTTGTGTATTTTGCCTGAATGAAAGTTTGAAGAAAATTACTAATTTGTAGTGAAATAGGCAAGGGCTTCCAAGTCAGGCATGAACAGATTCTAATGTTGCCTCTATCATTTGATAGCTGCCTGATCTTCGGTCACAAGATGGTTTTCTGTAAAACTATACTACTTGGGATTGCTTTGAAGACTCAGTGAAATCTTAAACACTTATGTAGTGTTAGCTCTATGATCATCACTGATTCTAAGTGCTTTGTTACGACACAATTTGCTCTCTATTAACAATTCTATGTACTAGCTCTATCATCATCTATTTTTTTAGAGATGAAGAAATTCAGACTGAAGATTTAAGCAACTGCCCAATTTGCCTGGGATGACAAGTGGCAGAGCCAGAATGTAAACACAGTTTGGCTCTGGAGTCCATGCTCGTACCACTGTTCTCCTCCACATACATAACATCTAACTTTGTTCTTGACGCCCATTAAGTATTTGGATGTCAATAAATACTTATTATCCTTCTGCTTAGCATAACTCACCATGATTTAAAACATATTCAGAGTATAATTTCACAATAAGTTAGCTGTTCTGTAACCATGCCATCAAATTAGTTGAAAAAATAAGAGAAATATTTCCAACTAATATGATGTAAAATGAAATATTTCCAATTCTTCCTGAATATAAATTTGTCCAATCACTGCGGTATCTTCTGAGTCCTAATTCCTCATATTTGGAGGAATTATTACCATACCATGACTTTCTTACTCATTTAGAATAAGTAGTGTGCTGATGTCTCCTGACATTCATGTATCAAAAGACTTTTGATGAGGTATGAATTGCAAGCTGTGGAAATGTCCTATTCAAGGGAGTTTATTTGTGAATGACTGTGCTGAGAGCACGTGGTGTGAAGTTTGAAAGGGAGAAAAGTAAATGTTCATTATTTTTAATGTTTTGGTTTCCTAAAGACAGAGGTTGGAGGATGTCAGCTATCAGGTGCTCCCCCTTTCGTTTCATTCACCAAACCAACAAGGAAGAGATTCTCTTGGAGCCAAAGTTCTCAGTTAGGTCACTCACAACTGAAGAGAGAAAGAGGGTATCAAGGCTGGGACACAACTGAGGGGACTGGTCTGAGACACAGCTGGTGGAAGGTGCCAAACGGAAAGAACACATGGTTAAATTATATTCCACATTTTATGACCAAAATTATTTGCTACAGTGTTATTCACTGCCTAAGGAATTTTCATGGTTTGGGAGAGCTATCTTTCAAAAATGTCAAGTCTTTTCTGAAACAGGATGTAGAGTAAAACACATAGAAAATGCTACTTTGTTCTTTCTCTTACAAGTAAAATGCTGCAATTTGCAAGTGAATTAAGTATTTTGGGTTTTTAAAATGGTAAGTTATTAGTAAACTTAAAACTATTAAAAATTATGTTAAGGAATTCAGATGTCTGAATTAACAGAGACAAATTTAATACAGTTTTCCCAATGCTAACCTTATAGCTTTGTATCAATATAGAGGACTGATTATTTTGGAACTGTGTGCAAATCTTTAAGAGTTCAGTACTTAATGCAGGATCTATACATACCTAGGCCCTAAAAGAAGCAACTACAAACTAAAAAGGCAAAATCATATTCAAATCATATATAATTTTGTTATCAATATCAAAGAAATTTTGCCAGTGTGAATTTATGTTAAAGGGCATAAATTCAAATTTTTATTTGAATATTTGAAGTATTCATATTCCACATTCTTAGACAAATAACATATACTCACACACACTCACACAGATTAAGTACCCAAATACATACATAAAAGTACAGATACCTTCCAAGATTTTCTCTATCTTGTAAGAACTGTGTGATTTTTCCTTTCTTTGCCAGGTGGTATTTTTGAATATGTGGAATCTGGCCCAATGGGAGCTGAGGAACTTGCATTCAGATTTGCTGTGAACACAATCAACAGAAACAGAACCTTGTTGCCCAATACCACCCTTACCTATGACACCCAGAAGATAAACCTCTATGACAGTTTTGAAGCATCCAAGAAAGGTAATTGATAGATATTTAATTGTGTGTTTTCTGAAATTCAAATTTTTAGCTACTCTGAGAGATTTCTTAATCTACAAAGTAATTAATAAGTCACTAGAAATATTTTCATGCAAATATTTCTTTTTGAGCTGCATTTATATTTTTTTTTTTTCAGGAAAGGTAAAGTGATATGATTACCTGCTGAAAAAAATTTGTTTATAACATGAAATGTAGTTAGGTCTGGAATAGTGAAGTTGTTTTCTTTTCCCCCATTAATCCTTTTGTTTTACTACTAAACTATTCCTATTTTAAGAACCTACTAAAATAAAAAAATGCCATCAGTGGATTTTACCAAGGTTTATAATCCAATTTTACATTTTTATTTGCATTATGTGTCAATTCTACTTTACTACTGTGGTCTTAATTTACTGAGTATCTTGAAAGTTCTATGGTTCCAAGTGACTTGAAAATGTCAGCCTAATTTTAAAACTTAATTGGAAAAATTTGATCAGTCTTTCATTTATGTTGCCTATTTTTTAGCCACTTGATATTTCTTTTTGTAACTGAGAATAAATGGCTAATGATATAAAAATTGGATTACATGAAAAAATAATAAAAATACCTTATGAATTTTATTTGTTATTTTATAAAGCTGTATTTTCAGTATAAGAGTAGCAATATAATTTTCTGAGATATGAGTTTAATACATATGTTAAAGTAATAGAGAAACTACTGTCAATGCATTATTTTAACCAAACAATAGTTTTAGAAATAAATATGTTTTGAGAGATGTTTTCATTGGCTTACTTTGTCTAAGTAGGTGATTTTTTTCTCTTGTATAGTTAGCATTCATGAAATTAAATTCCATAAGGTAGATTTTCTCAAAGGAGTGGACTTAGAAAACGTTTGTTCTAAATTCTTATTTTTAAGACAGTGCTTGCTATTCTATAATGCTAATATTGTTTTATTAGCTACCTTACATTGATAGAAATGTACATAATTACTTATAATTCTAACTCAGTACAGAGTTCTTCTAAATTCATTAATATTAATGGCAGTTGATAAGATATAATATTTCTTAAGATGAAAGTATCCTTCTTTTCCCCCAGCTAACTAGTGTTTATCAAAGCCTATGTGATGCCTGCCCTTTGAATTCATATCTTTATGAATAAAAATAAGTTTCCACATTTCAGAACCATGTCAGGGTGATGAAAGGTTTTGAAGGCTGAGAAAGGGGTAAAGGTTATTGTGAAATACGACATGTGTCATCATAATTGCAAAATAAGTCATTAGCTGCAAGATAAGAGCATTTGATTAGTGACATCGTTCATGACTATTTCCATTAGGAAGAAGAAGCTCTGTCTCAAATGAAATAATTTAGACCAAAGAATATGGAATATGAGTACAGTATAAATAAAATATTAATAGATTCTTAATGGTGACTTCAAAGTAGCAACATAAAAAAAAAGTAGACTAGAATGTTCTGATAACAAACATCTTACTACTTTGGGAATATCTTAGCAAAATTATGAGGTGGTAAACTCATTTGGTTTTTAGAATATTAAAAAATATTTACAAATTTTTCACTCATTAAAAATCCATTGGGAATCTAATTCCTGAAGTGACTTTTGCCTGAAGCTGAAAAAGCTCAAATAAGTGTATGAATAACTTTCTTTGTGAGATATTGAAATGGTGGATGTCATGGTTTGGATTTTGTCTTGTGAAGCACTTGCTTGTTGACCTATGACTGCTTGGGTGGCACAGCAATACCTAAAGAGATAATATGAAGTGAAAGCCACTCAGTTATGTATGGAATTCTCAGCCCAAAATACTGAAGTGGGTAGCCCATTCCCTTCTCCAGGGGATCTTCCCAACACATTGCAGGCAGATTCTTTATGATCTCAGCCACCAGGGAAGCCCAAGAATACTGCAGTGGGTAGCCAATCCCTCCTTCAGCAGATCTGCCCAACCTAGGAATTAAACTGGGGTCTCCTGCGTTATAGGCGGATTCTTTACCAGCTGAGCTATCAGACAAGCCCACTAATAAAAAGGAGAGATCTAATATAGTTTTGAATTTTATGAGACCTCAATAATATATGTAATACTGATATGATTCATTATAAAATACCAATTCATTTGGACATTGTTAAACTTTTAAAATTTATTTTTCCAAGGCAAGAATGTAAGT
Source organism: Oryx dammah (assembly GCF_014754425.2). Classification (NCBI taxonomy): domain Eukaryota; kingdom Metazoa; phylum Chordata; class Mammalia; order Artiodactyla; family Bovidae; genus Oryx; species Oryx dammah. The sequence goes on along the minus strand of NW_024070188.1, from coordinate 35,744,261 downwards.
TCAATGTTTAAATTTTCACTGATATATGATCTTATATTTTTAATAGACAATACTGTTTTGCTCAATAAACTCTGATGCATTAGAATTTGAATTATTTTTTGAATCATATATTGCTTTTAAATGACTCCTCTGATACCCCAAAACTCTATTTTTTCTTTGAAACACACCTCAGAAGCTCTGTATAAGCTAATATAATATTTTTAACATTTCTTGATTTGTGACCTGTCAAAAATCTAGAGAAGGAAGATCTTTTATTTTCAATGTATGTGAATTAAAATTTATGTGAGTGAAAAACTTGAGGCTCCAAACTTTCTACTGATTCAGAATTCTGATTATTACTTTAAAAGTAAGAATCTATATGTGTTCAAAAACTATATATCGAATTGCATTTTTGAAAAAAGATTAAACAAATGTGTTTTTTTCTAACTAAACTTTATTTATTAAATATCTCTGTGCTTAAGAATCCATCCATCAAATTGCATTTTATGTGGCAAAATCTCTGAAGGAAAAATCAGTAAATTTTGCACAGTAGAATGACAAATTATTTTGAACGGATTAAGCCTGAAAATCTAATTGATCCCTAAATCCCGGTAACAATAGTCATCTGTTAAATATTTCAGTCATCCTTATATATTTTCAGGGATAGACAGACTGTTGCCTCTTGGAACAGACTTACATATTTGAACACTTCTTCTCTTAAGTTGTGTCAGAATTCATGAGACACTTCTATACATTTGCCCTAATTCTTCCTTTTCCAGTCAAAAGAAACAAATTTTATCCTCTTTCACAGATCAGATTCTTCATGTATTCAAAAATGAGTTTTACGTTTCCAGTAATTATTGACTTTCTAGACCCAGACTTACCAGTTGCTTTAGTATACCTTACACAATTTAAAGTCCTGTCACAGTTTTGCTATTGCTGTCTGAATACCTTCTAATTTGTTTATGTGTATCTTAATTACTATAATTATTATTTATGTGAATAAAATTTTCTACACGTAAATGTAAAGTTAAAACTAATTTAGTATATCATAAAAGTCTTACAGTATCCAAAAGCCAAATAAATAAAGATGATTAAATATTTCTGTATTTAATTAAATAGTTTGATGTTCTTCCTACTCAATGAGATTAATCCCTATGAACTCACCTTCTGTGACTCATGCCAGGTTTTGTATGGGCATTTGTATGCACAGCTTGACCTATATCATCAGATATTGCAGATACTAAACTATGTGCCCATCCATAGCTTTTTAGATGGGCCATGAAAAATAGATGGATTCTTTTCTTAAAAATATAAATTTTTTAATTTTAATTGGAGGTTAACTACTTTACAATACTGTATTTGTTTTGCCATACGTCAACATGTATCCACCACAGGTGTACACGTGTTCCAAATCCTGAACCCCCCTCCCACCTACCATCCCGTACCATCTCTCTGGGTCGTCCCAGTGCACCAGCCCCAAGCATACAGTATCATGCATCGAATCTGGACTGGTGATTTGTTTCATATATGATATTATGCAGGTTTCAATGCCATTCTCCCAATAGATGGATTCTGATTCAGAATCTGAAATTGTAGAGGATGACCAGAGAATTTGGGAAGGAACATTATTCCCCTGATTTGAAGTATTTCCCTGAAGTATCCCCTGGATATGAAGTATTTTTGCAAAATGAATATTCACCCCTTAAATTCTAAAATATTCTCTCTCTTTCTCCTTCCCCTTCTCCTCCCTTGACATTATTTGTAGAGTTTTTATATTTGAACATTAGGCTGTAGGTGTCTAGGCAAATTTCCCTTCTAGCAAACTGAGAATATTTGGAGTTAGGCAAAATGTAAAATAAGCTAGATGTAGATGTTATATTAAGGGCAAACAAATCGTCCTTCAGGATGATGCCTTTGGGACAATGATAATGTGGTACTGTTGGCACACTGGCATCTCCTCTCATTACTGACAGACTTCTGTCTCCTCTGCAGCCTGTGATCAGCTGTCTCTTGGGGTGGCTGCCATCTTCGGGCCTTCACACAGCTCTTCAGCAAATGCAGTTCAGTCTATCTGCAATGCTCTGGGGGTTCCCCACATCCAGACCCGCTGGAAGCACCAGGTGTCAGACAACAAAGATTCCTTCTATGTCAGTCTCTACCCAGACTTCTCTTCACTCAGCCGTGCCATTTTGGACTTGGTGCAGTTCTTCAAGTGGAAAACTGTCACAGTTGTCTATGATGACAGCACTGGTAAGAAAAAAATCAGTAGCCTTTGGGGCTATGCTTTAAATGTAGATAATTTTCTGAAACTCATTTGAGATTCTTGCTGTGTTATTATTTTTTGTTTTAAAATTAAGGGATAGAAAAACATTTGTAATCAAACACTAATTTCATATATCCAAATAAAGAACAACTAAATCATACATTTTTTTCCTGTGTATGAGTAAAATAAGCACTTTTGTTGTGGGAATGATCAGTTACTGTGAACTATAGTGTTGGATGAAGGATAGAGATAGTATGAAATATCACACTGAAACATTTATTCAAACATTTTTTTTCTACCAGTTTCAGTGTATTTTCCCAAAGTAAAGCCTTATAATGAGCTGTCACTGAAACTTATCAAGAAATCTAGAGAAATAAATTTAGAATTTTGCCTTAACATTTTCTGTAATTATTTATGTGCAAAGAATGTGTATGAAAAATAATAACCTTTCTATCTGTATAGCATGTTAAAATACCCATTGAAATTCTTAGAGTTTTGGGAACTGTTTATATGCATATATAAGGGCTTACTACATGGTATTTATTTTTGTGTCTAAATGAATATTTGCTGGCTAGAGGTTGTCTGTGCTTTCTTGTTGTAATGCATGTTATTTTATATATGAATGGTTATCTTGAAGTATCAAATAAAAATAAATCTCAGAAATACAAAGAAAGTAAAAAGTTAAATAAAGTAATAATTTGCTTGGAAGTTATATTGGTGAAGAAACTGCATACTATTTTATTACCTAGTGATAAGAAATTTCACATTAAGATGTTCATCACTGGTCTACAGGGAGTTACAGGGTTGAAGAAACAATGTAAATAATTTGAAATTTAAAAAAAAATGGGATAAGAAAGAGTAAGTCTTTTTTTTTTTGTAAATGGCAACCCACTCCAGTACTCTTGCCTGGAAAATCCCATGGACGGAGGAGCCTGGTAGGCTACAATCTATGGGGTCGCAAAGAGTCGGACGTGACTGAGCGACTTCACCTCACCATTTATTATTATTATTTTTTTAATTTTTATTTTTACTTTACTTTACTTTACAGTACTGTATTGGTTTTGGCATACATTGACATGAATCCACCACGGGTGTACATGTGTTCCCAAACATGAACCCCCCTCCCACATCCCACCCCACATCATCCCTCTGGATCATCCCTGTGCACCAGCTCCAAGCATCCTGCATCCTGCATTGAACATAGACTGGCGATTCGTTTCTTACATGATAGTATACATATTTCAATGCCATTCTCCCAAATCATCCCACCCTCTCCCTCTCCCTCAGAGTCCAAAAGTCCTCTCTACACATCTGTGTCTCTTTTGCTGTCTTGCATACAGGGTCGTCATTACCATCTTTCTAAATTCCATATATATGTGTTAGTATTGGTGTTTTTCTTTCTGGCTTACTTCGCTCTGTATAATCGGCTCCAGTTTCATCCATCTCATTAGAACTGATTCAAAGGTATTCTTTTTAATAGCTGAGTAATACTCCATTGTGTATATGTACCACAGCTTTCTTATCAAAGAGTAAGTCTTAATATACATTAATAGTGTAATTTTGCGAGCTTTTCCCAGGTGGCACAGTGGTAAAGAATCTGCCAATCAGTGTAAGAGACACAAGAGACAAGAGGTGTGGTGTGATCCCTGGGTCAAGAAGATTTCCTGGAGTAGGAAATGGAAACCCATTCTTGCCTGGAAAATTCCATAGACAGAGGATCCTTGCAGCTACAGTCCACTGGGTCACAGTCAGACACAGCAGAGCACACACACGCGCACACACACATGCAAGTATAATTTTGCACTTTTTAGTTAAAAAAATAAAATTTTTATTTAAAACAATTTTAGAAAGAATACTTAAATTCCTAAAATAACCTAAGGACCTTTGATGTGTTTTTTAGCTTAAAATAGTTACTAAATTTATTGCATTGTTTTATTCTAAATCATTATTTTGTGTCATTGATAAAGTTATATATGTCAAATTATGAATGGCAGGTTCTATGTGAATGGTTTCTCTGAGCATGTATAACATGATGTTCCAGGGCTAGCTCAGTTGCAAATTGGTCCACTTTTGTTTGTATGTGTGTGAAGTCACTTCAGTCGTGTCCAACTCTGTGCAACCCTATCGACTGTAGCTTGCCAAGCTTTTCCATCCATGGGATTCACCAGGCAAAACTAGGCATGCTCTTTACCACTAGTGCCACCTGGAAAGCTCCACTTATGTTTATGAATGGTCATATATAGAAATATACAAAATATAAATATAAATTCATTCTGAATCTATTGTTGATTTGCTTCTCCTTTCCTTCCTGTTATAATGCAGGTGAATTCTGAGTAAATATTATATATCCTCATATGTACATGCACATACACATGGTACATACACACATATATAATACATATATATATATGTTAGATATGATATTTTATACTTATTTATCTTAAAGCCCCTCATAGTAGAAAGAGAGTTGGCAGATGTCTGAAATGTTTATGATATACCACCTTTCCTTACTATTCTGTTCGTATGCATATGGGTATGACATTTTTATTTCATATATGTGGTTCTTGAGTGAGAGAAAAAAGGGATAATAAGATTTGTAATCAAGGTCACATCATAATCTGGCAAAGCAGTGTTTCATATATAATTGATCTTTGCTGGAGTATTATTCTAAATATTTACTTCATTGTGACAAATTTAAACAGATATATATATATAACATCGAACATAGACTGGCGATTCGTTTCTTACATGATAGTATACATGTTTCAATGCCATTCTCCCAAATCATCCCACCCTCTCCCTCTCCCTCAGAGTCCAAAAGTCCTATAAATATAAATTCTGACTATATATATAGTCAGTTAATTAGTTATATAGACCTTTAATGGAAACTTGACCTGCTGCTGCTACTGCTGCTAAGTCACTTCAGTCATGTCCGACTCTGTGTGACCCCATAGACGGCAGCCCACCAGGCTCCCCCATCCCTGGGATTCTCCAGGCAAGAACACTGGAGTAGGTTGCCATTTCCTTCTCCAAAGCGTGAAAGTGAAAAGTGAAAGGGAAGTTGCTCAGTCGTGTCCGACTCTTGGGGACCCCATGGACCGCAGCCTACCAGGCTCCTCTGTCCATGGGATTTTCCAGGCAAGAGCACTGGAGTGGGGTGCCATCGCCTTCTCCGAACTTGACCTGAGATTAAACTTATTAAAAAGTTTAAGTTACTATTTAAAAGAAACTTTACCACAGCTAACACTTCAAGTTGATATCAATACTTACATATTCCAAAAGTCTTTGATTATTTCAGTATGAATGCTAAGAGTCATTACAGGATTATTCATAGAATAGGTATCCTTAAAAATCATCTGAGGGGAGAAAAAGCATGTTAATGCTTCATTTTATGCACTATTTAATCCAACAAAGTTTGATTAAGCATCTGCTACATGCCAGGGACAATACCAGGTGTGAGTATATGCCAGTAAAAGAAACAAAATCCTGGCCCTTCTTGAGTTTCTAGTTTATAATTAAGGACATGAAATTATTCATGTTTTTAGTATTATTTGTAGTGAAATAATTGCCTCTATAACTGCTGTATTATGTGTGCTCTTCCCTTTAACAGGCTTTTGAGAACTTTGCTATTCTTAATTATTTTTTTAGAGGCTAGTGCTGACTCAAAGATACATAGAAGATTCTCTTTGAACTGTGTTCATAAATCTATAGAAGTAGGCTTTTTTTGTTTGTTTGGATATGTTTAAAAAAAAGTCTCAAGGTGGAATTTTAACAACAGAACTCAACAGAGAAAATCTGTAAACTTCCCAAGTAAACAGGATGACTATTTGATCATGTGGGAGAAAAATCTGATGACAGCCAGGACTGTGAACTGAAATGGGAGAACCTCCACCTTACACCCAATGAGATAAACATTATTAACTTCATTATGGACTTATATATCTGCTGTTCATTGCAGCATGAAGTGTGCATTTTATTTATGTTTCTTTTTTCCCTTTCCAGATTTATTATGTGTGCTCTTCCTCCCATTTATATTCATTTTTATTTTGTTGTGTTGTCCAGTTTGATACATGATAATTATACTTTCATCCAGTCTTTGTTCCCACCCACAAAACAGATGGGGTGATAGATGAAATATAGTGCTGGAGTAGGAGAAATTCTTAGAACGATGTTAACAGGAGCTGTTTATTTTTTATGATAATTAGCATTTGTTGTTGTCATGGATGAATGCTTTTAAACACCCTGAAAGTCTGTTATAGCTCTGAATGATGTCCAAAATGATGGAAAAGAATTGGCTTCAGAAACAAAGCTGTGTTTCTGTCAGTCATTTTGGAACATATGATTCATTTTAAATATAAACTAAAAATAAGTTGGATAGCTCTCAGCTTGTAAGCAATTCCAAGATAAGTTGTGAATATTTGCTTTGAAATTCCTGTGTTTCATCTTTGTTTATAGATCAGCAGTCCATTAACAAAGAACTCTGAACTGGTAAACAGAAGCCTGGGATTCTAGTCCCAATTTTGTTACTAAATTACTGGTACAACTTTGGAAAAGAGAAGAAGGAAGTTGAAATGACTACAGAAAACAGCTATGATGCACTAGGCATTGAGGTAGCTGCTATTGTACATAAATTATGACGCTTAATTTTCAGAGCAATTCTATGAAAACAACACAATTCTAGGGATATAGGTTATCAGCTCACTATCCTTGCTTCCTCCGGTAGTTGGTTCTTCTGCCCACCAGTAGCCCAAGGTAGAAACCTGATCATCTGCCTTGATTCCAACCTTTCTTCAGCCCCACAATCAAGCTCTAATGGTTATTTAATTCTATACCTCTGAGAACTCTTAAATCTGTTCATTCTTTCATGCTTTCTGACTAATTCTTAAGTCAAAATATTTCATCTGGATTATTACTAACAGCCTCCTAACTGATGTTCCTGCTAATCCAGTAAAAAGTAAATTTTAAAAATGAAATTCTGATCCATTATCCTATTAATAGTTTTTCTTGGTCTAAGGATAAAGTCAAAGCTTTTTTGAAAGTCTTATAAGACCTGATGTGATCTAGTTCCTGTACCTCTCCAATGTTTGAGTGTAAACTTGAGTCTAAATCCTTCACTTATGTCTTTTAAATTGAGCCATTAAATTTCTTTTGGTTTCTGAAAAATACTGTCCTGTCCGCCTGTTTCTCTCATTCTGACTCCTGCTCCTCCTCCCCAGTAAACACACACACATGCACTTGTGTATTTGCACCCACACATTCATTTGCACCATTTGACTTAGATGTCACAAAGAAAGGCTGTCCTGACCCCAGCTCCCAAGTACAAATAGGTTCCCCTCAATACATTCCCATAGCCTTGTGGTTCTCCTGTGACCCTCCCCCATGAGAACATCATTACATTACAGATGACTGTTCTTGGCTGAATTTTCCACTAGGTCAAATACAAATCTGAATAGCTTAGAACCTAAGGTTGCCCACGATTCTATCACTAGCACCTAGGTGTTACCTGGCTAATGGAAATACCTGAATCAATATTTAAGGAATGAATGCATAAAAAGTTATTGTCATATCCATTGTTTAGACAAAGAAGCTACCAATGGATTAAGTCATCTGTCCAAGGTCGATTTAGTTTGACAGCTTTTTAATACTTTGCCATTGAATAAGTAGATTCAACAATAATTTTCAAATATATAGACATGATTTCTCCTATCATTTCAAAAATTTGATAACTAATCTGGAGTGAATTGTGCTTATATGTTAACAGCAGTTAAAATATATTTACTTGTTTACTTATTTGAACAATCATTGTCAAGTATCTTCTGTATATCAGGTACAGATGCTATGTTCAGCATGAGAGACAGGATTATAGGTAAAACTTTGTCTCCATGTGCTCAGAGTTGAGTGAGGGAGAGATAGAGCATGTGAACAGGATACTATTATAGTGTAACAAGTACAGATAGAGACAAGAAAATAATATTGTGACATTTTAGGAGATGAATATAGACATAAAAGAATTTAGGGGAGTGGAAGGTTTTAAAGCTGCCTTTAAAGGTTTTAAAGGCAGAGGAGAATTTTGGAGAAGGTGAGATAATTTTGAAATTATCATAAAGCACAAGAAGAAATGCTTCAACTAGAGAAGGGGTTGAAGGGTGTAATGTGTAAATGTGAGAATGCCTGGGAAGCTGGTTTGTCAGGGAATTGCAGGCACTTCATTACAATGGATCATCAGGAAAAGGAAGATGAGGAAGAATGAGGGAGAATGTATACAAGGCCAATGTAGGAGAAATCAAAAAGAGCTTTTTCCTAGTTACTGTGCTTTGGAGTTTGTATGTTACAGCAGTATCAGTCGTGTCTGCCTGATGTTAACCTGCTTTTCAAACCACATCAAGTGCCTCGGGGATAGAAAGACACTCAGTCAGTACCTTTCGGAGGCAATCAAAAAGGACACAGAGAGAGGGATATCCATAGACTGGATTTGGATTGAAATCCTGGTTCTGTTGTGTAATTTTCAGCAAGTTACTTGACTTTAAAGACACGAGTTGACAACATTTGTAATTTGAAGATGATGCATACATCAGGGGATTGTTGTCATGGTTAGTGAGATATGCAAAGTGCTTTATAGCTCCCATGTAGCCTCAGTTCAGTTCAGTCGCTCAGTCGTGTCCGACTCTTTGCGACCCCATGAATCGCAGCACGCCAGGCCTCCCTGTCCATCACCAACTCCCGGAGTTCACTCAGACTCACGTCCATCGAGTCAGTGATGCCATCCAGCCATCTCATCCTCTGTCATCCCCTTCTCCTCCTACCCCCAATCCCTCCCAGCATCAGAGTCTTTTCCAATGAGTCAACTCTTCCCATGAGGTGGCCAAAGTACTGAAGTTTCAGCTTTAGCATCATTCCTTCCAAAGAAATCCCAGGGTGGATCTCCTTCAGAATGGACTGTTTGGATCTCCTTGCAGTCCAAGGGACTCTCAAGAGTCTTCTCCAACACCACAGTTCAAAAGCATCAATTCTTCTGCTCTCAGCCTTCTTCACAGTCCAACTCTCACATCCATACATGACCACAGGAAAAACCATAGCCTTGACTAGATGGACCTTAGTCAGCAAAGTAATGTCTCTGCTTTTGAATATGCTATCTAGGTTGGTCATAACTTTTCCACCAAGGAGTAAGCGTCTTTTAATTTCATGGCTGCAGTCACCATCTGCAGTGATTTTGAAGCCCCCCAAAATAAAGTCTGACACTGTTTCCACTGTTTCCCCATCTATTTCCCATGGAGTGATGGGACTGGATGCCATGCAGGAGCTTAAAAATGTCAACAGTAGAAATGCCTTGGGGGCTTCCCTGGTGGCTCAGGGTTGAAAATTTGCCTTCCAATGCAGGAGACACAGATTCGATCACTGCTCGGGGAATGAAAATCCCACACATGCCGCAGGGCAACAACAGAAGTCCACGAAGTAACCAAAGACCCGGGCAGCCATGAAAAAAAAAAAAAAAGCTATGTGCTGTGTTCCGTTTATTCCTAACTATAAGAAAAAGAAATTATCTTCAGTCCTATATTTTAAAGTATGAGGATATTTAGATGTAGAAAGTTGAGATAAGTTACCCAAGATTTCACAGCAAGTAAATGGTGCTGTGCTGTACTTAGTTGCTCAGTCGTGTCCTACTCTGCAACCCCATGGACTGTAGCCCGCCAGGCTCCTCTGTCCATGGGGATTCTCCAGGCAAGAATACTGGAGTGGGTTGCCATTCCCTCCTCCAGGGGATCTTCCCAACCCAGGGATCAAACCCAGGTTTAAACCCACATTGCAGGCAGATTCTTTAAAGACTGAGCCCCCAAGGAAGCCCAAGTAAATGGTAGATCTGCATTTTTGACCCAACGCTATCAACTGCAGAACTCACTGTATTAAATATTGTGACATAATGATAGCTATTATGTTTTTATTTGGTTCATTTTGTTGTCACTATTTTATTTTAAGAACAGGAATGACATAGAACTTCTTTTGGTAGTTTCTCTGATTACAGTGTGGAGAATGCATTAGGGCTATTCAGATAATATGGGGAATAGGATAAGACCAGAAGCAAGAGAATTTCTGAGTTAGTCAAGTTGAAAAAAAAGGTAAGTCTCAATTAAAGAGTTTTTGATGGAAGGATATTGAAAGAGAATTCTGGGAAGATTTAGGAGATACAAATTGTAGGACTTAGTATGTATGTAAACAGAGGAGGAATGGAGAGAGAGACGGTATGAATGACCACTCTATTTCTGGTCTGGACTACTAATCAATGGCACATTTACCTAAAAGAGGAAAATAAGAAAAAAAATGCGGGAAAAGGTATAAGTCTGAATTTTAACACATTAAACTTGAAGCACCTTTGACTCATATAGTTATATTCGAGAGAGAAATCCATCTTGAAAAATAGTTTAGTATGGGCATATAATGCTCCCATTGGCATTCCTCTGCTTTCCATTTGGACTTCTTTGTGATAGGAGGAAATGAAGACAGTTGGCAAAAAACAGAGTCATGGTACAAGAAAGTTCAGAGTAGGCAGTCATGAAGACGCATATAGACCTGAAAATAATTTAGGAGAGAGAATGTAAATTTTTTTAATTAATGAGGAAAATCAGTAAATTTTTTAAGATGTTAACATTAACAAACTTAACTTTGATTAATTTCATGATGAGTATAGGAAAAAAGGTCAGGGCCTTTATCCTAAGCAAAAGCAGAAATGATTTCTTTACTAACTTTATTGACTTGAATGAACTTTATTTATAGACTATGTTCTAGATATTCCTGTGTGTGATTAGAGTTAGTTGAAGAAAAATGTGAAGTCAATTAATGGGGCTTCCCAGGTGGCACAGTGGGTGAAAATCCACTTGTAATGCAGGAGAGGCAGGAGACAGCAGTTCAATACCTGGGTCAGGAATATCCCCCTGGAGGAGGACATGGCAATCCACTCCAGTATTCTTGCCTGGAGAACAAAGAGTTGGACATGATTGAAACAACTCAGCATGCATGCATGAAGTCAGTTAAAAGTAAAAATTATTTTATTTTGAGGGGTATATTTGTTTAAATAGAATAAATAAAATTAAATAATTCAATAGATGCTAATGTGAAAAATATGTTTTTAGAAGTTACTAACTTTTGAATAATATAACAATTCCAGGGAAGCCTGTTACAAAACATATAACCAAATAAATTTAATTTTATTTCAAGGACTGGGATAATTTGAATCTAAGATGATTGATTATATATGTTCTAAGTGCAGAGCCTTCAAGTTCTTTAGTTCCAAGTGGAAATACAATTAGCAATTATGAGTTAAAACTAATTATTTGGATATAGGTGATTACTTAGCATGGCATATTACTGCTTCCATCAAGTTGGTTCTGCATGAACATAGGTTCTTTATTCCTATTTAAGCAAGCCTCAAAATTATTTGGAATATTATTATCAAACTTTGGTTACACAATAGTATTTTTAAACATGTTCATAGAACTAATTCTTTCTCTGAGTTTTAAAATCTTTAAAGTACTGCCAACTCTAAAAGACAAATATACAATTTCTAATCCATAACAATCATACATTTCATATTTCTGCCAATAGTGGAGTAAATACACATGCATGTCTACAGTGTCTACAATGATCAGTGATATTTGCCAGTATTAGAAAATAAACAAAAAAATAACATAAAGTGAGAATGATTTCCTGGTGATAGTCAAACACTGCCAATTTTCTATATTTAAATCTGGAACATATTGGCATGAGTATCTTGGTAGTTACTTTTCTTCTAGCCTTTTTCTGGTCTTATCTGTCTCCCTCTCTATGCTGTGTAGGAGAAAGATAGCACTTAAATTATCTTTCTGATGTACTTGACAATTTTGACTGTTCCTTTCTTTAGTGGAAGAGTAAAATTCTCCTAGTTTGGCCTCTGTGCCATCATTCTCTCCTTGTTATCTCCTTCTTTTCAGCCATTTATTCCCATTCTCATACTCTTAAACTCTTTTTTTTCTTTCTCTGCTCCTTAAAAGCGCATGTCATTCAAGGTTTTATTCCCAGGCTTCCTGTTTTGTACTTGTTTACCTCACTTTCCCTGAAGCCTTCCATCTGACTTATGCCTTTCTTTGACTGAATGCTATAGACTCACCACTGGATACCTTAGATCTAGTCACCCATTGGTCATCTTTATGTGGATATCTCACCCAGCGTAACAAAAAACAAACATATTGCTTTTATTCCCAAACTTGCTTTTTCTCTTGGGTTTCTGTCTTCATCTAGCTAGATTCCTAGTGGTCGTTCTAGATTCTTGTTTGTCCTCTCAACCCTCATTTCTAACTGATCACTTAATACCTCTCCTTTTTAATCTCACATTTCTCAAATTTACCTCTTCCTCCATCCCAACCAGCTGTCTTAGTTAATATTCTTACTCTAAATCACCTAGACTATGTTCTGTCCCCTATTTAAGTTCATATCTCTGGTGCAGACAGAATGGTCTCTTTTAAAAGGATAGTGTGGTGCTGTCATGCCCAGGCATAAAGCTGTCTGGTGGTTCCTCATTTCTGGGAAAGATGAGTTCTAGATCCACAGCATGGCATGCGTGACTTTCTTTGTTGGCACTCTCATGCCTCTGATTTTCTTTCCCTGGTCTCTCCTTTCTCAACACTTATGCTGCAGCTCTCCCTGAATAATTGTAGTTCACCCTTAACAATCATCCTCTGTTCTGTCAAATCTCTTTGCTGTGCACGAATTGTTCTCTCGGCTTGTTATGCTCTTCTTTCAAGGATCTATTCACCACCTCCAGGTTTACCTTAAAATATTCTTACAAGATAAATGTGTGAAGTAACCATCCCTAACTTTTCCTGACATGAGTTCATAATTCTATTCTTTGTGCATACGATGCAAGAGTTTCGTTGATAATATAGTTCATCATCAATTTGTAGTATAATTATCAACATGTTCACATGACCCCTGTAGCAAAGGTGACACTTCTCTTAGACGAAGAGCTCTAAATATTTTATGTTTAATTTATCATTTGTTTGCTTCTTCATTAAAAAAAAATAATTTATTTCTTTATTTAATTCACAAGTAATTATCCCACATTTACTCTGTGTCATTATTGTTCTAGGTACTGGAGATACAAGAGTGAACAAAACAGACAAAACTTCTTTGCCTTGTGGAGTTTGCATTCTAGTGTAGAGTGATAATAACAAAATATGTCAGTATATAGGATCGAATATGATGTGTTATGGAGAGAAATAAAGCAATGGAGGCATTAGGGAGTATTGCAATGTTAAGCTGCATTGTCAGAAGAGATCATCTTTAGAACGTGAAATTTAAGCTTAAAATTTGAACTGAGGAAATATGTCATGGGAGTGTCTGAAGAAAGAGTGTTGCAGGTAAAAAGCAAGAAGGTAAAAAAATAACCAAGGGAGAAGAGATAAAGAATTTTAAGTAAAGCAGGGTTTTTTGTATGTGTTTGTTTCTTTAATTTCAGTTTAGAGAAGGATGTTTTCGGAAACTGAAAACTAAAGGAGAGTTTTATGACATCTGTCATTTTTTAATGTGTGTATATGTGTTTATGTATATATGTACATATATGGCTACATATGTATATGTTCCCTTATGACATGTTCCATATGTCTTGGCAATGGTAAGTTATTTATTTAAAGATAACTCACTGTAGAGACTTTCCCACATACAAGCTTATTTGTGTATGAGTTAGTTAGAAGTGGTTATGGCCCAGAGCTGTGTTGTGGTCTCATTTGCTCAGTCGTGTCTGACTCTTTGAGACTCCATGGACTGTAGCCTGGAAGGCTCCTCTGTCCATGGGATTCTCCAGGCAAGAAAACTGGAGTGGGTTGCCATTTCCTTCTCCAGGGGATCTTTCTGACCCAGGGATCAAACCCGCATTTTGTATCTCCTGCATTGGCAGGCAGATTCTTTACCACTGAGTGACCTGGGAAGCCCATGGTCCATAGCACTGACCCTTAAAATAGTGATAGGATTCATTTATAATTGAAATAAAACTTCAGGGAAAGAAAAAAAAAAAGTAAATTTGACATATTCAGTTCTGCAAGATGTAATAGATCATTTATCAGATACTTGATTTAAAATAAATTGGTTCATCAGAAATACTTTTTAAAAAATCGAGATCCTGAATGGATTAAAACGATATTCATTGTACATCCGGTGAACATGACTGCCTTCTGAAACAGTTTTTTGTTTCCTATTCAACATTCTGTAAATGTTTATCTTGTTTTAAATATAAGGCATATAAACTATATTTGGGGGCAAAGTTCTCTAGAATCAAACATTTGAAAAGCAAAAAAGAGTTCACACCCCAGTTCTAGACAGGCTAATTGTGCATCATTATTTTAGAATTATTCCAGATTGGAGGTGGCACAGTGTCCACTCTGTTTGTATTTCAGTGATTCAAAACGAACCTCGAGAAATGAATTTTTTGCATAAATGCATTAAAAATGTACTAAATCTATCCTGTCATACATAGAGCTTTAGTTAGTGGAAGCTAATGATGATGCAAAACTAATATATACTTTTCCTTGCCTTCATATAATAACCAAAGGTATTATTTTACTCATCATAAATTCTTGCATTTCTGTAAACTCAGTCATCTTGCTTTGATAAAAGAAAATTTATTGTATAACAGATGTTAAAATTAAAGTTCAAAGCTCTGGTTCTTAAATTTAATTGATATCAAGGAATGGGATTTCCAGGGCTACTGTTAAAACTAGAGATTTCTAGGCTAACTGCCACCACTCAGTAACTCTAGGTTGTAGTCAAGGACTTGCAGTTGGAATAGGACACATAGCTAATTGTGATAGGCATTACTAATGTTTATCAGTATGTGGCTAATTCTACTTATAGACAGAGAGAGGTTGAAGTCTCACACCTAATCCTTGGACCACATGGATTGTTTTAGGTGACGGAGTGTGGGCAGGAGTGTTCCTCATTTCTGGGTGGAAGCATTTAATTGCCTGTACTGCTTGAAGTATCTCAAAATACTGAGCTAAAATATCAAAGAGACCTGCCTTGGGAAATTATTTAGATCTATAGCAGACCTTGCTTTTATGTGACATAAAATCTTGTTCTGTTAAATTGCTGTGGTTTGGAGATAGTTTTTCCTATACCATAACCTAGTCTAGTCATTCTCAAACCTTAGTGTTTATTAAAATCGTTAGGGAAATGTGTTAAAACACTGCTTCCTGGCTTTCCTCCCAGCTTTTAGTAGGTGTGGGATGTGGCCTGAGAGCTTTTTCCTAAGTACCCAAGTGATCATGCTGCTGGTCCAGCGACAAACTTTTGAGAGACATTGATCCATCTAATCTTGAATATTATGCAAATTATCATATTTTGAAAAATAATTGATAGTAAGTCAATTTTGTCAGTATAATAAAGTCATAATTTTATAGATAAAAACAAATTTTAAAATTTTAAATAAAACTAGAATGATTTGTAGTGATTTAATATTGACAAAAATTATCAATCACTTACTAAAAATATATATTCATTGTCTGAACTTCCACATTGAGTAGTTTTAATTCTGATAAATATGTTTGTCCTTGGAGTATTTTAAACAGCTTTGAATTAGTTATAATATGGAGGAAGAATATTGTAACATAAATATGATAAAAATTTTCAAGTATAAATTAATATGATTTCAAATAATCAAGCAGATAGATAAAATATTTTATAATATCTATTTCAACAAGTTTATAAATAGTTTTACTTTTTAATTTAATTTTAAAAAGATTTTGTATAAAGTGATATTTGCAGGACTGATGAGCATGATTTGTCAATTAAGCATTTTTAAAAAATCTCCTGTTCCATTTTCATAATGAACTTTTTATGCTTTTATCCAATTGAAATAACTGTGTTAGCATTAAAGAAAGAAACTTAAGTCAGCCCTTGAAAGCTTAATACTAACTTGTTAATTACCCTATAACTACACAATGAGAAATGCTGCTGCTAAGTCGCTTCAGTCATGTCTGACTCTGTGTGATCCCACGGACAGCAGCCCACCAGGCTCCCCTGTCCCTGGGATTCTCCAGGCAAGAACACTGGAGTGGGTTGCCATTTCCTTCTCCAATGCATGAAAGTAAAAAGTGAAAGTGAAAGTGAAGTCGTGTCCGACTCTTCAGGCTACCATGGACTGCAGCCTACGAGGCTCCTCCCCCCATGGGAGTTTCCAGGCAAGAGTACTGGAGTGGGTTGCCATTGCTTTCTCTGACACAATGAGAAATGAAAAGTTATTTCCTTTTCTAAAGTGTGGTTGAAGGTCAAGGAGCTCTTATTGGCATATTGAGAGACTGAAGGAAATGATGCAATTTTTTTCTTATAAATACCATCAGATGTCATTGGAAACTCAGCTAAGGAACTAGATAAATGTTTAAGCATAATCTTTAAAATTTGTTTTTTATCTGTTTTCAAAGGAAACACCACCTATTATATATTAAGAAGTAACCTGATGCTCAATAGCAAAAAAACAAACAATTCAGTTAAAAATGATGAGAGGGCCTGAACAGGAGACAAATAAATAGCCAAGGGTTGCATGAAAAGATGCTCAACATCACTAACCATCGGGGAAATTAAAATCAAAATCACAGTGAGATATCACCTAACATCTGTTGACAATAAATAATAAGTGTTGGCGAGGATGTGGAAAAGAGAGATGCTTGTGCCCTGTTGGTGGAAATATAAGTTGGCACAGCTGCTATAAGAAACAGTACAGTGGTTCCTCAAAAAACTGGAAATAAAAATACTGTATAATACAGCAATCCTACTTCTGGGTATCTACCCCCTCCCCCGCCAATGAAACCGTTATCTCAAAGAAATATCTGCTGTTCATTACAGCATTATTCACAGTAGCCAAGAAATGAAAACAACCTAAGTGTTTGTCTGAGGATAAATGGATAAAAAGATGTATGAAAGTGAAAGTGAAGTCACTCAGTTGTGTCCAACTCTTTGTGACCCCATGGACTGTAGCCTACCAGGCTCCTCTGTTCATGGGATTTTCCGGGGAAGAATACTGGAGTGGGTTGCCATTTCCTTCTCCAGGGGATCTTCCTGACCCAGGGATTGAACCCAGGTCTCCTGCATTGTAGGCAGACGCTTTACCGTCTGAGCTACATGTATATATGAATAATATACACATGGATACTATCCAGCCCTGAGAGAGAGGAAAATGCTGACATTTGCAGCAATATGGATGGACCCTGAGGCCCCTATAATAAATAAAATAAGTCAAAGAAAGACAGATATTATATGATCTCATTTACATGTGGAATCTAAAGAAGCCAAAGTCAGACAAACATAGAGTGATAATTACCAGGGGTTGAGGGATAGGGAAAATGGGGAGATATTGGCAAATGTGTACAAACTTCCAGGTATAAGAAAAATATGTTCTGGAGATCTAATGTATAGTATCATGACTAATCTTCACAATGGTGTGTTATATTTTTGAAAGTTGTTAAAAGAGTTAGACCTTAAATGTTTTCACCACCCACCCCCTCATAAAAGAAGAAATGGTAAATTTTAGAGGTAATGGAGGTATTAATGACCCTAATATGATCATTGTTTCACAATGTGTACATGTATGAAGTCATGTTGTATGGCTTAAACTTATACAAAGTTATATGTCAATTATATCTCAATAAAGTTGGGGAGAGAGAGAAGTACATAGCAAAGATATTTGTATTTATGTGTTGTTGTTCAGTCACTAAGTCATGTCTGACTCTGACTCTGTGGACTGCTGCATGCCATGCTTCCCTGTCCTTACCTGTCTCTCAGAGTTTGCTCAGACTCATTCCATCCAGCCATTTCATCCTCTATCATCAATCTTTACAAGCGTCAGTGTCTTTTCCAATGAGTCATCTCTTTGCATCAGGTGGCCAAAGTATTGGAGCTTCCGCTTTATCATCAGTGCTTTCAGTGAATATTCAGGGTTGATTTCCTTTAGGATTGACTGGTTTGATGTTTTTACTGTCCAAGGGACTCTCAAGAATCTTCTTCAAAGAATTTGAGAGGGTAAATTCTTTGACACTTAGCCTTGTTTATGGTCCAACTCTCACATCCATACATGACAACTGGAAAAACCATAGCTTTGACTATATGCACCTTTGTTGACAAAATTATGTCTTTGCTTTTGCATACACTGTCTAGGTTTGTCATAGCTTTTCTTCCAAAGTGCAAGTATCTTTTACTTTCATGGACAGTCACCATCTGAAGTGATTTTGGACCCCAAGAAACTGAAGTCTGTCACTGTTTCCACTTATTTCCCATCTATTTGCCATGAAGTGATGGGACTTGGTGCCATGATCTTCAGTTTTTGAATGTTGAGTTTTAAGCCAGCTTTTTCACTCTCCTCTTTCACCCTCATCAAGAAGCTCCTTAGTTCCTCTTCACTTTCTGCCATTAGCATGATATCATCTGCATATCTGAGGTTGTTATTTCTCCCGGCAATCCTGATTCCAACTTCTGCTTCACTCAGCCCACCATTTTGCATGTTGTACTCTGCATATAAGTTGGATAAGCAGAGTGACAATATAAAGCCATGACATACTTCTTTCAGAGTTTTGAACCAGTCCATATTTCCATGTATGGTTTTAACAGTTGCTTCTTGACCTATATATGGGTTTCTCACGTGGAGGGTAAGGTGGTCTGGTATTCCCATCTCTTTAAGAATTTTCCACAATTTGTTGTGATCCACACCAGTCAAAAGCTTTAGCATAGTCGAAGAAGCAGAAGTAGATGTTTTATTGGAACTTCCTTGTTTTTTTTTTTCTGTGATCCAGTGAATGTTGGCAATTTGATCCCTGGTTCCTCTGCCTTTTCTAAATCCAGCTTGAACATCTGGAAGTTCTCAGTTCATGAACTGTTGAAGCCTATCTTGGAGGATTTTGAGCATTATCTTGCTAGCATGTGAAATGAACACAGTTGTATGGTAGTTTGAACATTCTTTGGCATTGCCTTCCTTTGAGATTGGAATGAAAACTGACCTTCTCCAGTCCTGTGGACACTGCTGAGTCTTCCAAATTTTCTGGCATATTGGGTGGAGCGCTCTCACAGCATCATCTTTTAGGATTTGAAATAGCTTAGCTTGCATCCCATCACCTCGGCTAGCTTTGTTTGTAGTGATGCTTCCTAAGGCCCGCTTGACTTCACACTGCAGGATGTCTGGCTCTAAGTGAGTGAACACACCATCATGGTTATCCAGGTTATTAACTCCTTTTTCATATAGTTCTTCTGAGTATTCTTGCCACTTCTTTATCTTTTCTGCTTCTGTTAAGTCCTTGCCGTTTCTGTCCTTTATTGTGTTCATCCTTACATGAAATTTTCCTTTGGTATCTAATTTTCCTGAAGAGATTGCTAGTCTTTCCCATTCTATTGTTTTCCTCTATTTCCTTGCATTGTTCATTTAAGAAGGCTTTTTTTAAATCTCTCTTTGCTCTTCTCTGGAACTGTGCATTCAGCTGGGTATTTCTTTCCCTTTCTCCTTTGCCTTTTGCGTCTCTTCTTTTCTCAGCTATTTGTAAGTCCTCCTCAGACAATCACTTTGCCTTCTTGCATTTCTTTTGCTTGGGGATGGTTTGGTCACTGACTCCTATACGTGTTATTAACCAATTTCCATAGTTCTTCAGGCTTTGTCTTTGTCTACTATATCTAATCCCATGAATCTAAAGAAGCCAAATCTATAAGGCCTTTCACACAGTGTCCAGATCTTAGCTTTTACACTTTTGACAAAGAATTCTTTATGTCCTTACCTTATGATAAAGATCAGAGAGTATTTACAGAGGCTGTTGGTAAGAGAGATACACAAAATATTTTTCTTCCCTGCCTGTTAAGGCAATAATTCTTCAAAGTCTGGGTTTTTTTTTTTTGTTGTTGTTGTTTTAATGGAATAAATTTAAGTTATATTGGACAGATTTTACATATGGATTGACTGAATGTGATATCATTTATATAGTTGTATATATTAATTTTTTCTCAATACTGTTTATTGTTGTGTAACTTATTGTCACTGGTTTGGAGATTAGGATAGGCTCTACAAGACTTTGTAGGACTAATAATTTTTGCAACTCTGTTGTTTGTTAGTTTAGAGTAGGGACAGACTTGAAATGTGTGCAATGTTTAGTTGTAGTTTTCTTAAAACACATATATAACATCATAATATTGTAGTCAAAACTTTTAAAATTTTTAATTGTGATAAAATACACATACTGTTTACCATCTTAACTATTTATAATTTACAGTTCAATAATATTATGTATATTCACATTGCTATAAACCAATCTCCGAAACAATTTCATCTTATAAAACTGAAACTCTATACTAATTAAGTCACAATGCCCCATATCCCCTCCCTTTAGTTCCTGGCAGCCAACATTATGTTTTCTGTTTCTAAGAATTTGACTACACTGGATACCACATATACGTAGAACCATACAGTTTTTATAGTTTTGTGAGTGGCGTATTTCAGTCTTTTAGGTTTACTCATGTTGCAGTATGTGTCAGAATGCCTTTCCTTTTTTAAGGCTGAATAGTATTCCATATTCCATCCTATGTGGTTTCTATATTTTATTTATTCATTCTTCTGTCAATGGATACTGTAGTTACTTCTTTCATTTGGCTATTGTGAATAATAACATGTTCTATGATCATGAGTGTACAAATATCTCTTCAAGACCCCTTCTTTTGGTTATATATACAGAAGTTGAATTAATACATTATATGGTTAGAGATTGAATAACAAAAGGTGATTAGTCTGTGTTTAATTTTTTGAGGAAACACCCTACTGTTTTCCATAGAGAATACACCATTTTACATTCCTTCCAGCAGGGAATGCAGGTTTCAATGTCTCTACATCCTTACCAACACATTATTTTCTGTTTTTGTTTTTGATAGTAGTCATCTTGCTGGGTGTGAGCTAATATCTTATTGATATCTCACTGCGGTTTTGATTTACATTTCCCTAGTGAAAAAGTTGGCTTAAAGCTCAACATTCAGAAAACTAAGATCATGGCATCCATTCCCATCACTTCATGGCAAATGGATGGGGAAACAGTGGAAACAGTGGCTGACTTTATTTTTTGGAGCTCCAAAATCACTGCATATGGTAACTGCAGCCATGAAATTAAAAGATGCTTGCTCCTTGGAAGAATAGTTACGATAAACCTAGATAGCATATTAAAAAGCAGAGATATTACTTTTCCAACAAAGGTCTGTCTAGTCAAAACTGTGGTTTTTCCAGTAGTCATGTATGGATGTGAGAATTGGACTATAAAGAAAACTGAGCACTGAAGAATTAATGCTTTTGAACTGTGGTGTTGGAGAGGACTGTTGAGATTCTCTTGGACTGCAAGGAGATCCAATCAGCCCATCCTAAAGGAGATCAGTCCTAAATATTCATTGGAAGGACTGATGCTGAAGCTTAAACTCTAATACTTTGGCCACCTGATGTGAAGAACTGACTCATTGGAAAAGACCCTGATGCTGGGAAAGATTGAAGCAGGAGGAGAAGGGGATGACAGAGGATGAAATGGTTGGATAGCATCACCAACTCAATGGAGATGAGTTTGAGTAAACTCAGGGAGTTGTTGTTGGTCAGGGAGGCCTTGCATGTTGTAGTCTGTGTGGTCACAAAGAGTTGGACACAACTGAGTGACTGAACTGAACTGAATGGTTAATCATGTTGTACTTTTTTTTTTTCATTTCTTGTTTGCTTTTTGTATATTTTATTTGGGAAAATGTCTGTTTAAGTTTGTTGCCCATTTTTGTATCAGATGGTTTGAAATTTTGTTATTGAGCTATAGGAGTTCTCTTTATATTCTGGAGATTACCCCGCTCATTGGATACATGATTTGTAAATATTTTCTCTCATCTCATGGGTTGACTTTTCACTTTGTTTATTGTATTCTTTGATACACAGAAGTTCTTGATTTTGTAGTTTTATTTATTTTTGCTTTTGTTTTATGTGCCTTTTGTACCACATACCAGAAATCATTGCCAAATCTCCAAATGTTATGAGCTTTTTACCCTATGTTTTTATAATTTTGCATCTTAAATTTAGATCTTTGTCCATTTTGAGTTAGTTTTTGTCTGCTATGTAAGGTGAGGATCCATCCAGTTTTCTTCTTTTGCTTGTGGATATACAATTTTCTTAACACTAATTGTTGAGAAGAGTCCTTTTTCTACTGAATGGTCTTGGAATCCTTGTTGAAAATCATTTGACTATATATGTGAGGATTTATTTCTAGCCTTTCTATTCTATTTTGTTTGTTTGTCTTTGTGCTAGTACCGTATTGTTTTGATTTATGTAGCTTTGTAATACTTTTTGAAATTAGGAAGTGTGAGACCTCCAATTTAGGTTGATTTTTTTTTTATTGTTTTAGCCATTTTTGATCTCTTGAGATTCCAAATAAATGTTAGGATGGAATTTTCTAGTCCTGAAAAAAATGCCATTGGGATGTTGGTAGGGATTGCCTTAAATCTGTAGATTGCTTTGGATAATATACTTGGAATTTCTAAATTTAAATCTAGGCAAATTTGAGTTATATTAAAATATATTTGTTGATGATACCACATTGATTTTTAAATATATTAGCCTAGTTGATAGACAGTCAACTAACATAGACCCTTTATGGATTCAGATTTCAAAGCAGTACATGTGGTGGTTCAGCTAAGTTTCACCATTCTTCTTTAATTTGGGCTAACTTCTTCATCACTTCTCAGTGTTAGATCGAGGGAAGTCATTTTGCATTAGCTCCTATAACATCATACTTCATTTGAAGATATAATTGAAGGAAATTATTATTTTAAAGTCATTTCTTTCTTTGTAAACTTACCTTATACTGATGATACATACTGATTAAATAAATTAATTTCTAATGAAGCCCTTTATTGGCCAAAGAAGAACCAAATGTAAGTAAAATGTTTCCTGTTCTTCAAGTATTTAAAATCTGGTATTGAAAGTAAATTATAATGCAGTATGTTAAGTGCTAAAAATGTCACATAAAAAGTATTATGACAAAACAGGAAGTGAGAGCAAGCAGATCAGCTTGTTAGAGATAGTAAATATAGTTGACATTTCTTCCCTGGTAGCTCAGATGGTAAAGCGTCTGCCTGCAATGCGGGAGACCAGGGTTCGATCCCTGGGTTGGGAAGATCCCCTGGAGAAGGAAACGGCAACCCACTCCAGTATTCTTGCCTGGAGAATCCCATGGACTGAGGAGCCTGGTAGGCTACAGTCCATAGGGTTGCAAAGAGTCGGACATGACTGAGCAACTTCACTTCAAGATATATGAAGGTTAGGTAAGACAAGAAATTCCAAAGGTACAGAGCTGTGAATGAGTGTGGTGAATGTGTAGCATGGTGACATGTCTACTGTGTTTGAAACAGAGAGTATGTCAGCTAGGAATGTCTAAGAATAAGAACAAGTAGGTCGGAAAAGATCATGAAGAGTCTAGTATGCCCTGACCTCAGTGTATAACCATTTAAGAAGTAACCCTGTGGAGACAGCCAACCCTGGAACTTGAAGTGACTAAATATAACTGGACAGGTTGGAGGTGTAAATAGTTTCCTAGGAGAAACACTAGAAATAGTCTTGGTTTTAGCATCATAATGTTGGTTAATAGGAGTCAATAAACTTACCAGGAGAATTGGTGTAATTAATTTTTAAATGAGTAGATTTTTAAAAACTATGTAATATATTTTAGAACATTAAAAGTTATTTATTAAGTTTTATAGTTATTAAGTGCTTTCACTAAATGTACTTGGCTCTGGTTTTAGGCACAAATCAGAATTGCATTTTCTCACAAGGTGTGAAGCTAAGCAAAGTCGTGTGATTTTCTTTAAGCGGTGAAATGTGAGCAAGAATACTGAATCACTTTTTGCAGGAGGCTTTAGTGATCAGTTTGTAACGTTTTCTTCCCCCTGCCGTGA
The DNA here is from genome assembly GCF_014754425.2 of Oryx dammah. Taxonomy (NCBI): domain Eukaryota; kingdom Metazoa; phylum Chordata; class Mammalia; order Artiodactyla; family Bovidae; genus Oryx; species Oryx dammah. The sequence goes on along the minus strand of NW_024070188.1, from coordinate 35,720,068 downwards.
TGATGATGATAGCAATGTCCACACACTTTGAGATTCCTAGAGCAAATGCAGTGTACCGAGCCACCCTACCAATCCGTGTTAGACAAGTTGTAGGAGATAGGAATAAACTTGCATGTTGTTAAGCTGCTGAGATTCAGGTGCTGATTTTGTTTTTAATCACAAAATCATTTGGTTTATTGTAGCTCAGTCGGGAAAGAATTTGCCTGCAGTGCAGGAGACCCGGGTTCGATCCCTGGGTTGGGAAGATCCCCTGGAGAAGGAAATGGCAACCCACTCCAGTATCCTTGCCTGGAAAATCTTATAGACAGAGGAACCTGGTGGATTGCAGTCCATGTGGTCGCAAAGAGTCGGGCACGACTGAGCGACTAACACACATCCTAACTACTAGAAAACATAAGACCTATTGACTGTAGAAAGACTTGATTATAAGCAGAAAAGGAAGAAAGACTCAAAATCCACCACAATCTTACCAAAAAGAGGTAAGGGCCATTAACTATTTTGATATTTACCTCTTAAACTATATTTGTTATTATGTAAAAGCTTAACCATCACTTCAATTATAAACTTAATTGTGACAGATGTTCACTCTTCTAAAGTTATACACTCTGATCTCCCTTCCAGGAGATTAGCTTTTCTGTCAGTAACTGTTGGATTATGATCCAGCTTGTAATCATAAAGCTGTAGGTTTTTGTCTGCAAGTATGTCTACTGGCTATCAACAATTTCTCCCTTAAATGGAAGACATGATACATAACTGAGTTGTTTTGAATTCACATGAGACAATATGTGTAAAATAAATGTCACATAGTACACTCAACAATAAATGCTAGAGGGCTATTTTGTCTTTCTGAAGGTTTGTTTATTAAACATTTTAAATATTTATTAACTTTAAGATATAAACTATTTTCAAAGAAAACTGGAGTACAGTAGCATAATATATACATTCCCTGTCTATCCTAAGCAAGTAAATTTTATGTTGTCCTTTAAGCAATTATGAACTTATTTGATTTGTTGAAAATTCTCTGTATAGAACTGATTTGATAAATTGCTGATTTTTTTTGCACCATTATCTAAAAATCATCCTGAACTTTACTGCTCTTGACTAGTCTTATTTTCCCTCTAAGAATTTTGAAGATAATTCAGAATGTTTAAACTGCATTAATATATACTTATTTTATTTTATTTTTTATTAATTAATTTATTTTTTATTTTACTTTACAATTCTGTATTGGTTTTGCCATACATTGACATGAATCCACCACAGGTGTACATGCGTTCCCAAACATGAACCCCCCTCCCACCCTCCTCCCCACAACATCTCTCTGGGTCATCCCTGTGTACCAGCCCCAAGCATACCATATCCTGCATTGGACATAGACTGGCAATTCAATTCTTACATGATATTGTACGTGTTTCAATGCCATTCTCCCAAATCATCTCACCCTCTCCCTCTCCCTCTGAGTCCAAAAGTCCACTATACACATCTGTGTCTTTTTTGCTGTCCTGCATACAGGGTCATCATTGCCATCTTTCTAAATTCCATATATATGTGTTAGTATACTGTATTGGTGTTTTTCTTTCTGGCTTACTTCACTCTGTATAATCGGCTCCAGTTTCATCCATCTCATCAGAACTGATTCAAATGTATTCTTTTTAACAGCTGAGTAATACTCCATTGTGTATATGTACCACAGCTTTCTTATCCATTCATCTGCTGATGGACATCTAGGTTGTTTCCATGTCCTGGCTATTATAAACAGTGCTGCGATGAACATTGGGGTACATGTGTCTCTTTCAATTCTGGTTTCTTCAGTGTGTATGCCCAGCAGTGGGATTGCTGGGTCATAAGGCAGATATATAGATCAATGGAACAAAATAGAAAGCCCAGAGATAAATCCACACACATATGGACACCTTATCTTTGACAAAGGAGGCAAGAATATACAATGGAGTAAAGACAATCTCTTTAACAAGTGGTGCTGGGAAAACTGGTCAACCACTTGTAAAAGAATGAAACTAGATCACTTTCTAACACCACACACAAAGATAAACTCAAAATGGATTAAAGATCTAAATGTAAGACCAGAAACTATAAAACTCCTAGAGGAGAACATAGGTAAAATACTCTCTGACATAATATATACTTATTTTAAATATGAGTCATGCTTCTCCTCTTCACTGTCTCTTCTAAAACTAGGGCCCAGTATGAAAAATTCAGCTTTGTTATGGAACCCTTATTACATATAAATGATATTTGCAAATTCTTTTTGTGATAAGACATCTTACAACTTAGTGCTTTCAACAGTATTTTTCTGTTGTTGCCACTTCTTTTCAAATTGCATTTAAAAAAAGTAATGTGGGACTTCCTATTCATCTCATAAGATTTTAGTTTATTGCTTCTCTCCTCAATAAGTCTTTCTAGGGAATTTATCTTCTTTAGCCCTGTGTCCTCACTTGGAAGAGAACCTAGTTGATGGTTATATGTGTATTTGTTGAATGAACAAATAGGTAAATACTATACAGTCATGGGATCTAAGAATCTGTATTCTGACACAGTTCCATGTCCCACTTGGATTTCAAAGGAAAAGCTTTTGTTACTTTCTTCATAATTTAGTTATAATTCTGTATGTCTAGTTCAGAAAATGAGATTTCCTTAAATCTACCTCCTTGTTCTTACCTCTTGTTCTTGTTGTTATCTTCTTGTTCTTACCTCCTGGCCTTATATGAAAAAGTAAAAAGTAAACATAGTTACAAAAGGGCATGAGGAAATCTTCATGGGTGATGGAAATATTTATGTTGATGGTAGCTGTGATTTCTTGATTCAAAACTGATCAAATTTCATACTTTAGATATATGTACTTTAGTTCACTTCAGTTATGCCAGAAAAAAATTGAAAACTGAAAACAAGAATAACATATCAAATTGCTTTCTGTAATAACTACAATGTTTTTGTAGATATTCTGCCCCTACATTTAAGATTTGTGAAAGATATCACTATAGAAAATTGAGGAAGACTTTTGAGATTCTTTGTAAGCAAAATACATTACATTTCTTGCCAGAGAGAAATTAAACATGCTACATTTTGTCTCTGCCAGTGCTATCTTAAAATTTCTAATCTTCAACCAAGAATATATGGAAAGGAGTGAAACAGAGACATTTGGAAGGGAAATTATTCCATCACCAGTAACACAGAGAAGAGACAGGGAAGATCTGACCCATGAGAGATAAATATCAACATTGATCATCATGACAAAATTTCTATTGAGAACTTCCTGCATGAGCGTTATGGTCTGTGTACTCAGCACACATTCCTCACTTTCTACTTTCACAACTCTCTTTTATTGTTCCCATGAATACAAGTGTGGAATCTGAGTCATAAAGACATTAAGAAACTTTCTAAGGTAAAATACTACTAAGTGTCAGACTCAGGATCTGAATTCCAAGTATTGAACCCAGCACTCATGTTCTTCATTACAATTCCCTACCTTCTCACAACAGACACAAGTAAGGAAAAATCGATGAACCACAAGTGAGGGGTGACTAACAACGAAAGAAACAAACTTCTGTACATACTGGCATCTGAGGAGGGACTTAGCATCTGAAGCTAACTAGGAGTCTGGGGTCCATCAGTGAAAGTCGCTCAGTCATGTCCGACTCTTTGTGACCCCATGGATTATACAGTCCATGGAATTCTCCAGGCCAGAATACTGGAGTGGATCAGGCCAGAATACTGGAGTGGGTAGGGTAGCCTTTCCCATCTCCAGGGGATCTTCCCAACCCAGGTCTCCCACAGTGCAGGTGGATTCTTTACCAGCTGAGCCACAAGGGAAGCCCAAGAATACTGGAGTGGGTAGCCCATCCCTTCTCCAGCAGGTCTTCCCGACCCAGGAATCGAACTGGGATCTCCTGCATTGCAGGCAGATTCTTTACCAACTGAGCTATCTGGGGTCGGTCCATAGTTAACTCTGAATATCTCTGCATGGCACAGCTCCAATGTAGACAGTTTTCCCCAGATAGGGAAGTACTAAGGCCTCCAGAAATTACTAAACTGAAGTAATAATATGATCTTTGTAACTGTTGTACTATATACGTTTTTGAGGACCCAAAGTTTTCACTGGAAGGACTGATGCTATAGCTGAAACTCCAATACTGTGGCCACTTCATGCAAAGAGTTGACTCATTGGAAAAGACTCTGATGCTGGGAGAGGTTGGGGGCAGGAGGAGCAGGGGTCGACAGAGGATGAGATGGCTGGATGGCATCACTGACTCAATGGACATGAGTTTGGGTAAACTCTGGGAGTTGGTGATGGACAGGGAGGCCTGGCGTGCTGCAATTCATGGGGTTGCAAAGAGTTGGACACTACTGAGCAACTGAACTGAACTGAAAGTTTTCACCAAGGCTATAGAATGTGAACATTAAACCATGGTTTTGTTTTATGCGACCAAGAAACTTTTGTCAGACAAAAATAGGAGATAAGCAGAGATGAGTAAATGATATATAGTATCTCTGTTTTACAGCAGATAAAGATTAGATCTCAACCAGGACTGTCACTATAAAAGGGATGCATAATGCCCCTAAGAACTCACTCAGTTATTTTTGTTAACTTAAGATGAATAGTCTCTGCCATATTATAAAAGGGCAGGCAAAGTAGTTAAATAATGGAAAATCTACCTAAATGGCTGGAATACACATCTTATGGATAAGGACAGAAGGCATTCAGCATGAGAGGAAGATGAGATTACCCGTCATTGTGATGTGCTAAGTGCCATTCTCAAATATCCATTGCTGAGGCCAGAGTTTCTTGTCCTTGGTACTGTTGACATTGAGACCAGGTAATTCTTTGTTGTGGGGAGCTGTCTTGTACATGGTAGAATGTTTAGAAGCATCCCTGGCCTCTACCTGTTAGACGTCAGTAGAGGTCCCCACCCCCCAGGTGCAATAAGCAAAAGTGTTTCTAGGGACTTCTCTGGTGGCCCAGTGGCTAAGACTCCACACTGCCAATGCAGGGGGGCCCAGGTTCAATCCCTGGCCGGGAGATTAGATCCCATATGCCACAACTAAGAATGCATGTGCTGAAAGTAAAGATCCAGCATGCCACAACAAAGATGGAAGATCCTATGTGATGCAACTAAGACCTGGGGCAGCCAGATTTTACACATGCATGTATACACGCACCCTGAGGGCAACATCACCCCTGATGAAGACCTGCTGGCTTCTCCTAATATGTTCCCCCACATCATCTAGTGGCGCTTCCCTTGTGGCTCAGCTGGTAAAGAATCTGCCTGCAATGTGGGAGACCTGGGTTCAATCCCTGTGTTGGAAAGATCCCCTGGAGAAGGGAAAGGCTACCCACTCCAATATTCTGGCCTGGAATACATTCCTCCACAATATTACATAAATGTAAAACTATCATTATTACTATTATTTATATATTATTAATATTTATTATTATTAATAATACATTATTATATAAATACAATGCAGACTTTCAATAAAGATAGGCTGCAATTTTAGTTATGGCTTAGAAGTCTATAACTGAGAAGCTAATAATATACATAGCTCAGGATAATTAGAATTGGGCTAACAGTGTCACTATTCATTGGTCACATAAACATTTGTTAATCACCAACTAAATGCCGGTCACTGTTTCAGGTTCTGGAGGTATAAAAATAAATGACATAGTTGAGATCTGAATTAGACCAAGAATTACATAAACTATTAATCCATCCAGATTCTCCAATGTCTATTCTTGTATTCTCTTAGCGCAATAGAAATCACAAATTGTGGACTTTATTATCTCGTATCTACATAGATATATTTTCACTGAGTTATCATGTTTTCACTGGGAAATAGATATGAGCATTGCCTTTAAAACTATTTTTTAGTGTTTTTTCTTTTAAAGTTATGAGCCAAGATACCATACACCATGCTGTTCAATATCCTTAATGCAAACAGAGACTTCTGTGATAAAGTAAGACTTGAGTTCAATGCTATAAATATTATCAACCGTGTGATCCTATGTATTTGCTATTTGAGATAATAACAACTATACTTCAAAATCATTTTTATTTTTAGAGAATTGTAGAAGGGACTAAACATTCTAAATAATAGCTGGAATCATTCTCTTTCCAGAAGCTCCTTTCTAACTCCTTCCCAAATTTCACTTCCCTCTGACAGTAGGTCAGGTCTGGGAATATAAACAAACAAATATGTAAAATAATAATAGTGCCAGAAACTGTGATACATATTTTATTTCTGTCATCTTGTTTAATCCTTTCAGGCAACATAGGGAAATCACAGGGATCATAGAAGGTGTAAATAAGTTATGTAGCTTGCCCAAGGTCACACATTAATTAATACTCATGTCTGGATGGATCTAAATTTATGCTTTTGCCATTTTACCATTTTGCCTCTGGGCCACAGTAGGTTGAGGTAATATTAAAAATGTTTAACAACCAATTTCCTCAAGCAGTAACCAACAGCTGGTACAAATTAGAGATGTTTACTAGCTGATAATTAGCCCTGGATTTCATAGCTGACCCTAGTCCACATACACGTACAAGCCACATTCAAGCTTCTACCTATATTTTCCTACATTGTTAGAACTGAGTCTCCTTCCTAAACCACTCTGGACATCCTCCCCATAATGACTTTGGAGAATTAAAATTTATAGTGAACAAGCAAATAAATTTACGATATACAAGGCAGGAGTTGCCCTGCTTTAGGGTAGGGTCAAGGATATCAGACCAGGTGTCAGCCAAGAGTCAAGGCTAAAATAGTCAAAGATAAAACCCACAGTACCAGCCCTATATCACTTACAGCTGACACTAGTTGGCTGAGAAAGTGAAGAAAAGGAGTTTATACCATGTGGGAGGTAGATGGTATCAGTTCAGTTCAATTCAGTCATTCAGTCATGTCCAACTCTGTGACCCCAAGGACTGCAGCATGCCAGGCCTCCCTGTCCATCGCCAACTCCTGGAGTTTACTCAAACTCATGTCCATTGAGTCAGTGATGTCATCCAACCATCTCATCCTCTGCCGTCCCCTTCTCCTCCTGCCTGCAATCTTTCCCAGCATCAGGGTCTTTTCCAATGAGTCAGTTCTTCACATCAGGTGGCCAAAGTATTGAGAGTTTCAGCTTCAGCATCAGTCCTTCCAATGAATATTTAGGACTAATTTCCTTTAGGATGGACTGGTTGGATCTCCTTGCAGTCCAAGGGAATCTCAACAGTCTTCTCCAACACCACAGTTGAAAAGCATCAATTCTTTGGTGCTTAGCTTTCTTTATAGTCCAACTCGCACACCCATACACGACCACTGGAAAAACCATAGCTTTGACTAGACAGACCTCTGTTGTCAAAGTAATGTCTCTTCTTTTTAATATGCTGTCTAGGTTTGTCATAGCTTTTCCTCCAAGAAGCAAGCATCTTTTAATCTCATGGCTGCAGTCACCATCTGCAGTGATTTTGGAATCCAAAAAATAAAGTCTGTCACTGTTTCCACTGTTTCCCCATCTATTTTCCATGAGTGATGGGACCAGATGCCATGATGTTAGTTTTCTGAATGCTGAAGCCAACTTTTTCACTCTCCTCTTTCACTTTCATCCAGAGGCTCTTTAGTTCTTCTTTGCTAAGGGTGGTGTCATCTGCATAAGAAGATGGTATAGAGAGCTGGAAATAGCCAGCCAAGGGGGTCCTCAGTATCACGTCTGAGTAGAGACCATGCCCCAGGGCTGCAGGTGAGAGCAGGCAAGTCCAGAAAAATCCTTTTAACATCCCTCAGTCTTCTGGAATTAAGTCTCCTGCAGTTAAAATTACAACAGGGCTTCCTGAGAGATCCAAACTGTTTCCTTTGACCAAAACAATCTGAAAGCAGGTTGGGCCCCCTTTTTAAGCTGAATTCAGATACTTAAATTCTCCTCAACCTTCCTTGGAAGGCAGAATTTTTCATATCACAATTGAGGAGCAAAGGTTTAATATACCAATAATCCCTCTAGGAGAAACATATTAGAAACCAGTTAGTAAGGATGTCAGTATAAATGACCAGAAATATGTCTTCCTCTCTTTAGCTAGAAGCAGAAGAAAAAGCCTACAGTCCCCTTGGTTCTTGAAGCACTGGAGGGGTCATCAATGAGAGGGAAAAGACAGGAGGGGAGACTGGGCACAGATAAATTTTATCCATTTTTCTTTCAGTTTAGCCTTCAACTGCCCCTTGAAAAAAATACTCAGTAGACAAAGAGAAGCTGTACCAAAAATTGTTTCATCTCCTAAGTGGATGTGCTTAGGGACAGCTGATACAGGGGCAGGATGCATTAATGGAATGCCAGCTACAGCCCTAAGACAAATTGACAGTTGGGAAGCCAAGGGTCTCTTTGAGGAGACTCCAGCCTGCACCTCATAGCACCCGCTGCCCTTCTTTGCTCCATTAGAAATAATCACTTCTAAGTGGCCCATCATCAATGTCAGCATGATTTTTTTCACATTTACTAAAAGCTTTTCCCTTGGCCCACTTCAGTTTTTTTTCTTTTGTTTCTAGGTAACTATTTAATTCCCTTCCCTCTTTATTTTGCCATGGACTGATTGAAAAAAATCTGATTTGTGATGGGGCTTATAGACTGACTTCTTTTTCCTTCTGTGCAGCCAGCCCTAGCTCTTAGTAACAGCCACTGCATATGCATTAACCAAAAGGCCCATTAGTGGGACATTGTTTTGCACTTTTGTAGACAAAGAAACAGACCTCCAGTTGGAGTGAACTCTTTTTGTATTTCTTCTTGGCAACAAATAGTTTCCTTTTAAATTCAGAAATGCAGTGTCATTGAGGCCCTAAATTGCTCTCATCTAAAATGTTTTACTCCCATCTTCACTTTCAGAGATTATGATCAATTTTCTTCCAGAATGAATTATTCAAATTGAGCCCAGTCTTCTGAATCCTTAAAAAAGACAATGTCTTAGCACTTTGGGTCCTACTCACTTATCACTTGGCACATTCTGCCTGGTCCTGGCAGACATTCTTTTTTTCAACATATAATTTATTTTCCCAAATGGACTGCAAGCTTCTCAAGAATAAAGATCATTCATTCATTCAACAAATGTTTTTGAACATCCACCAAGTTCTAGACATGTTCTAATTACCGGAGTAACATCCAAGAAGTAATCAGACAAAATGCCCTACCTCCATGGAGTTTGTATTCTAGTGGAATGAGACAGAGAATAAGTAATTAGTCTCATAAATATGTCAATTATAGGATAAGTTAGCAGGTGATAAGTACAGCAGAGGGAGAAAAACAATGTAAGAGGAATCTGAAATTATAAAAAGAGAAGACTACAGTTTAAAAATAAGGTGGTCAAAGCAGATGAGAGTAAGCCATCCAAATAAGTAGGAGAAGAGCATTACAGGTAAAGGACATATACTTCAGAGGAACTGAAAGAAAAGTATTGCCATCAACTAACTCTGGGAAGACTGTGAAGGGGGCAGTATGTATGGCTATGGATAAGTCAAGTTCTGGGGATTTGTTAACAGCCAGATATGTGATGATGTAGGCAGTTGGATAAAGAAGACTAAGAGCCCAAGTAGGGTCTGTGCTGGATTGTTCATTTGAGAGTAGTATTAAAGCCATAAAACTGATGAGACAAGTAAAAAGATATTAGAAGCTGACAAAAGATGGTTTGTAAGACAAGAGGAAATCCAAGACCATGGGATATCCTGGAAATCAGTGAAGATATCCTATCAAGGAAGCAGGGGGTGATGTTGCTGATATATCAAGTGAAATGCAGGCTGAAACTTGCCCGTGGACCTCAGCAACCTAGAGATCCTTGGCTACTTGCACAAGGATAGTTTCCGTGGAGGAGTGGCAATAAAAACCTGATTAGAGTGAGTTTGCCTGAAAGTCAGAGGTGAGGAATCAGATGCTGTGAATATAGGCAGCTCTTCAGTTCAGTTCAGTTGCTGAGTCATGTATGACTCTTTGCAACCCCATGGACTGCAGCACGCTAAGCCTCCTTGCCCATCACCACCTCCCGGAATTTACTGAAACTCATGTCCATTGAGTCAGTGATGCCATCCAACCATCTCAACCTCTGTCATTCCCTACTCTTCCCGCCTTCGATCTTTCTCAGCATCAGGGTCTTTTCCAATGAGTGAGCTCTTTCTAGGAGCTTTCTTATAAAAGAAAACAGAGGGATGAAGTGATAGCTGGTGGGGAAATTAGTGTCAAGAGAATATTTACTTAAAGTTAAATAAGGATCTACTTGTATTCTACAGAGAATAAGCCAGTAGAGAAGAGAGAATTGATGATGCAGGGTTGAAAGGAAAACTGTGGCCGATAATAATGATATGAAGGAAGTATGATTTTTCCCTAGCAGGGAGCATAGCAGTCTCCCAGAAGGAGACCAGATTTGTGATTCCTTTGATGACCCACTTGGCAGCTAGACCTCCAGGCCTTCACTGTCAGCTGGTTCTTTTTTTTTTTTTTTTAACTAATTTATTTGTTTATTGAAGAATAATTGCTTTACAGAATTTTGTTGTTTTCTGTCAAACCTCAACATGAATCAGCCATAGGTATACATGTATCCGCTCCCTTTTAAAACTCCCTCCCTTCTCCCTCCTCATCCCACCCCTCTAGATTGATACAGAGCCCTGGTTTGAGTTTCCTGAGCCAAACAGCAAATTCCCATCGGCTATCTGTTTTACATATTGTAATGTAAGTTTCCATGTTACTCTTTCCATACATCTCACCCTCTCCTCCCCTCTCCCCATGTCCAGAAGTCTATTCTCTATGTCTGTTTTTCCATTGCTGCCCTGTAAATAAACTAATTAGTACCATTTATTAGATTCCATATATGTGTGGTAGAATACAATATTTATCTTTCTCTTTCTGACACACTTCACTCTGTAATAGGCTCTCTAGGTTCATCCACCTCATCAGAACTGACTCATATGCTTTCCTTTTTATGGCTGAGTAATATTCCATTGTGTATATGTACCAGAGGTTATCCATTAATTCATCAATGGACATCTAGGTTGCTTCCATGATCTAGCTATTGTAAATAGCTCTGCAATGAATAATGGGATACATGTGTCTCTTCAACCCTGGTTTGCTCAGGATATAAGCCTAGGAGTGGGATTACTGGGTCAAATGGTAGTTTTATTCCTAGTTTTTTAAGGAAGCTCCATATCATCTTCCACAGTGGCTGTATCAATTCAAATTCCCAACAACAGTGCAAGAGCGTTCCCTTTTCTCCACTTCTCCAGCATTTATGCTTTGTAGACGTTTTGATGAGGGCCATTTTGACCAGTGTGAGGTGATATCTCATTGTGGTTTTGATTTGCATTTCTCTAAAAATGAGTGATGTTGAGCATCTTTTCATGTGTTTGTTAGCCATCTGTATGTTGTCTTTGTAGAAATGTCTGTTTAGGTCTTTTGCTCACTTTTTGATTAGGTTGTTTGTTTTTCTGGCACTGAATTATATGTTCAGTACAGTTCAGTTTAGTTGCTTAGTTGTGTCCGACTCTTTGCGACCCCATGAATTGCAGCACACCAGGCCTCCCTGTCCATCACTCTCTCCTGGAGTTCACCAAAACTCATGTCCATCGAGTCAGTGATGCCATTCAGCCATCTCATCCTCTGTTGTCCCCTTCTCCTCCTGCCCCCAATCCCTCCCAGCATCAGAGTCTTTTCCAGTGAATCAACTCTTCACATGAGGTGGCCAAAGTATTAGAGTTTCAGCTTTAGCATCAGTCCTTCCAAAGAACACCCAGGACTGATATCCTTTAGAATGGACTGGTTGAATCTCCTTGAAGACTCTTTCAAGAGTCTTCTTCAACACCACAGTTCAAAAGCATTAATTCTTAGGCACTCAGCTTCCTTCACAAGCCAACTCTCACATCCATACATGACCACTGGAAAAACCATAGCCTTGACTAGATGGAACTTTGTTGGCAAAGTAATATCTCTGCTTTTTAATGTGCTATCTAGGTTGGTCATAACTTTCCTTCCAAGGAGTAAGCGTCTTTTAATTTCATGGCTGCAATCACCATCTGCAGTGATTTTGGAGCCCAAAAAAATAAAGTTTGACACTGTTTCCACTGTTTCCCCGTCTATTTCCCATGAAGTAATGGGACCAGATGCCATGATCTTAGTTTTCTGAATGTTGAGCTTTAAGCCAATTTTTTCACTCTCCACTTTCACTTTCATCAAGAGGCTTTTTAGTTCCTTTTCACTGCCATAAGGGTGGTGTCATCTGCATATCTGAGGTTATTGATATTTCTCCCAGCAATCTTGATTCCAGCTTGTCCTTCTTCCAGCCCAGCGTTTCTCATGATGTACTCTGCATCGAAGTTAAATAAGCAGGGTGACAATATACAGCCTTGATGGACTCCTTTTCCTATTTGGAACCAGTCTGTTGTTCCATGTCTAGTTCTAACTGTTGCTTCCTGACCTGCATATAGGTTTCTCAAGAGGCAGGTCAGGTGGTCTGGTATTCCCATCTCTTTCAGAATTTTCCACAGTTTATTGTGATCCACACAGTCAAAGGCTTTGGCATAGTCAATAAAGAAGTAGATGTTTTTCTGGAACTCTCTTGCTTTTTCAATGATCCAGCGGATGTTGGCAATTTGGTCTCTGGTTCCTCTGCCTTTTCTAAAACCAGCTTGAACATCTGGAAGTTCACGGTTCATGTATTGCTAAAGCCTGGCTTGGAGAATTTTGAGCATTAATTTACTAGCTTGTGAGATGAGTGCAATTGTGCAGTAGTCTGAGCATTCTTTGGCGTTGCCTTTCTCTGGGATTGGAATGAAAACTGACCTTTTCCAGTCCTGTGGCCACTGCTGAGTTTTCCAAATTTGCTGGCATATTGAGTGCAGCACTTTCACATCATCATCTTTCAGAATTGAAATAGCTCAACTGGAATTGTATGAGCTGCTTGTATATTTTGGAAATTAATCATTTGTCAGTTGTTTCATTTGCTATTATTTTCTCTCACTCTGAGGGTTGTCTTTTCACCTTGCTTATAGTTTCCTTTGCTCTGCAAAAGCTTTTAAGTTTATTCAGGTCCCACTTGTTTACTTTTCTTTTTATTTCCATTACTCTAGGAAATGGGTCACAGAGGATCTTGCTTTGATTATATCATCGAGTGCTTTGCCTATTTTTTTCCTCAAAATGTTTTATAGTTTGTGATCTTACATTTAGGCCTTTAATCTATTTTGAGTTCATCTTTGTGTATGGTGTTAGCAGGTATTCTAATCATTCTTTTACATGTAGCTGTCCAGTTTTCCTAGCACCATTTATTGAAGAGGCTGTCTTTGCCACACTGTATATTCTTGCCTCCTTTGTCAAAAATAAGGTACCCATAGGTGCATGGGTTTATTTCTGGGCTTTCTATCTTGTTCTATTGGTCTGTATTTCTGTTTTTATGCCAGTACCACACTCTCTTGATGACTGTAGCTTTGTAGTATAATCTGAAGTCAGGAAGCTTGATTCCTCCAGCTCCATTCTTCTTTATCAAGACTGGTTTGGCTATTTGGGATCTTTTGTGTTTCCATGTGAACTTTGAAATTTTTTGTTCAAGTTTGGTGAAAAATGCCATTGGTAATTTGATAGGGATCACATTGAATCTGTAGATTGCATTTGGTAGCATAGTCATTTTCACAATATTGATTCTTCCTACCTGGCAACATGGAATGTCTCTCTATCTGTTTATGTCATGTTTGATTTCTTTCCCCAGTGTCTTATCATTTTCTGTGTATAGTTCTTTTGTCTCCTTAGGTAAGTTTATTCCTAGATATTTAATTCTTTTTGTTGCAGTGGTGAATGGGATTGATTCGTTAATTACTCTTTCTGATTTTTCATTGTTAGTAAATAGAAATGCAAATGATTTCTGTGCATTGATTTTATCCCTGCAACCTTGCTAAATTCACTGATTAGCTCTAGTAATTTACTGATACCATCTTTAGGGTTTTCTATGTACAGTATCATGTCATCTGCAAACAGTGAGAGCTGTACCTCTTCTTTTCCAATCTGGATTCCTTTTATTTCTTTTTCTTCTCTGATTGCTATAGCTAGGACTTCCAGAACTATGTTGAATAATTGTGGCAAGAGTGAGCATCCTTGTCTTGTTCCTGATCTTAGGGGGGATGCTTTCAGGTTTTCACCATTGAAAATAATGTTTGCTATAGGCTTATTATATATGGCCTTTACTATGTGGAGGTAGGTTCCTTCTATGCCCATTTTTTTGAAGAGTTTTAATCATAAATGGGTGATGAACTTTGTCAAAGACTTTTTCTGCATCTATTGAGATTATCATATGGGTTTTATCTTTCAATTTATTAATATCACATTGATTGATTTGTATATATCAGAGAATCCTTGCATCCCTGGAATAAACCCAACTTGATCATGGTGTATGAGCTTTTTGATGTGTTGATGAACTCTGTTTGCTAAAATTTTGTTGAGGATTTTTGCATCTATGTTCATCAGTGATGGCCTATAGTTTTCACTTTTGTCTTGTCTTTGCCTGGTTTTGGTATCAGGGTGATGGTGGCCTCGTAGAATGAATTCGGAAGTGTTCCTTCCTCTGCAATTTTTTGAAAGAGTTTTAGAAGGATAGGCATTAGCTATTCTCTAAATGTTTGATAGAAATCTCCTCTGAAGGCATCTGGTCCTGGGCTTTTGTTTTTTGGGAGATGTTTGATCACAGCTTCAATTTCAGTGCTTGTAATTGGGTTGCTCATAACTTCTATTTCTTCCTGGTTCAGTCTTGGAAGATTGAACTTTTTGAAGAAACTGTCCATTTCTTTCAGGTTATCCATTTTATTGCTATATAAATGTTCATAATAGTCTCTTATAATCCTTTGTATTCCTGCATTCTGTTGGAACCTCTCCTTTTTCATTTCTAATTTTGTTGATTGATTCTTCTCTGTTTTTTTCTTAACAAATCAGTCAAGGCTAAAGGCCTTGACAGGCTAAAGGCCTGTCAATTGTGTCTATCTCCTCAAAGAACCAGTTTTTAGTTTTATTAATCTTTACTATTGTTTCATTCCTTTATTTATGGTTTGGATCTTTATTATTTCTTCAGTTCAGTTCAGTTCAATTCAGTCGCTCAGTCATGTCCGACTTTTTGTGACCCCATGAATCACAGCATGCCAGGCCTCTTTATTATCACCAACTCCTGGAGTTCACTCAGACTCATGTCCATCAAGTTGGTGATGCCATTCAGCCATCTCATCCTCTGTCATCCCCTTCTCCTTCTGCCCCCAATCCCTCCCAGCATCAGGGTCTTTTCCAGTGAGTCAACTCTTCACATGAGGTGGCTAAAGTATTGGAGTTTCAGCTTCAGCATCAGTCCTTCCAAAGAACACTCAGGACTAGTCTCCTTTAGGATGGACTGGTTGGATCTCCTTGCAGTCCAAGGGACTCTCAAGAGTCTTCTCCAACACTACAGTTGAAAAGCATCAATTCTTCAGCGCTCAGCCTTCTTCACAGTCCAACTCTCACATCCATACATGACCAGTGGAAAAACCATAGCCTTGACTAGATGGACATTTGTTGGCAAAGTAATATCTCTGCTTTTGAATATGCTATCTCGGTTGGTCATAACTTTCCTTCCGAGGGGTAAGCACATGATTTCTTACCTTCTACTAACTTTTTGTTTGTTTGTTTCTTCTTCCTCTTCTTTTCCAGTTGCTTTATGTGTAAAATTAGGTTGTCTATTCAATGTTTTTCTTGTTTCTTGAGATAAGATCATATTGCTATAAACTTCCCTCTTAGAACTGCTTTGGCTGCATCCCATAGGTTTTGAGTTGTCGTGTTTTCCTTTTCATTTGTTTATAGAAATTTTCTGATTTCCCTTTTGATTTCTTCAGTAACTTGTTGGTTATTTAGAAATGTGTTGTTTAATCTCCATGCGTTTCTTACCATTTTTTCTTGTAGTTGATATCTAGTCTCACACTGTTGTGGTTGGAGAAGATGCTTGGTATGATTTCAATTTTATTAAATTTACTGAGGTTTGATTTGTGACCCAAGATGTAGTCTATCCTGAAGAATGTTCCATGTAGACTTGAGAAAAAGGTGTATTCTTCTGCATTTGGGTGGAACGTCCTGAAGATATCAATGAGATCCATCTCACCTAATGTATCATTTAAGACTTGTATTTCCTTATTAATTTTCTGTTTTGATGATTTGTCCATTGGTGTGAGTGGGTGTTAAAGTCTCCTACTATTATTGTGTTACTGTCAATTTCTCCATTTATGTTTGTTAGTTTTTGTCTTATGTATTGAGGTGCTCCTATGTTGGATGCATAGATTTTACAATTGTTATGTCTCTTGGATTGATCCCTTGATCATTATGCAGTGTCCTTCCTTATCTCTTGTAAACTTCTTTATTTTAAGATCTATTTTGCCTGATTTGAGAATTACTACTCCAGCTTTCTTTTTCTTCCCATTTGTGTGGAATGTATTTTTCCATCCTCTCACTTTCAGTCTATATGTGTCTTTAGGTCTAATGTGGGTTTCTTGTAGACAGCATATATATGGGTCTTATTTTTTTATCCATTCAACCAGTCTGTGTCCTTTGGTTGGAGCATTTAAAGTAATTATTGATATGTATGTTTTTTATTGCCATTTTCTTAATTGTTTGGGGTCAATTTTGTCGATCTTTTTTTCTGTTGTATTTCTTGACTATATAATTCCCTTTAACATTTGTTGTAAGGATGGTTTGGTGGTAGTGAATTCACTTAACTTTTGCTTGTCTGAAAGCTTTTTATTTCTCCGTCAGTTTTAATGAGATCCTTGCTGGGTACAGTAATCTTGGTTGTAGATTTTTCCCTTTCAGTACTTTAAATATATCATGCCATTCCCATCTGGCCGGCATAGTTTCTCCTGAAAGATCAGCTGTTAAGCATATGGGGTTTCTCTTGTATGTTACTCATTGTTTCTCCCTTGATGCTTTTAATATTCTTCTTTGTGTTTAGTCTTTGTTAGTTTGATTAGTATGTGTCTTGGTGTGTTTCTCCTTGGGTTTATCCTGTATGGGACTGCTTGTGCATCTTGGACTTGATTGACTATTTCCTTTTCCACATTGGGGAAATTTTCAACTATAATCTCTTCAAAAATTTTCTCATATCTTACTTTTTCTCTTCTTCTTCTGGGACCCCTAAAATTCAAATGTTGTTGTGTTTGATATGGTCCCAGATGTCTCTGAGCCTATCCTCAGTTCTTTTCATTCTTTTTACTTTATTCTGCTCTTCAAAGGTTATTTCCACCATTTTATTTTCCAGCTCACTGCTTTGTGTTTCTGCTTCAGATATTCTGCTATTGATTCCTTCTAGAGTATTTTAAATTTCAGTAATTGTGTTTGTTTCTGCATTTTTACTCTTTAATTCTTCTAGGCCTTTGTTAGTTGATTCTTGTATTGTCTCCATTTTGCTTTCAAGGTTTTTGATCATATTTGCTATCATTATTCTGAATTCTTTTTCGGGTAGTTTCCCTGTTTCCTCTACATTTGTTTGGACTTCTGTGTTTCTAGTTTGTTCCTTCATTTGTGTAGTATTTCTCTGCTTTTTCATTTTTTTTTTTTAACTTTTTGTGTTTAAAGTCTTCTTTTCCAAGATTTCAAGGTTGAATTCTTACTTCCTTTTTGTTTCTGTCCTCCTTAGGTTGGTTCAGTGGTTTGTGTAAGATTCTTTCAGGGTGAGATCTTTTTTTTTTTTTTTTTTTAATTTATTTATTTATTTTTAATTTTTACTTTACAATTCTGTATTGGTTTTGGCATAGATTGACATGAATCCACCACAGGTGTACACTATGCTTGAGTTTTTGTTTGTTTGTTTTTCCTCTGATGGGCAAGGCTGAGTGAAGTGGTAATCCTGTCTGCTGATGATTAGATTTTTATTTTTGTTTTGTTTGTTTATATGAGGTGTCCTGAGCAGGGACTATGGTTGGGCGATACCAGCTCTTGTATTCCGGTGGTTTCCTTTGTGTGAGTTCTCACTATCTGATACCCCTAGGGTTAGTTCTCTGGTAATCGAGGGTGCTGGAGTCAGTGCTCCCACTCCAAATGCTCAGGGCTTAATCTAGGTTTTTTTTTTCCCCACAGCTCTCCCAGGAATCATGAACTGAAGTCTGAGAAAGCCAAATTTTAAATGGCTGGCATGAAATAGATTTTTGGTCAGTTACAATACAGCAGAATGGAGGAGACTCCTTGCCTGACAGTAGTCTTCCTCCAAGTTCCATACAGTGAGTGTTTGGAAGGAAAAGGGGTTCTTCATGAAGCTCAACTACGTCAGCTGGTTCTTATGATTGAGAGCATTAGAATAGAGTTTATGTCTGTCCTGGGGATGAGGGAGAGAAATAGACAGTGAATGAATGTAAGAGCCAAAAGTGCTTAGGACAAGACTCCGTGTTACATAACCAAGAAGAGAGACATGGGGATTTGGGGAGTGTGGCCTGTCTTGTGATGTATACCTCTCTGCTGTCTTTCCTGATAACTTTTCAGTAGCATCTGTACTCGCAGGTTTTCTTTTGAAACTACAAAAATGTGCTGAGAGTTGCCTCAGAATTGTAACAGATTTATAGAGTGAAAGCAGAGCCTACCTGTGGAAGGATACCACATCCAGGTTACATAGCTAATTCCTTCTGCCAGACTCCTGTCATCACTGCTTGCCTCAGCTCTAATTATTTAATATTAGGTGACCCTAGTGGTAATGAACCCACCTTCCACTGCGTGGGATATAAGTGATGTGCGTTCAGTCCCTGGGTCAGGAAGATCCCCTGGAGGAGGGCATGGGAACCCACTCCAGTATTCTTGCCTGGAGAATTCCCATGGACTGGGGAGCCTGGCGGGCTACAGTTCATAGGTTTGCAAAAAGTTGGATATGACTGAATTGACTTAGCATGCAGGCATGTCGCTAACTTTGACCTTTGATTAGTATGAAAACTGTGGCTAAGGAACATTGTATGACAAATCAGTGATTCTCACTCCTACTTCTAATAAAAAGTTAACAGTTTTCAGGTTGCCTCTGACTTCAAAGTGGTTACTTAATGTCCGTTTCTTCTGTCACGTCTCAAGTTCATAGGTTTTCTTCAATTGTCCCAAAAGGTCCAAACACATTTTCATATTTCATATGCTAAGAGCATTTTAGATTTGAGTACATAAACTGCAGAGTCTGTGTTCTTCCCAGGAAGTCTGGTACATGAATTTCTGGTAGAGCGGGAATTTTTGGTAGAAATTTATTCCATCTTTCATGTAAATGGCTAAATATTCTTCTTAAGGCAAATCATTATCTATATATTTTGGTAAGTTTGGCAAAAAGAAACAGAACAACCCAACCTAATTGAGCTCATTTTACCAACTATTCTTAAGAACAGTTGCTCATGAGAAAAATATAGCTGTACTGAGTACAGATTCCAGCTCTGTCATTTATTAGTTAAGCCATTTTCAACTGGCTCAAATCCCTGTGCCTCTTTTTCATGTGTAAGAGGATAAAAGTACCTCTTGGAATTTTTGTGAAGAATTAGTAAAACACTAATTTTGTGTATAGTAAGTGATTATAAACATTATCAAATATCATGATCAAAACTCCTGAGTTGTGAAAGCATGAAAATAGATAATGTACAGTTTATTTTTTATTTTCTTTTTTATGTTTGGGATGAATCCCAGTGTGCCATAGAGACACAAATAAGGGAGCAACCAGTAGTGATGTCAAGATAGCATTGTGCTGATAAAGAACAAGGACAGAGAACAATGTATAAATATCCAAGTGTGTGTGTGTTTGGTGTGTGTGTGTGGGGGGGGGTACCAACTAGACTCTGTATTTAGGAGTTCCACATGGAATGACAGTCTAGGACTACAGTTTACTAACAGATATGAGAGAGACTGTGTCATGCATATGCTATGATTTGAGAAAGAAATAGAAGAGTCTTCCATCTTATTAAGATGAAGTTCTCCTTCATCTTATTAAGACTGAAAAGTTCTTAGATGATTTATGGGAAAGTGGGAAGGATTTGAAAAATAATAGAAGTGACAAATGATAATCAGAGGCAAAAATATACATGTAAGATAATAACTGAAAGAAAATATAAAGTTTAAATTCGAAAAATATTTTGGTATAGAAATTTTAAAATAGACATGCTTAAGTACAAAGGCAGATTTTATGTTTGTGTAACAAATAAACGGCAAATAGAATAGTTTTACTCATCAAACTCATTATGGGCAAATAAAATTCAACCTGCAGAACAATTTGATGGATTCTTTGGTACCATTATCACATTGAAATTGGGGGTAAAGTACTTTGGAAACACCTGGAAATTGTCACACTTTAAGAATTAAAACTATGAAATCAAAACAATGAATGAGAATGAAAATTTGCAAAGCCACCTTAGAAGTCAGAATGCCTCCTGTCTGAAGGTACCTGATACATCTAAAGAAAGAATATGGCCATCAGAGAGAAGATAAGTTAGACATTCGCACATTCTTTAGACCAAAACAGGAAAATGCAGATGACACACCTAAAAAATGTTAATGGAAAGATTTTTAGTTAATTTACTACCAAGAAGATGAGACATCTTGCATTCTGGATGCAAAGTTTGAGTACTGACTTTGGAGAAAGATTCCAGGGTTGAAATTTGGTTTTGTGACTTACTAGACATGGGATTTGAACATAATAACCCACGTATCAGTATCTTCATCTCATCTGCAAACTGGGACTGAAAACAGTACCTCTTTAGAGTTCTTACAGATAAAACACAAGCCTGCAATTGTGCTATCTATGATTATTACATTCATTGGGCCAATTACCTTTGTTCTGATCCCAAAGTGATACTAAGTAAACTTAAGATTGCTGTATGGTTTTTCATGTAATTTGAGAATACTTGGGTTATGCAGTTCAACTTTTGCCATGTCTGTGACAAATACAGTTCTCATTATAAATTAATAGATTGGATTATATTTCACTCTCATGATCTTGATTAATGTGAGTACATTATGCTAGCAACATGGCATTTGTTTCAGAGCAACCTAAAGGTCTTCTGAGCTAAAGTCAATTTCAAAACTTCAACATATATTGCCTCAGTTAAGGATGTGGTTAAATTCAGTGACAATTCTTCTTTATAAGAAATTATATCTCCAGAGAAGTGGATAATAGAGAATGCTTACAGATACATGGTAGGATGTTACCAAAATCAAGGAAAAGGGAAGAGTGCTGTTCTCTCATTTATGCTAATATGGCCAAAACACAAACCAACTTCCTTTCCACTGATATCTTTCACTATTTCAATATCCCCTAGTATATCACACACAATTCCATCCTTGTGTAGACAATCAAAATGATGTTTTAACATCAAATTTTATTTATGTAATTTGCTTTACTTTACTCAGTGATTCCATAGTGATTCTCCCAGCTTCCTTATCCTCAGAGGTGGAGTCAAGGCTAATATTCAATCTTTATGGTAAGTCAGTGCCCCTGGCTACAGTTGATTAGACCAAGGGCTAACACAGCTTGGGCCAATTAGGTCCTCTCTCCAGGAATTTTGAATTGGAACCAAGAGAGATTAGCTGGTCTCTGCCAGCTGCTGTATGTATAACAAGTAAACTCAGGAGTAAATCTGAAGCGTGGCCATGTCTCCTGTGTGAACTGTGAAGAACAGAAAGCTGGTCTCATTGGAAAGATCAGAATGAAGCAGACCCACACAAAAAAGAACAGAAGTGAGAGATGATATCTTAATAACCCTGCTCCTACTTGTTTCTAATTCTGAGGAATGACTGATTTCTCACCTGGGAGTTTCATGAAACTACCTAGATTTTTCTTAAAAATCTCCATTTCTGCTTAAGCCAGCCTGCATTGTTGTTGTTTTACTACTCAAAACTGTGAAGTTTCTTTACTTAGAAAGTACATTCTTGAAAGGTGCCCTTCATAACTGGTTTTTGGTCCAGCTTTACCTCCCACTGTGTTACAGCTCATATTCAATTTTCTAGTAGCAGCCACCAAATAACTCATGATTTTTGAACTGCCCGTACTCTCATAACACTTTCCATACTCTCATAAGTTTTCTACCTGCAGTTTCCTCTTCCTACAAGTAATTCATCATTTTGCACCTGACAAACGGTTACCCCTCCTAAGACATTCTATCCACCACTTCCATTATACTTTACAGTCATGTTATTATGTAAAATTCATTGTAGAAAAATGATTTGCAAGTCTATCATCCTATAGAGACGATAGACACTATCATATAATCTCTGAGATGGCAACTATCTACTGTGTATGGTTTGGTATTTCACGTCTGCCAGTTCAAAGCACAAACTAAGTGCTGTCATGTTTCTGATATATCCTCATGTTTCAGTCTTTCATAAGATAAAATATATGTTCGGTGAACACAGTTGCTAGAGACATTGGTGGTTAATGGTATTCTTTTCTGGGGCAAATAGATAAAACCTGAGCTTCTCTAGAGTCACATTCTGCTTGGCATTCCGAGCAGCACACAGTAGTTCAAGTAATTATTGTTAGTCGTGGGCCCACCTTATAAAGTTTCTTGAGCTGTTTCATCACGTTAACTTTAAATCATGTGGCAGGATAAAAACTTTAAAGTGGTAGGATAAAATCAGTAACAGCAGCATCCTGGGACAGAGCCAAAAGAAGAGCTGTGAAGGACCATTTGCTACTTTATAACCCCACTGACCTGGACACAAGTAGGAATTAGAAAAAACAGCAGGCTACCTAATCAGCCACTGTCTGGAGAGCTGAAGTTGAGATATCACAAGCTGAGAGAACAGGTAGAGAGACAGAAGGATGGTGCACATCTAAGCAGGATCATCTTGAGACAAAGGGACCTGCAATGTGGCCATCAGAAATGAACAATGAGGTGAGGCGGTCTTCTAGGGGTGGGTCAGTAACACTGTCAGGACAGTAGGCAGTCAAACATCCATGATGAAGGATGAATGAATGATCCTGTGAAGTAAGAGGAGGACTGCTCAGAACTCCTGGTTTGTCTTGCAGCTTAAGTCCAGCCTCACGCACATGGTAGGTGTTCTGGCATTCTCTGTCCACTTTGTCCCCATTATCCCTGTTGTGTTCCCCATTTTTAACTTGAGACCTATGGGTATAGCTCTGAGACTCAAGTAGGATTGCATTGTGCTTTCTCTACCCTTACTGAAACAATTTTCTCTAGATGGACTGATTGTGTACAGGTATAATATTTCCCTTTACTTGCCTGGAGAATCACAAGCCAATGATATCATTTGCCTCATGTTTTAGAATACTTTATGTATCTAGTCAAGCCTTAGGACTTCAAATTTCAGTGACCTCTGAGCATATTTCTTCTTACCTACCCTCATAGTATCCACAGCTGTGCTAACTAAAATCGTTCTATGCTAACTAAAATTCATAAGTCAGTCATCAGATTTATTAAATACATAGCATAGGGTATGAATTGCTACTGGCTAAACCTAGATATATAAATATTTAAGGGCAGTGCTTTTATTTTATAATAATCCATTTGATAGACAATAGCTCAATTCAGTGTATTAGAAATAGTAAGAGTTAACAGCTTTTTATATATATTTGATGGTAAACTTGATAAGATTTCTAATAAATTGGATGTGAGGTGTGCTACAAAGAAAGGATTAAAGATGACATCAAGGTTTTTGTCCTATGTAATTGGAATGATAAAGAGTTGCCATCATCATAGATGGAGACAATTGAAGGAGGAACAGTTTTAGAGATGGAAGAGATGAAGAATGTTTTTTAGTATTTACTATACATCAAGGTAGAGATTTTGCTTTCTTCAGGAGTCTCCAAGAACACCCTTACCTTTAACATCAGTTTCAAAGTTTGAGGGTCTACAAGATCATCTTCACTTCTGACACCAAATGCTGTTTTAGGAGTCCCCAAGATTACCATCAGGTTTGATAATTCACTGGAACTCACAGAATGACCAAAAGCTGCTATACTCACCATTACAGCTTATGACAAGGATACAGAATAAGATCAGCTAAGAGAAGAGGCAAATGGGGCAGAGTCCAGGAAAGGTCTACCTTCAGGTTCCAGTTGTCTTCTCCCAACAACTGTTTTGTAGGGAGTCCTAACATTTCCAGAAAACAGTGATAATAGGCATGGAGTAATGCCAACCAAGAAAGCTCACACTTGATGTCCAGAGTTTTTACTGGGGTTTGGTCATGTATACATGGCTGACAACCTGCTTGACTGACCTGTAGGTCTCCAGCCTTTCTAGGGGTTTGCTGATACCTCATGACCCAAAGGCCTTAAGATAAATTAATTACATTGTTATATATCCTGTTTGGCCCAAGTCCTCTGAATAAACAGATACTCTTCTTGGGGCTTACAGATTACCACCCAGGAGCTAATTGCAAAGGCCAGATCCCTCTGTGGGTAATGTTAATTTTTTTATTATGGAGTTGTCAAATAGGAAAGTGAATTTAGGAGTCTAGAATTCAAGGAAATGGTCTGGTAAGAGATGAATTTGGAAGCCATCAGCATATAGATGGAGTATTAATTAGGTTCCTAGCAGGAAGCAAACTTCCCTTACATGCTTGAAATGAAGAGATTTTGATAAAGACCACTCACAAGATAACAAGCACAGTTTAGGGTGCAAAGATGGCCTATTGAGGCACACAGGTAGCAGGAATCTCTGAGCTCCAAGAGAGTGATTACCAGAAACCAGTGAGAAGTGTTAACACGCTACAGGCACAGTGATAAGTGATCTCTGTGCATTAGCTCATTTGATTTTTTAATATGATTATAATTACTATAATCTCATTTTCACAGATTAAAAAAATGCATGTTTTAAAATTTTAAATATCTTTGTCTACAGTCATTCAGTAGAAAGTTAATGATGTAAGATTCAACCAATGTCTGCCTGATGAAGACTTCTATGCCACAATACAGTTCAGAAATTTGGCATCATGATGTCACATATAAGATTAACCTATGGGTGACTTTCCTGGTAGTCCAGCGGCTAAGACTTCATGCAACCAATGAGGGGGGCCTGGATTCAATTCCTGGTTGGGGATCCCACATGCTGCAACTAGGAGTTCACAGGCTGCAACTAAAGATCCAGTGCAACCAAATAAATAAATAAATGTTAAACCCATGAAAGGGTTTCAAAAGTGTTTGAAATGGTTCCAACCTTTCTTCATGACTATCTGCTAAAGGATATTCAGGGTATTCTAGCTAGTGATTTACCTCTTAGGCCTTCCTGGGCCTCTGCTTTGCTAGATTAATGTTTTATAAGCCTTTGTGTTATGGGCTTTACAAATGGGAGCTGAACATAAAGAAAACAAACATCATGGCCAGATACTTCTTGGAGGATATGTCAGGGCAGAGACAAATTAGATTTCCCAGGGAAACAGTTCAGTTCAGTCACTCAGTCATGTCTGGCTCTTTGCAACACCATGGACTGCAGCATGACAGGCCTCCCTGTCCATCACCAACACCGAGTTTACTCAAACTCATGTCTATTGAGTTGGTGATGCCATCCATCCATCTCATCCTCTGTCGTCCCCTTCTCCTCCTGCCTTCAAACTTCCCCATCATCAGGGTCATTTCATGACAAATAGATGGGGAAATAGTGGCAGACTTTATTTTTGGCCCCTCGAAAACCACTGCAGATGGTAACTGCAGCCATGAAATTAAAAGATGATTACTCCTTGGAAGAAAAGTTATGACCAACCTAGACAGCATATTAAAAAGCAGAGATATTACTTTGCCAACAAAGGTCTGTCTAGTCAGTTGAGTTCAGTTCAGTCGCTCAGTCGTGTCCAGCTCTTTGCAGTCCCATGAACCACAGCACACCATGCCTCCCTGTCTATCACCAACTCCCGGAGACCATCAAAAACCCATGTCCACTGAGTTGGTGATGCCATCCAAACATCTTATCCTCTGTCATCCCCTTCTACTCCTGCACTCAATTTTTCCCAGCATCAGAGTCTTTTCAAAGGAGTCACCTCTCTGCATCAGGGGACCAAAGTATTGGAGTTTCAGCTTCAACATCAGTCCTTCCAATGAACACCCAGGACTGATCTCTTTTAGGATGGACTATTTGGATCTCCTTGCAGTCCAAGGGACTCCCAAGAGTCTTCTCCAACACCACAGTTCAAAAGCATCAATTCTTCGGCACTCAGCTTTCTTCACAGTCCAACTCTCACATCCATACATGATCACTGGAAAAACCATAGCCTTGACTAGATGGACCATTGTTGACAAAGTAATGTCTCTGCTTTTGAATATGCTATCTAGGTTGGTCATAACTTTCCTTCCAAGGAGTAAGTGTCATTTAATTTCATGTCTGCAATCACCATCTGCAGTGATTTTGGAGCCCAGAAAAATAAATTCAGCCACTGTTTCCCCATCTACTTGCCATGAAGTGATGGGTCCAGATGCCATGATGTTAGTTTTCTGAATGTTGAGCTTTTGCCAACTTTTTCAGTCTCCTCTTTCACTTTCAACAAGAGGCTCTTTAGTTCTTCTTCACTTTCTGCCATAAGGGTGGTGTCACCTGCATATCTGAGGTTATTGATATTTCTCCCAGCAATCTTGATTCTAGCTTGTGCTTCCTCCAGCCCATCGCTTCTCATGATGTACACTGCATAGAAGTTAAATAAGCAGGGTGACAATATACAGCCTTGACATACTCCTTTTCCTATTTGGAACCAGTCTGTTGTTCCATGTCTAGTTCTAACTGTTGCTTCCTGACCTGCATATAGGTTTCTCAAGAGGCAGGTCAGGTGGTCTGGTATTCCCATCTCTTTCAGAATTTTCCACAGTTTATTGTGATCCACAGAGTCAAAGGCTTTGGCATAGTCAATAAAGCAGAAATAGATGTTTTTCTGGAACTCTCTTGCTTTTTCCATGATCCAGTGGATGTTGGCAATTTGATCTCTGGTTCCTCTGCCTTTTCTAAAACCAGCTTGAACATCTGGAAGTTCATGGTTCACATATTGTTGAAACCTGGCTTGGAGAATTTTAAGCATCAATTTACTAGCATGTGAGATGAGTGCAATTGTGCGGTAGTTTGAGCATTCTTTGGCATTGCCTTTCTTTGGGATTGGAATGAAAACTGACCTTTTCCAGTCCTGTGGCCACTGCTGAGTTTTCCAAATTTGCTGGCATATTGAGTGCAGCACTTTCACAGCATCATCTTTTAGGATTTGAAATTGCTCAACTGGAATTCCATCACCTCCACTAGCTTTGTTCGTAGTGATGCTTCCTAAGGCCCACTTGACTTCACATTCCAGGATATCTGGCTCTAGGTGACTGATCATACCATCGTGATTATCTAGGTCATGAAGATCTTTTTTGTACAGTTCTTCTGTGTATTCTTGCCACCTCTTCTTAATATCTTCTGCTTCTGTTAGGTCCCTACACTTTCTGTCCTTTATCGAGCCCATTTTTGCATGAAATGTTCCCTTGATATCTCTAATTTTCTTGAGGAGATCTGTAGTCTTTCCCATTCTGTTGTTTTCCTCTATTTGTTTGCACTGATTGCGGAGGAAGGCTTTCTTATCTCTCCTTGCTATTCTTTGGAACTCTGCATTCAAATGGGTATATCTTTCCTTTTCTCATTTCCTTTTCACTTCCCTTCTTTTCACAGCTATTTGTAAGGCCTCCCCAGACAGCCATTTTGCTTTTTTGCATTTCTTTTTCTTGGGGATGGTCTTGATTCCTGTCTCCTGTACAATGTCACAAACATCCGTCCATAGTTCATCAGGCACTCTGTCTATCAGATCTAGTCCCTTAAATCTATTTCTCACTTCCACTGTATAGTCCTAAGGGATTTGATTTAGGTCATACCTGAATGGTCTAGTGGTTTTCTCCACTTTCTTCAATTTCAGTCTGAATTTGGCAATAAGGAGTTCATGATCTGAGCCACAGTCAGCTCCCGGTCTTGTTTTTGCTAGTCAAGGCTATGGCTTTTCCAGTAGTCATGTATGGATGTGACAGAGAGCTGAGCACTGAAGAGTTGATGCTTTTGAACTGTGGTGTTGGAGAAGACTCTTGAGAATCCCTTGGACTTCAGGGAGATCCAACCAGTCCATCTTAAAGGAGATCAGTCCTGAATGTTCATTGGAAGGACTGATGTGAAAGCTGAAACTCTAATACTTTGGCCACCTGATGCAATGAGCTGACTCATTGGAAAAGACCCTGATGCTGGGAAATATTGAAGGCAGGAGAAGAAGAGGATGACAGAGGATTAGATGGTTGGATGACATCACCAATTCAGTGGATATGAGTTTGTGTGAAGTCCGGGAGTTGGTGATGAGCAGGGTGGCCTGTCATGATGCAGTCCATGGGGTCATAAAGAGTTGGCAGAACTAAGTGAGTGAACTGAACTGAACTTCGTGTGTGTATGCATGTATGTGTGTGTGCTTACACACAAGTGTGCACTTATATATGTATTACGTGTCAGAGTGAGTTTTCAGCATTTGGAGATTTCAGAAGAGAATCAATGTAGCATTTTAATGAGTTGCTTCTGGCAATATATTTACAAAATTCTTAAATGTGTTTATGGGACTGTAAGTATCAGAATTACTGTTTGGATTCTACTCTTGAATGCCTGGTTCAGTGTTGAACCATAAGGGGCCTGGCTTCAATAGAGAGTGTGGTGCCTAAAATGCAGGATCTGCCATGTATTATTTTCCATTCTGAAGCATAGAAAGTTTTTGCCCTCCATAAAACAATATCATGAATAGGATTTGATGGCACTAATAAATGAAGAGATCGTAACGTAGGGAATACTGATGCATGATGCCACCGTGCCTGCCTACACCCCATTAAGGTTCACATCCCTTCCTGATACATGTCCCTGATCACAGAAGTGGTCTCATGCACCTTCTCAACACACTGCTCCAGGTAGCCACTGATAATCAATTGACTCTGGAATGTACATTGAAACTCGTTTACCAGTTGGTTTCTAGTACATCAAGCAAAAAATGTTTTTACATATTTTCAGTCTTGAATTATAAGGCTCTGTCACTCTTTTTAATTACTATTTTAAATTTTTATTTCTTTTTTAATTGGAAAATAGTTTCTTTACAATATTGTATTGGTTTCTGCCATACGTCAACATGAATCAGCCATAGGTATACACACATTTCCTCCCTCTCGAATCTCTCTTCCATTTTCCCACTCCATCCTACTCTTCTAGGTTTTCACTGAGCATGGGTTTGAGCATCCTGAGTCATAGAGCAAATTCCCACTGGCTATCGATTTTACATCACGAGTTTACATTGAAACTATACTTCTCAGTGCTACTCTCCCAATTTGTTCCTTCCTCTCCTTCCCCAACTGTGTCCACAAGTCTGTTCTCTATGTTTTCATCTCCACTGCTGCCCTGAAAATAGGCTCATTAGTTCTGTCTTTCTAGATTTCATACATATGCATTAATTTATGATACTTGTTTTTGTCTTTATGACACTTAACTCTGTGTAATAGGCTCTACATTCATACACCTCATTGGAACTGACTCAAATGCATTCCTTTTTATGACTGACATGGAACAACAGACTGGTTCCAAATAGGAAAAGGATTACGTCAAGGCTGTATATTGTCACCCTGCTTATTCAACTTCTATGCAGAGTACATCATGAGAAACGCTGGGCTGGAAGAAACACGAGCTGGAATCAAGATTGCCAGGAGAAATATCAATAACCTCAGATATGCAGATGATACCACCCTTATGGCAGAAAGTGAAGAGGAACTAAAAAGCCTCTTGATGAAAGTGAAAGAGGAGAGCGATAAAGTTGGCCTAAAGCTCAACATTCAGAAAACAAAGATCATGGCATCTGGTCCCATCACTCCATGGGAAATAGACGCGGAAACAGTGGAAACAGTGTCAGACTTTATTTTTCTAGGCTCCAAAATCACTGCAGATGGTGATTGCAGCCATGAAATTAAAAGACGCTTACTCCTTGGAAGAAAAGTTATGACCAACCTAGACAGCATATTCAAAAGCAGAGACATTACTTTACCGACTAAGGTCCATCTAGTCAAGGCTATGGTTTTTCCAGTAGTCATGTATGGATGTGAGAGTTGGACTGTGAAGAAGGCTGAGCGCCGAAGAATTGATGCTTTTGAACTGTGGTGTTGGAGAAGACTCTTGAGAGTCCCTTGGACTGCAAGGAGATCCAACCAGTCCATTCTAAAGGAGATCAACCCGGGGATTTCTTTGGAAGGAATGATGCTAAAGCTGAAACTCCAGTACTTTCACCACCTCATGCGAAGAGTTGACTCATTGGAAAAGACTCTGATGCTGGGAGGGATTGGGGGCAGGAGGAGAAGGGGATGACCGAGAATGAGATGGCTAGATGGCATCACTGACTCGATGGACTCGAGTCTGAGTGAACTCTGGGAGTTGGTGATGGACAGGGAGGCCTGGTGTGCTGCGATCATGGGGTCGCAAAGAGTTGGACACGACTGAGCTACTGAACTGAATATTCCATTGTATATGTCTACCATCTTTATTTAGTCATTGTTGATGGACAGCTAGGTTGCTTCCATGTCCTGGCTGTTGTAAATATAGCTGCAATGCACACCGGGGTACATGTGTCTTTTTCAGTTATGGTTTCCTCAGGGTATATGCCCAGTAGTTGGACTGCTGGCTCAAATGGTAGTTTTATTCCTAGCTTTTTAAGGAATCTCCATACTGTTCTTCATAATGGCTGTATCAATTTACATTCCTACCAACAGTACAAGAGGATTCCCTTTTCTCCATACCCTCTTCAGCATTTATTCTTCATAGATTTTTTGATGCTGGCCATTCTGACTGGTGTAAGGTGATACCTCATTGTCATTTTGGTTTGCATTTCTCTAATAATGAATGATGTTGAACATAGTTTCATGTGTTTATTGGCAATCTGTATGTCTCCTTTGGAGAAATGTCTGTTTAGGTCTTCTGCCACCTTTTGATCAGGTTGTTTGTTTTTATGGTATTGAGCTGTGCAAGATACTTGTCCATCAGCTCTGTCATTCTTTAAAAATATAACAGATTTCAAAAAGAGAGAAGTAAATAGCTGTCTGTACAGTTGGAAATGAAAGTGTTAGTCCCTCAGTCATGTGCGACTCTTTGCGATCCCATGGACCCCACCAGGCTCCTGTGTCCATGGAATTCTGCCGGCAGGAGTACTGGAGTGGGTAGCCATTCCCTTTTCCGGGGCATGTTCGCAACCCAGGGACTGGACTTGTTCTTCTTCCTGACCCAGGAATTGAATCCAAATCTCCTGTATTGAAGGCAGATTCTTTACTATCTGAGCTACCAGGAAGCCCCTGTAAAGTAAATGTTAGGATTTAAGGGTTTTTCCTCCAGGAAACCAGAGCTCTAATTTTGCTTCCATAGTGCTCTCTCCCTTTTTTAAGAAGATGAAAACCACACTTGAAGTTTCCTCTCATCTTTTTCTTCTCCCCACTTTTTTTCTAGACACCCCTTTTTTTCTAGACACCCCCCCTTTTCTTTATTTTCTAGTTTCTTTGAGCTGAACAAATTCACCTCACACCCAAGGAGGGGAGGGCTGACAGAAATTTGGAGATAGTGTTTTTTTTCAGTGTCAATCTACCTCTCCTGTCAAAGTTATTTATGATTTTCTTACAATGATTGGCTTCCTTCTTTTATACTTAAAACATTAACATACATTCCAAGGTCGACAACTGGTTTACATATTTTATTTAGTTTTATTTTAAACACTCTGTAGCACCAACAAAACATTCAATAACAATAACTTCCTGAAATGTTATACTTGGCCTTTCCATAAATTGTCTTTTCCCCACTGAAAAACACATTGGTGGTGATTGAACATAGATGAATCATTTTTATGCAGTGCGTTTTGGGTGAGGGGAGTCTGGCCTATACACAGACCACATTCACTGAGATGATAAATAGGCCTGATGAATAAGCCAGGTGGCAAAGCTCTAGTCTGTGTGGCTACTGAAATGGATACGTCAGTCGAGGAGGAAACTTGGGACTCCCTTCCTGGGGCTGAGGGAGGCTGAACCTGCAGGGAAGCGATGTGATTGATCTCATTAGAAGCAAGCACCAGCTGGAGTGTGCATACATGCTCCTTCTGGATTCTCCTTAAGAATTAAATTGATGGCAACTTCTGAAAAGAGCATCTCAAACCTCTGTCTCCTGTAAGCTTAAGATAAACCTTGATTTTAAGTACTGTAAAATAACTGAAAGCAGAAAAAGCTTTAAAAAATGTACTCTCAGTGAAGGAATTAGAGGGGATAGAATGTTACTCATCTACCAAAATAAAGGGATAATTGCAATGTGGTGCTCTTCTTTGTTAGAAGATTTTTAGGAACCCATCTGTGCAAATTGTTTCTATTTTATTATCATTACATCAACTAATTACATTAGGGAGAAGGGGATATTTTAATTAAAAGACTGTTTTAAAGTGTTGCAATTCTACCCTCCCATAAAATAACTGAACCAGGTGCCAAATTTGTTAAAGTAAACTACATTTCTGAAAACTATTGTTTGGAAATTATTTGTGTTAACCATATTTTAAACAAAGTAGATTTTGCCCTTTTATTTTATCTAGTAGCTGGGCCCTTTTATTTCTCTTCTGAACAGAGCACCATAGGCCAGGATCACATATGTTGTTGTGTAGTCAGTAAATTGTGTCTGACTCTTTGCGACCCCATGGACTATAGCCCACTAGGATCCTCTGTCCATGGGATTTCCCAGGAAGGAATACTGGAGTAGGTTGCCAGGGGTACTTCCAACCCAGGGATTGAACTCACATCTCATGCTTGGCAGGTGGTTCTTTACCACTGAGCCACATGGGAAGCCAGGAGCACATATCAGTTCAGTTCAGTCACTCAAGTCATGTCCAACTCTTTGCGACCCCATGGATTGCAGCATGCCAGGATTCTCAGTCCATCACCAACTCCCAGAGCTTACTCAAACTTACATCGATCAAGTTGGTGATGCCATCTAACCGTCTCATCCTCTGTTGTCCCCTTCTCCTCCTGCCTTCAATCTTTCCCAGCATCAGGGTCTTTTCTAAGGAGTCACTTCTTTGCATCAGGTGGCCAAAGTACTGGAGTTTCAGCTTCAGCATCAGTCCTTCCAATGAATATTCAGGACTGATTTCCTTTAGGATGGACTGGTTGTATCTCCTTGCATTCCAAGGGATTCTCAAAAGTATTCTCCAACACCACAGTTCAAAAGCATCAATTCTTTGGCTCTCAGCTTTCTTTATGATCCAACTCTCACATCTATGCATGACTACTGGAAAAACCATAGCTTTGACTAGATGGACCTTTGTTGGCAAAGTAATGTCTCTGCTTTTTAGTATGCTGTCTAGGTTGGTCATAGCTTTTCTTCCAAGGAGCAAGCGTCTTTGAATTTCAAGGCTACGGTCACCATCTGCAGTGATTTTGGAGCCCAGAAAAACAAAGTCTCTCACTGTTTCCATTGTTTCCCCATCTATTTGCCATGAAGTGATGGGACCAGATGCCATGATCTTAGTTTTCTGAATGCTGGGTTTTAAGCCAATTTTTCCACTCTATTCTTTCACTTTCATCAAGAGGCTGTTTAGTTCTTCTTTGCTTTCTGCCATAAGGGTGGTGTCATCTGCATATCTGAGGTTATTGATATTTCTCCCAGCAATCTTGATTCCAACTTGTGTTTCATCCAGCCCAGCATTTCTCATCATGTACTCTGTATATAAGTTAAATAAGCAGGGTGACAATATACAGCCTTGACTTACTCCTTTTTCTATTTGGAACCAGTCTGTTTTTTCCATGTCCAGTACTAACTGTTGCTTCCTGACCTGCATACAGATTTCTCAGGAGGCAGGTAAGGTGGTCTGATATTCCCTTCTCCTTAAGAATTTCCCACAGTTGATTGTGATACACACAGTTAAAGATTTTGGTGTAGTCAATAAAGCAGAAGTAGATGCTTTTCTGGAACTCTCTTGCTTTTTCGATGATCCAGCAGATGTTGGCAATTTGATCTCTGGTTCCTCTGCCTTTTCTAAATCCAGCTTGAACATCTGGAACTTTTCAGTTCATGTACTGTTGAAGCCTGGCTTGGAGAATTTTGAGCATTACTGTTCTGTCTTATCACATATAAACTATCCCAATTATTTTGAAGAGCTTACTTTTTTCCTAAATAAGGAACTCTTTTGTTTTACAACAAAATAGTATTGACTTGTATATGATGGATTGATTAGGGTAATTCTTTTTGAAACTGGCAGTTTTAGACTGTGATATGTTGCATAGGAATGTTGTTGGAGGTAGGAAGATCAATAGAGATCCACGGCAGTAAATACATGGCCAGTATTGTAATTAAAAGACATTCCTATTGTTTAAGCCCTTTTTCCTTTCAATAAAAACCTCATCTACATATATTAACTTACAGGGATGCCATCAAATAATTCATATTAAGTTCCTGAGTAAAAATCCACTCCAGATGTCTTGAATACATCTCCCATTTTGTCAACTCTCTTATTCTTTCAAGGTGTTCTGAATAATAGAATTCACAGAGGGGTTTGTATCTAAATGTCAAATAGTAGGGAAGGCAGAGGATCTAGAATGGAAATATGGATAAAAGAGAAACAATAGCACTGGGCAAAGTAATGAAATCTTAGAAGCCAAGAGAGATCTCTACGCACCTGTGCAGGAGATGATGGAAAGCCGGAATTTAAAAATCACGATTCTACTTTCAGTATTCAGACAACTCTCTGGATTTCTTCTCTTTGATTAAAATGTTGAACCATTTTTATTCCAAAAACTGATTATGAAAAGCATTATAGAACTGTATCTCATGTGGTTAAAGACTGAATAAATACTATTAATCTAATCATTATATTTATCCATGAAACAATGCCTTGTACATAGTAGACATGCAGTAAATACATGTTGTATATATAAATGAAGACAATAATTCCCTTGAATTCAAGAAGGAGATGGCAAGTCCTACTAGCAACAGCTATTTTTTTAAAAAAATTTATCTCTTGAATATTATTCCTCAGGGAAGCTGGCAAACTGAAATCTGTTACATTCATGCCAGCAGGGATGTATATATGTGAAGAGAAGTAAACATTTATTGTACCTAGTGGCTCAATGGACTATCCACATGAGTTCTTAAGACACTTGAAAATAATTGACACTATTTATACTTAAGGTGAGCCCTACAAATGCTATTTGTAGATTTAATACTTCTGAAAATTTCTACTTCCAAGTCAGTTGAACTTTTTAAATTCAGAACTGTTGAGCTAATCTCTAACTGTATAGCTACTTTTCCTTTGATAATGAGTTTATCTCAACATTTTGATTGATATTTTGGTGTTGTTAGGTTTTCAGTCTATATCAGTGTCAAAATAACTTCCAAGAATAGATTAGTAACCAACACATTTTAAAAATAACTATATTCTTTCCTTCTTAGCCCAGATAACAATAATAAAAACCCACTACTTATTGAAAGTCTAATATAAGCCAGTTCCCCTTTGGTGTTTTATGTATTAATTTATATATTGATATAGATTATATGGTTTTACCCTCTAATAGAAAAGAGGAAAGCAAAACAAACCTCAGATATAATATCTTGCATAAAGATTCACATATCATAGATTTTTTGAACTGAGATTCACACTCAACTCTTAGGATATTGCTACTCTGATAGACTAAATATCCCAAATTTACATTTGACTCACTCAAAATCTTGTGAGATAAGTTAGTGAAGGGTAGCTTTCTTTTCTTTATTCACCTAAGGTTGGTATTAGATCTGTCTGTGTTTATATAAATAATGAGAATAATAGAAATTTAGAACTAAGAATATTTTAGAGATAATCCAATAAACATTTATTTGATGCATGAGTAATGAATTTTTTTTTCTTTCTCTCTCTTATTCCTATACTCAGTTGTATTTACAGTTTTCTAACTCATTCTTCCTGGTTGGAAATCATTTTAAAATTATTTTATTGTCTTATGGTACTAGTTAATATAAAAAACTTATTATTCTATTAAATTGCTCTGCCAAAGTGTTTCAAAGGGTAGCTCTCATAAGACACCGAAAATTGGATCTATCTTTGGAAGTTGACCACACTCTTTGATGACCAAGAAAATCATCTGGAGCAATTATTAAAAATCCTCATGCATGAGTTGTATTCCCTGAAGATTCTGACTTGGTTATTAAGATTGTACCCAGCTTCACAGATTACTGTCATCCATTCCAAAGTTGGAAGTCACTGCCTTAGAGCAAGTCTCCTCTATTTATAAAAAGTTGTTAAACAATATTACTGTGTGTGTGTGTGCTCAGTCGCTCAATTGTGCCTGATTCTTTTCGGCCCCATGGACTGTAGCCCAGCAGGCCCCTCTGCCCATCGAATTTTCCAGGCAAGAATACTGGTGTGTGTTGCCATTTTCTGTTCCAGAGGGTCTTCCTGACCTAGGGATCAAACTCGTGTCTCTTGCATCTCTTGCATTGGCAAGTGGATTCTTTACCACTATCCCACCTGGGAAACCCCAAGCAATATTACTATCCTTTAAATTATTATAACTTAGTTTTGAAGTAACCTCATGTGCAAAGAAATGCATGGCATTTTATACACATTTTAGAGAATGTTATAAGTCCAATGTTAAACACTAATACAATTAAGCATGTGTTATAAACTCAAACATTTGTTTTCACCTTTGTACAATTCAGTTTTAACACCTGTACTCGTTACATACATGATTCCCTACACTGAATTATATTATGTTCAATGGGTACATTTGATGTCAATTAATTATGTAGTATTTATTTTACTATTGTTAGTAAATACTTAAACTTGTAAAACAAAATAATTATACTGTGTAATTTATGTAAATATTAGTTGCAGAATTTTAAATATCAAAATTCTAAACTAACTTAAAGTAAATTTTATGGGACAATACTTTAAAAGCAAAAGTTATTAGGTATATTTATGAATTTATATATTTTTATCTTTTGTGTCCTAAGGATGACAATACTTAAAATTAGTCATATTAATTTTATTAACTATGTTGAAACATGTTAACATGTATATAGCATTGTATGTCTAAGAGGATGTATTATTTAATTAAAAACTGAATGAAAAAATTCCCACATTTAGATTTTATTCTTTAGATCTCTTACATTATTTTAATGTACAGTATATTTTTGTCATAATAGAAAGTTTAGTCTCTCAGGCATGTCTGACTCTTTGTGACCACATGAACTGTAGCCTACCACGCTCCTCCATCCATGGGATTTTCCAGGCAAGAGTACTGGAGTGGATTACCATTTCCTTCTCCAGAGGATCTTCCTGACCCAAGGATGGAACCTGGGCCTCCTGCATTATATGCAGACGCTTTACTGTCTGAGCCACCAGGGAAATCATAATAAGACACTTCTTATTCCTGTTTCTAAACAAAGTTATACATCTACACCAAATTACTAGACCACTACTTGTAAAATAAATAAATAAGAAAGAAGCCTTTGAAGTTTTTAATAACAGAGAATAACTGCATTAAGTATATCTACTAAAAAACAGTGTTTAACTAATTAGAGAAACTAGAACAGTAGTCACTGACATAATAACCTGTAAGACATTCTCACAAAACAACTATTAATGTACAATAAAGCCCTCTATGTATATATGTGCAAATACGTAAGACATATATGGAAGATAATATTTCAAGCCATCAACCATGACAACCCACTGGGAGTAGAATTAGGGTACAAAGGGAGACTATTTTATTCTATAGTCTTTTATGTATTTAAATTGTTTACATTTAACTAATAGCCATGTATGTCTTTCATTCTTTAAGCTATACCCTAAGATTTTGAGAAGTAATATTAACAAAAATGGGGCTTCCCTGATGGCTCAGAAGGTAAAGAATCTGCAATGCAGGAGCCTCAGGACAAGCCGGTTTGATCCTTGGATCAGGAAGATCCTTTGGAGGAAGAAATGGCAACCGACTCCAGTATTCTTGCCTGGGAAATCTCATGGACAAAGGAGTCTGTCAGAGTCCATAGGGTCACAAAGAGTCAGACATGACTGAGCACACGCCACATTAACAAAAACAACTGGCAATTAGGAATTCTCAAGCAGGACTTTCAGTGGCCACATCGTGAAATGTACATGGTCAAGAAAATCAGGCACTGTAGTGTGTTTTGTGATTTCTATGATCCACTGTGATTTTTCTCTAACGTTCTTTTTTTTTTTTTTTTCGTTAAAGGTCTTATTCGCTTGCAGGAGCTCATCAAAGCTCCATCAAGATACAATCTTCGACTTAAGATCCGTCAACTACCTGCTGATACAAAGGATGCAAAACCCTTACTGAAAGAGATGAAAAGAGGCAAGGAATTCCACGTCATCTTTGACTGTAGCCATGAAATGGCAGCAGGCATTTTGAAACAGGTAATTGCTAAATTATCTAAGTTCTTAATTTCTTTATTACATTTGAGTTTGAAGCATGTTTTTTGTGTTTTTGTCCACATTGCATGGCATTTGAAAATTCCCCAAACAGGGGTTGAAACCTGAGGTGGAAGCACAGAGTCTTAACCACTGGGCTGCCAGAGAAGTCCCCTGGTTTTTGATTTTTAAATGAAGCTTTTATTGTTACATGGTCAGTTTAAAAAAAAGTCAGAGAAGTCACTTTGATATAAATTTTCTGATAAAAAAATCTGACAAGTGCTTTTAAGTAATTGTCTTAAAAGGAAAGTTATATAGACAGTGATGATCTTCAAAGCAGACTGAAATTCTGAGGTTAGTTTCAAATAGCTAAATACTGTTTGTTATTGTGAATATTGATTAAAGCAATATATATTTCTATTTTGTGCTGAAATGAGGGAATAAACTTCAAAGCAAAAATAAGAGAAAAAAAAACTGTTCTTTACCTGACATGTATGCTATGCTGGGATGCCTTATGCTGCATATGGTGTTATTTAATCATCACCATAATCAAAGGATTATGTAAAAAGTGATTATGTAATGATTATGTTAAAAATAATCAAATAATTATATATAAAAAAAAACAAATGATCTGTAAAGATGGAGACTAGCTCCACTTTACAGATGAAGAACCTGAGTCTCATAAAGGTTAAGTAACTTTACTAATTCTATCAGCAAGTGTATAGCAGAGGGATTTATATTTTTCCTTAGTGATGTTAGGAACTATTCTTTCCAGAATAAAGCATTGCCTACCTAAAAGTGAAAGTGAAAGTGAAGTCGCTCAGTCATGTCTGACTCTTTGCGACCCGTGGACTGTAGCCCACCAAGCTCCTCTGTCCATGGGATTCTCCAGGCAAGAATACTGGAGTGGGTTGCCATTTCCTTCTCCAGAACCTAAAAAGATAATACTAAATCAACTAAAGGAAACAATTCATAGCAGTAAAAACCTCCTACTATGACTTCAACACTATTCAAACCTTACAGTCTGCTGAAAAGCAGTTATTATTAGCTAATATATAAGGGCATTGATGTAGGGGGTTAAATAGCTAGTACAAAGCTGTACTATATGGTAGAATCTGAATTTGAACACAAGTCTTTGGACTTTGTTTTTTAAGCTCTTTTATACATGCTGTCAACTGTCTTGATAAAATTTATGACAAAATATCTCTACTAGAGGATTATACAGATTCAGATGTCAAATTATATCTCATAAAATATAACTACCAATAGTAAATGCCTGTTATAACATGGTTAGTTTATTAAGCAGATGTTTGTCCAGACTTCCAATATGGATGTTGATTTCACTACAATAAAATATTTAATTGTATTTGGAAAATTGCTCTAGTGTTATGTTTGAGTAATAAAGAATGTAAGCATGGTTGTGGTTGTTTGGTTGGGATTTTTGGAATAAAATGATATAATAAAGTAAGCACTGGAATTTAAAGTTGGAATTTATTTTTCATTTAATAACAAAAATTCTTGATCATGTTTGTAATACACAGACTTGGAAAGAATACCTTTCCTTTATGCCTGGAGTGGGTAGCACTGTACTATTTGTCAGTGACAGATACTATGCTTTCTCTAGACTTCCAACAAGTATGTGTGATGATCAATTGTCTTTTCTCTAGAGTAATTAACTCTGACTTATTTTGCTATTTGAAAGATGAGAATGTCTATCACTTTTAATAACAGAATTTCCATTCTTTCTTTTATTGATTTATCCATTATTTTATATTTGCTTTCTGATGTGTAACCTGCTATTTGGAAAATGAAAACAAAATTAAAGTTGTATTCAAAATATATTAAACAGTAAAATTATGTAATTTAAACAAGATTAGTAGGTGAAAAATCAGAACAAAAGTAAAATGAGAATATGAAAGTTAAATTGAAGTCAGAATAACACTTTCACATAGAAAGCGTGCTTTTCGATTCTATAACACTGGCAGATCACATATGGTGAGGTTATTTTTAAAAACTTACCTTGTTCCAGAAAGCATTTGTCTCATATATAGATCTCAGTTAGTCTAGAAACCAGTTCAAAAAGAAAGTAAATAGCTTATTTTTTTTGTAAATGTAGCAGTATATTTAATAGGACTCCACTTTATGACTTACGAAATTGTTCCGAGATTCCTCAACACTGGCTAATGATGAAACTCCAAAGAAATAATTTAAGAGTTGAATAACAGGCGTAAAAGGAACTTTCAGCTTGTCTGGTTTACTCCAAGAACAAATATTAGGAATATCCAGAAAAAGAGATTTTTGTTTGTTTCTTTTAAACTAACATAGCTCTTATTAAATTTGGAATTTTCCTGCCTCAAAGCTTTAAAAGTGAGTGAAGCCTGGGCCTGGCTAGATTTCCTCTGAGGCAGATTCAGGGCACTCATTGTTATACATGCGTTAATAGCAAAAGATTCCAGTCTTCTCACATTTGCCAAAGAGAATCCCCTGTGGTAGGGCTAAGATGATGTACAGTAAAATCTCAGGAGGACATTCTATCACAGAAAGAAATAGCAACCAAGAACTTTGAAGTCTATATCAAAGAATGTGAAATCAAATTTTTTAGCCTGGAAAATGTAAAAGCAGGAGCAAGAAACTGCTGCATTAGCAAGAAGTAAAATAAAATAAAATTTCAAGAAAGATGTATAAAGTCTACCACTCCAATTGTTAACCTTAAGCAATGTAACTCATGGGCTTCCCAGGTGACTTAGTGGTAAAGAATCTGCCTGCCAAGCAGGAGACATGGGTTCTATCCCTGGGTCAGGAAGACCCCTGGAAAAGGAAATGGCAACCCATTCTAGTATACTTGCCTGGGAAATCCCACAGACAGAGGAAGCCTAGAGGGCCACAGTCCATAGGGTCACAAAGAGTCGGACATGGTTGAACAACTAAACAATGATGACACTAATGTCCAGATATAACGTGAAGGATAAACTGGCTGCAAATTGTATGCCTGAATAACTGTGTGTGTTAATTTGTATTATGATATTGTTTACACTACATCAGTTAAATGTTGGGAAATTCTAACAATGTTTTTATTTTGGAAAAGTTAATCTGTGGTGTTTCTTTCCAGGAGGGTGACATGGCACAAACAATTTTCTATTGTGGTCACTCTGATTTATCCATAAGAAGATGATAATTTTATTCTTTTTAATGAGATCTGAAGTGTGCATATAGTTCATTCAAATGTAGTACTAGCAAGACCTAAAGGCGTTAATTAAAGGAAGATTGAGTGCAAGTTCTTTTTAAATTCCCGCTGGAAATTACTAGCTCACCTTCCAAGAGAGTATCCCAGTTGTTCACTTTTGTTCATGTTATAGCTAAACTTCTCTACTTAGATCTTAGTTCAAAGTCCATAACTGACTCTTGTTTTCAGTATCAAAGACTTAAGGGAGATCAGTGAAGGCACACCCAGTCCTCAGTTATTTCTTACAGTTTTCTTCTCAAGAAGACGAGAAAGAAATCTGCAGCCGGTGCAGAGCACTCTCTCCTTAACTACATCCCACTCTCCTTCAAAACACAATTTCCGGCTTTGGCCTGAGATTCCCAGGTTTTCAAATTATCAAGGAGGAAACAGCCAAAGTTTTAGAATGTACAGATTGTAAAATGATCTATATCTTTGGGAATATAAAATACACCACTTCATAAAAGGCATAGACTCTGCCGTATATACCAGCTCCAGGAGTTAGAGACCTGGAGTTCATCTTTACATGCTCTCTCAATTTGTTGGCTAATTTATTCATTCTTATTATGTCTTAGTTTCTTTACCTGTAAAATAAGTATGATAATAGGAACTACTTCATAGGTTTTTTAATGAAGCTTAAATTGATTAAAATATGCAGTGTGCTTAGAATAGTACCTAATGCTTTTTAGGCATTATGTAACTGTTATTTATAGTTATACATCTGAATTGCTATTTCTTTCATATATCTCTCTATATATTTCTATGCCTGTTGAGTTCATAAAGTGAAAAATATTGACATGGGTGATGCTGAGCTGCCACTGAGTGGTTCTGAAGTTGAGAAACCTTTACTGAATATCCATCAGGAACAATGAATACCTTCTATAAAGAAAATCTTGCAAATTTTTATTTATAAACATTTTCTCTCATTTTGCTTAAATACAAACTTTATCAGTGTTATTGGCTCATATAATTTTTTTTGACATATAATTTTCAGCAATTCAGGAAACATTAGTTTTTTCCTAAAGGCTGTACATCCAATTCAACTATATTTGTGGAGGTTGGGGGAGGGTGTTCCCCACACCACAAGCAATGTTCTGACACCAGCTCATTGTCCTACAATCCAACTCAATTTTGACAGTATCTATCCAGAGATAGCATCAGCCTCCACAGGTTAAGGGCTTAGTTCTATTAACATAAGACCGTCTTTCTCCCCACTCCCGCACCACCTCAGATGCCAACCACAAATCCAGGTTATCATCTATGCTTCTAACCCATTGGCTATAGATTGGACATTTCTAAAATCCCCTCCTTAGGTTTGTTTAACTTGCTAGAGCAGCTCACAGAAACATTTTTTCTTACCAGATTCCCAGTTAATTATGAAAGGATATTACTCAGTAACAAGCAGATAGAAAAGGTGCATAGGTCAAAATATGGGGAGAGGGAAAGGAGCTTCCATGCCCCATCTAAATAATCCAGTCTCCTTGCACGGTCACATGTTCATCAGTCTGGAAGTTCTCCAGATCCTCTCCTTTAGGTTTTTATGAAGGCTTCAGTACATAGGCATGACTGATTGAATCATTGGCTTGAGGTGATTGAACTCTATCTCCAGCCCCTCTTCCCTTCCAAGAGTTCAGGGGGCAGAGGCAGGTAGAACTGAAAGTTCCAATTTTCCTTTAACAAGGTTGCTTTCCTGACAATAAGCAACCCCCTCCCGCCCCTGCAATCTTTAGGGGATTTCCCCAAATCACCTCTTTTCACATAAACTCAGTTGTGGTTTAAAGGTGCTTGTCAAAAATAACAAGGCATTCATTTCACTTTTATGGCTCTGAAGTAATTTCAGAAAATGAAGAAAAGAGACCAACTATAATAACAAAAGTTGTTCTCATT
Source organism: Oryx dammah (assembly GCF_014754425.2). Taxonomy (NCBI): domain Eukaryota; kingdom Metazoa; phylum Chordata; class Mammalia; order Artiodactyla; family Bovidae; genus Oryx; species Oryx dammah. The sequence goes on along the minus strand of NW_024070188.1, from coordinate 35,676,599 downwards.
GCTTTTATCATTGGGAAATTCCAAGAGTTTGTGGAGCTCTGTGCCAGAAGTGGGGATGAAGACTAAATACATATTTTCTTATAAATCACAATATCACACTTTCTAAATTCCTTTGCTCTGCTCAATTCTTTGATGGAAACTTTCACTAACAAATGTTTCTCCCTTTTTAAAAAGTACATTTTATATGTTCCCCAAATTTTTCAAAAAGCATCTATCTTTTCTTGACTGATAGATAGTAATTTGTAGAAACACAAATTTTTTTAGACCTAATTGGTTAATACCTACCTATGAACATGGAATAGAGAGGAGGTAGCTAGGGCAGCCACTTAGTAAACCAATTTGAGTAGTTAGTTGTAGAAGAGTATTAGATGCACCTGAGAATACTTGTTTACTAAGAGCTCTTCACTCAGCTCAAAAATGCATCATTTTTTAACTATCATCACCAAATATTGTTCATTGATAAACAGCTATTTCAAATGCATTCTCTATTTTCAGAGAGGAAATTGACGCTTATGACCGGAAGTTCTATTCCAAAAGCCCTTGTTTTAGGACTGATGGTCTAAAATTGACAAGGGCTGTAGAGGTGTGAAATAAAACATAGTAAATTTCAATTGGTCTATTAATAAAAAGCAAAAAAACACTTTATCTGTACAGTGGTGATTTACATTTGCTTCATTAATACTAAGAAAATGTCTAAAATGCTAAAAAAATATTCTGTTGTTATTGTACTTTGGAACACTCTTTTCCTAACTGAGTAACACTTTTCAACAAAATAAAAGGTGTTCCTTATTATGATATTTGTAGTAGGGACATTACAAATATAATGAACTAGGACGTGCTAATTTCAGGTTTTGTTTCAAATTTAATGCCTCTTTTAATATATAAAGCTATAAGCCTTACAATTGCAAATATTCAACTAATAGCTTTTCTATCAAGAGAACTGGTTCCGAAATTCCTTCCTAACCACTAATCTTTAACTATGGAAAAAAGATTTAATTTGTATGTAACCCAATTTTAATGTAACCTGAATATTATACACTGATTCTTCATTACATATTAACTATTTTCTTTTCATTTGTCTTATTGACATAATGTATTTCATGTAATATGTACCTTCAATGTTAATATTTTAATATTTATTTTATTTTTTACTTCTTAGGCATTAGCTATGGGAATGATGACAGAATACTACCATTATATCTTTACCACACTGGTAAGTAATTTATGAAAAATATAAACATAATGCTCTAAAGTTTCTTATAATGAATTTCAGGCTGAAAAATGTTTTGAGTGGGAAGAAATATAATGGCAGCACTTTTATAGTTAGATTTATTTTATTTTGATAAAACCCAAGAGGAATTATCATCACAGATAACTAATGATTCTTGGTGGGAAGCTGATGATTTTAAAATAATATAATTTTAAATATCGATTCAAAATAATGTGTCTTATTTTTATATTGCTTAGAAGATTTTCAGGGCATCATGGATTTTAAGATTAGTTTGCTGAGAAGTCAATGTTTTAGAAAAGCATAAATTCTTATGTTGTTAGCTCTATTGACTTAACAAAAATCACATTTATTTAAGCTGCTCCTTTACTAGATTAAATTTCTATTTTGTTTTTGCATATGTTAAGTTGGATTTTTAAAGTATATATAAGGTAATTTGCAAATAGCAAATTGAATGTTACCTTTATCTTTTGCTGTAATACTCACTACACAGTTTTTTCTTAATATGCATGCAAACCTGACTTTTGTTTTTTATCAAACCTACTTACCCTTAGTTCTGTTTCTTACCAACACATTACCCTAGTTTTCCATTCACTGTGAAACTGGTGTCTGTCTCTGTCACTAGTTCTCTTCTGCCTACCTCCCAGTACAAAAGTATCTCCAAGTTTGGGCCTGTATCTTATTTTCTTTTATCCTCTTCAATTATTTTCTTCAAAAGTGGTACGTTTTTATAGCTTTAATCATTACCTTTGTTCAGCTGAGATCTAAATGCCCATCTGTAACATCCCTGAGTTTTTGTATATTGCTGCATTGCAGAGCATTTCTAATTATTGTGGCTTTAATATAATTTCAAGTTATTTAAACCTTAATGCATTGTCCTCTCAATTGACTCATCTTCTGAATTCTTCAAATGTTACATTATCTTTGACTCCTGTATCCCCAACAAATTCTACTGATTTTTCCTCTGTAGTGTCTCTTGGTTCAGTTCGGTCATATTAGACTCTTTGACACCCCATGGGCTGCAGCATGCCAGGCTTAGGTTAGTGTCTCTAGTATGCATCTTCTTCTTGCAATGACCAGTCTAACCAATGCTCTTTCACTGTTAACTCAGAAGTTTTCCAGTTGATCTTTTTGCTTTTAGGAGTCTTAAATTTATCAGAACAAATTATTAAAATTTAGTTGATCACAATAGCTTCTTATGAAAACAATTCTTCTCCAATAAAGATGCTTCACACAGTAGGTTGTATTTTACTGGTAAATACTAAGGTTAACTCTGCTGTATCTCTTTATTACTTCTTACTAGGTAGTGTTTTGCAGCCCATGGGAAACTTAGTCATGGGCTGATGGCGAATGAGTAGGAGCCTTCACTTGTCAGCAAATTATATTTCAATGCTTTGCAACTCAGTTATACCATAATCATAAGATTTTGGGAAATCAAAAGTATCTCTTAAAAAAGAAAGAAAAATGGGTAAAAAAAAAAACTGGTATATATAGAACTCATTAGCCTATAATTGAAGGCCTTTTATAGTTTGAGTCTAACCTAACTTCCCTACTTTCTTTTGTTGCTGTTCTCCTTTATGAATTCTCTTATGGGCAAAATGGTTTAGTCTCCTGAGTAGCTTTTATATTTTCTAATTTTTGTGTCTCTACTGACATTTGGTCTCCTTTTGCCTATCAAAAGCATGGCCATTCTTTAATGGCAGCTCAGATCCCATCTGCTCTATGAAGCTGTTCCTGACTATAAAAATTGAAAATCATTTGTCTTGCTTCTGACTGCTTGCACTTGTGCTCTTTTGTCCCTTAGCATATATTGTATTGCTGTGTGTCTATATATATATATATATAGCCAAAGAGAGAGAGATTCTCCTTGGCTAGACTGCAAACTTTGAAAATTGAAAACCTGAAAGTTCCTTATTTTTTTCACAACACAGAGCAGAACTCAGGCCAGTGTCAGCTTCTCTCCACTGAATTTAGTTCCTATATCTAGTCTAGAGCTTCCTTTGTGGCTCAGCTGGTAAAGAATCTACCTGCAATGTGGGAGACCAGGGTTGGGAAGATCCCCTGGAGAAGGGAAAGGCTACCCACTGCAGTATTCTGGCCTGAAGAATTCTGTGGACTGTATAGTCTATGGGACCGCAATGAGTCGGATACGACTGAGTGACTTTCACTTCACTTAACTTCATCTAGTCTGTACAGTTGTCTGGGTCTAAGGCAAGCTATGCCCAGCCCAGGCCCAATGGCATTGATCTTGCCCTGCCTAATTCTCAATGGTTCTCTTTGTTGTCCTCAATATCTAAGGATTACTAATGTTAACAAAGAAGGCAGAACTCCCACATCTTGAATGTTCTCCTAGTGACATCTGACTGCCCTGACAGCTTTAACCTCTTATCTCCTGGGAAACCAAAGGGCAGATCCAGAGCATTCACTGTACAGAAAGTGGAAGGGCAATCACAATCTAAAAGGTTATTTGTAGGGGAGTTGCTGAGTAGAGTGAAACTATCAGAGTTCTGTAACCAGTAAGGCCAGTTTGGTAACTTTTTGCCTCAGCTTTGATATAATAAGCTAGAGGCCATATATCATAACTTATTTCTTAAAAATAAAAGGCAAGGCAAAAAACACAAAAAATGGCAATCATAAAATAAGCAAGATATGGAAAAATACTTATAGTCAGTGCAGTTCAGTTCAGTCACTCAGTCGTGTCCAACTCTTTGCGATCCCATGAACCGCAGCACACCAGACCCTCACTGTCTATCACCGATTCCCAGAGTCCACCCAAACCCATGTCCGTTGAGTCGGTGATGCCATCCAACCATCTCATCCTCTGTCCTCCCTTTTTCCTCCTGCCCTCAATCTTTCCCAGGAGCAGGGTCTTTTCAAATGAGTCAGTTCTTCGCATCAGATGGCCAAAGTATTGGAGTTTCATATTCAAAATCAGCCCTACCAATGAACACCCAGGACTGATTTCCTTTAGGATGGACTGGTTGGATCTCCTTGCAGTCAAAGCGACTTACAAGAGTTTTCTCCAACACCACAGTTCAAAAGCATCAGTTCTTCAGTGCTCAGCTTTCTTTATATTCCAACTCTCATATCCATACATGACCACTGGAAAAACCATAGCCTTGACTAGACGGACCTTTGTTGACAAAGTAATGCCTCTGCTTTTTAATTTGCTGTCTAGGTTGGTCATAACTTTTCTTCCAAGGAGTAAGTGTCTTTAATTCCATGGCTCCAATCACCATATGCAATGATTTTGGAGCCCAGAAAAATAAACTCAGCCACTGTTTCTACTGTTTCCCCATCTATTTGCCATGAAGTGATGGGACCGGATGCCAAGATCTTAGTTTTCTGAATGTTGAGCTTTAAGACAACTTTTTTTGCTCTCCTTTTTCACTTTCATCAAGAGGCTCTTTAGTTCTTCTTCACTTTCTGCCATAAGGGTGGTGTCATCTGCATATCTGAGGTTATTGATATTTCTTCTGGCAATCTTAATTCCAGCTTGTGCTTCCTCCAGCCCAGCATTTCTCATGATGTACTCTGCATACTTATGGTCAGTTAAATATAAAACACAAATGCATAAAATTTAAGGGCAAGCTATCCCTAACATAGAGAAGAAAGCTTATGCAAACTTTAAAGGAAGTTTGTAGAAAAGCCTATTGTTCCGTTAGTGGTTTGGAATAATATATTTATATGTACATGTTTAAGTAGAGTATATATATATATATATATATTTACATTGACAAAACATGACAATAAGTGTATTTAAATCTTGGTAATTTGTGGTGTTAAACATCATTTGAGGCTCAGTAGTGTTAACTGTCCTAAGGGGAGCAAGAATACATGATTATTTCAGTTATACTTGCCTATGAATATTTTCTCTTGATACTAACACAAGGAAATTTGTCTTTTAGGACCTCTTTGCTCTTGATGTGGAACCCTATCGATACAGTGGTGTTAACATGACAGGGTTCAGAATATTAAATACAGAAAATACACAAGTCTCCTCCATCATTGAAAAGTGGTCCATGGAACGGTTGCAGGCACCTCCGAAACCCGATTCAGGTTTGCTGGATGGATTTATGACGGTATGAATACCCACTTTAAAGATAAGTTTGTGTAATTCAAAGTAACATTATATAAATTATTGAATCCTATGGATCCAAACTTTGGTTTAGTCATCAATGTTAAAGGCATGCTATCAGAAGCACAATTGCAAATAATTCTATTAACAAAAATTATCTAAATCAATTTTACATGGCAATTTAGACTTTTATCCACGTATCTCAAAAAGCATTATAACTACCGTTAGAATACTACAATAAGGGATTTCTCTAGTTAGTTACTGCCATATATAAGATAAATTAGAGACTTGAAAAGAAGATATTAACCTGAAAGTTATCCTTCTGATCTTAACTACCAATATATGATTACTCCTCATCATGTTGATTTCTGATATCTGATGTCATATAAATGACAAAATTTTCCCCTGAACTTACCCTTTAAGGTTCCAGATTAACCAATAATCACACTTGTTATTTTCAAGTCTTAGTTTTAAACCTAAAATCTACATTAATGCATAAACCATAAAAGGATACATTCTTATATAACTTTTGTTGCTTATACCAGTTCTGCCAATGAAAATCTAATGCAATATAAGTACATAATTTCAAATTTTCTTATAGCTATGTTAAAAAGCATACATAAAAGATAAATTTCAATATTATTAATTTATTTTATTTAACCCATTATACCAAAAATGTCATTGTTTATACAATCAATATAAAATTATGAGTGAGATATTTTACATTCTTTTTTTCTACTAAGTCTTTGAAAGTTGGTTTGTACTGGGCACTTTATGTGTTAGTTCTGACTAGTCACACTTCGGGTTCTCAATAGCCAAATGTAGCTACTGGCTACCTTATAGGACCAAGTAATTTTATACCGTACTATTTAACAAATGATAAATGTCTGATAAATTCTCATTAATCTATTTTCTTTAGACAAAGTTACTACTGTAATTTAGGAAATAGCTCAGTACTTTGGCAATATTTATATTTCCTAGGTCATCAAAAAGTATCTTTCTAAATGGAAACTTTGTAAGCAGAAACATCCTCTATCCTGATGTGTGGAAAAGCCTTTTCTATTATAGTTGCAATGTTCCCATTAATTGTTTCAATGGGGCTTCAAAGTATGTTTTTAATGTTGTAGCAAAATAAGGGAAATTTTGTTATTTCTTTTCCCTTTGAAGATTTAGTAGTACAAACTGAGTTTCTTCACAGAGACTGTGAAAAAAAATAAACTACTAGAATTTGAAAATGTCTTATATCCACATTAATTTAAAAAATAATAATAATATGAGGGGAATTTTACTCCTTTGTATAAAAATAGGTGATTGACTAGTTCTAGTATATTAGTTTTAACTTAAGGTATATTTGAGAGACTTTATTGGGAAGAAAATACATAATCTAAAAATGAAGGTATTTTTCCTCTGAAGAACATCCAGATTAAAAATAAAATACAACTAAGAATTCTGCAAGCAATAAATGCTGGAGAGGGTGTGGAGAGAAGGGAACCCTCCTACACTGTTGGTGGGAATGCAAACTAGTACAGCCACTATGGAGAACAGTGTGGAGATTCCTTAAAAAATTGCAAATAGAAATGCCTTACGACCCAGCAATCCCACTGTTGGGCATACACACAGAGGAAACCAGAATTGAAAGAGACACATGTACCCCAATGTTCATCGCAGCACTGTTTATAATAGCCAGGACATGGAAACAACCTAGATGTCCATCAGTAGATGAATGGATAAGAAAGCTGTGGTACATATACACAATGGAGTATTACTCAGCTGTTAAAAAGAATACATTTGAATCAGTTCTGATGAGATGGATGAAACGAGCCAATTATACAGAGTGAAGTGAGCCAGAAAGAAAAACACCAATACAGTATACTAACACATATATATGGAATTTAGAAAGATAGCAATGATGACCCTGTATGCAGGACAGCAAAAAAGACACAGATGTGTATAGCGGACTTTTGGACTCAGAGGGAGAGGGAGAGGGTGTGATGATTTGGGAGAATGGCATTGAAACATGTATAATATCATGTAAGAATCGAATTGCCAGTCTATGTCTGATGCAGGATATGGCATGCTTGGGGCTGATGCCGGGGATGACCCAGAGAGATGTTGTGGGGAGGGGGGTGGGAGGGGGGTTCATGTTTGGGAACGCATGTACACCTGTGGTGGATTCATGTCAATCTATGCCAAAACCAATACAGAATTGTAAAGTAAAAATTAAAAATAAATAAATAAATTAATTAATTAAAAAAAAATAAAAATAAAATACAACTAAGAATTAATTACAAATATTATAGTTTATCCCCAGTTTAAAGATGGTGAATCAAACTTTTGGCACCTAATAGACAATGTTACTTTTAAAAATTAAAATATACACTACCTTTTAAATTATTTTAATCATGTATATAGTTTTTCCATATATGCTTTCTAACTCTTTTTACCTTTCTTTAATTTCAAGATGGATTTTGTTATTCATTATTCAAAATGTTGTCAAATGGTTTTAGGAAAAGTATATTAATAAGTATCATGACAGTCTTAACACTTTCATACTTTAAGATTTACACTGATGTGTCCAAGAATTAGTGTCCTTTTTTATATATATCAGAATCACAAAAATTATCCAGCCTTACTTTTGTACTCTCTATATTTCTACGATTCCTGTATGATGCTACATGTCATCCCCTGAAAATTCAAATAACTTAAGTAGACAATTGAAAGAGATAAATTCAAAGGAAGGTAAATTAATTTCTTACCTAGAAAGGTAAGGGCTCTCGGAGAGAATTAATTTTCATAAAATGGATCCAAAAGACAAGAGTGTTAGGATGAATGCAGTTTGGGGTTTTTCTTTCTAGTCCTTTCCTCAGTTCTGCCCTTCTTCTCTACTGACAAGTAATTTAGTGGGAATGGGAAAGTGATAGAACAAAAATGCACTGATGAGAAAATGATTAGCCCATTTATTGAAAATTCTGGGGATTGTATATAATCCATAGATATTGACATCTTCAAAAGAACTTTTAATGCCAACACTCTCTTCTTTGTTGTAGTATTGAAATAACTTCTCAAATAGATCTTAAATAAGAAAAAAAAAGAAAGTATGGGAGATAATTGCCTCTTTATTTATATATTTTTATTTGAGTTTCTGGAAAATATAAGTTTCATCAGAAGGTTTATAGGAGAACATTTTCTAAATGAATGACTGAAGATAAATTTCCCTATGTGAGCACTCTCTGAATATTTTTTACCTAAAAATGTCTGCCAGATATTTATGTTATTATATTTATAAATAGAGCATGGAACACAAAGTATTTTGGAAATAAACATAAAATTTGCTATCAAAATAAAGACCTTTTAAAATGGATGCAGACTGATGACTTTTTTTTGCAATTTTCCTTTTGGAAAATTGATATCTTTTAAAATATTTTCATTATATAGTGTTATATAATATAAAAGATTATATGTAAGATATATTATTATATGAAATTAATTAATTATAAATAGTGCAGGCTTATTAAAAAAACAGTATGAGATCTGTATAAAAATGTTGGTATATTTATACCTTTTATGAGTATTCTCTCTTTTCCATTTAAGTTTATATTGTAAGCATTGTCCTAGTTATTAAAGGAAAAGAAATTAATAAGCTATTTCCTCTGTGAACAGGCTAAGGAAATTAAGAGGATTCTAGTTAGAAAAGAGAAGAATTATAGCCTAGCATTGTAAAGTTGGCAACATTCCCTTTAGTCAATTCATAAGATCTCAGTGTTTATATATCCCTTGTTCTTTTTTTTCACCTATGGTCCCATTAAGAAATAGATTATCAGCAAAATTCCTAGAGTTGGAGCAAGACCTATTATTATCAGTATCATAGTCATTTGTCACTATGTAAGATCACAGTGCTTAGACTTTCACTTTCTTTATATTTGAGTTATAAAAAGGAACAATGAATGAGATTCATAAGAATTTTTCTGGTTAACTTAGCACCTTAATTGACCCCTGGGCTAAGTGTTTATCTGCTAAGTGACTTGAATATAAGACTATCTCTCCCATAGTGGTAGTTCCTTCTTCAATGGTATGGGACATCTTATTAAAGATATTAATGTTAGTAGTAGCTCAGTAGAACTCTTATCTTTATTTGGTATAAACCCAATCAGGAAACCAAGTCACATAGTACATCCAAGCCTGATCTCATCAGGAAGGAAGGAAGCCCAACCCTCTTCCTTCACACAGATAAGAGTTTTGTTTTTAACTTCCATCCCCTTTCTTCCACTCTTCCCATGCCCACACACTGCCATCCAGGTAGTGCTTTAAGGATCTTCCCTAAAGGACATGGCTACCAACTCATTGGAGAATCCCATGGACAGAGGGGCCTGGCAGGCTACAGTCCATGGAGTTGCAAAGAATCAGACTCAATTGAGCGACTAACACAGACATAAACCCACGTTATAAAACCCTTTCTCTACTGCTCATCCTTTATTAATTATTTTACATCTCCATCCCCTTGGGAGTGGGGAAGTCCCCTTCAGTGAACATTATCACTGTCCTTTACCCCATAATCAAATGGTATTTCACCCCATCTCCTGACCAGATGTCTATTTTCCCAGGCACAATTACCATAGGATGGGAATTCACTTTTTTGAACTCATCAGTTTGACAATGGTTACATTCACCATTGATTTATTGAGTTTCCAGCAATCTTAGTTTAAGATAATAAAATCTAGTACAAACAACTCAAGGTAAATTTTAAGTTTGGCTATATCCTGGAACTCCTTCCCAGTTTTCCCAATATGCCATACATCTTTTTTTTTGTTTCTTAATTAGAGGATAATTACTTTACAATACTGTGATGATTTTTGCCATACGTCATCATGAATTGGTATTAGGTGTACATAAGTCCCCTCCCTCGTAATATGCCATCAATCTTAATAATTAAAAAACCTGTAATCCAGGTAGTTTACAAATACCATTCTTATGTTGATATATAATACTACATGTGTTCCTTGACAAGGTTGCAACACACATATTATTATTATATCACATCAATAATGACTGCTGATTGGCTTTCTCATTCAAATTACTACAGAGAGGTTATTGGTTTTGGAAATTGAAAATTTTAGAAATTTACTTCTTTATTTTCTTTCTCCTCTCTTCACATCCATCCAACAATCAAACACTGTCAAATTTATTATATCAATATCTTTCTTAACTGTATTCTCTTTACACCCCTGGAGCTGTGCCTTGATTAAGGACCCTGTGGTCGCCCCCTTAGCTGTTGGAGTAGTCTCCTCACTGAATCCCACTCCTAACATCTCTCCTACACTTACCTTTTTCCTAGTGTGATCTTAGCAAAACATTACCTGTGACTCCCTGTCATCTGCTAGGTGGAATTTTAGCTCATTTGCCAAGCCTTCAAGGCCTTCCATGATCTGGCTGCTGCTATTTGTCCAGCCTCATATTTGCCTGCTCTCTGCTCTTCCATCTCACCATCTCACCCTGGCTGAATCAGCAGTGCTGACACCTCCTCATTTCAGTGCAGAATATCCTCATCATCTGAACCACTTACCCCTGTTTGAATCTGGTATATTCCTACTCGTGCTGTAATTTTCAGGACTTATGTAGCTTTTTCTATGAATTTGCTCTGAGTCCTCTAGATATTTCAAACATGTGCACCTTATTTATGCACTTGATATACAACTCCATGTTAAAATTTAATTCTGGGACTTTAGTTTGTTTTCATGCCCCTTTCTCAGTAGATTGTAGGCTATTTCAAGGCAAGAATTAGGTTTTGCCTGTCATTCCTGAAGGCCCTAGACTAAGTTCAGTAACCAGTGCAAAGCAAGGGCTCATCATGAGGGATGACTGCGTGCCTGAATAAACGTGTGGGTTAATTTGTTTTAATCATGCTGCATGCATATTCTAATCATTTCCCCAAATGTGTTCTGGATAGCTTTTTTAAATCTACCTACTAGTATTTTATTATCAAGATATATAATCACTTAGAAAATCCAATTAGGCTAGTCTCAATTATTTGTTAGAATAGTACCTGAAAAAAAAATTAGAAGTGCTTTTGATTAAATAGTGAAAATTTAGTGCATTAGAGTAGTTCCCATTCTCTTTTACAAAAGAAGGGAGGATATTTAGAAGGGAGGTGAGTCTTTATGTATTTAAATTCCAGTGTCCTCCTAATTAAACATTATTTCTTTATAAAAACAGACTACGATCCATAACTATTATTTCTTTCATCATTTGATTAACTTAAAACATAATGTCCTGCATATACCTTCACAGCAGGGAGTTAGCTCATGAAATAAGGGGGCACAAGTGATCACTCTGTTACTGTACAAAGATTTACCTTTAGAAAAGTCAATGAAAATAGTACTGCAGAGAAATAAAGAATGAATGGCAGGCTGTCATTTGTTGCTAGAATTACAATCTGCCTTAGCTGTTGTCTGCTTGTCTTAATTAGCTGTAGCTACTTTATTTGATTCAGTTGAAATGAGAATAAATACAGGACCTTGCCAGACAATGAGTCAAACTAACTTGCCATTTTTTAATCAATAAAGACATTTTGAAAAGGGTGGTTTTATTTCATATGCCACTACAAATCAAAAGTATAAAAAGTAACACAATAATGAATTAATTATCCTTTCTTTGATCAGCTTTATTCATGAGTATGTTGTACACAATACTCTGGATTTTATACCAGGAACTCAGGGTGGTAATGAAGTCAGTACTTCTGTTTCCTCAAAGAACTTAGGGAAGTGACAAAATCAAAAGACTGTGGATGTCTTACTGATCACATCTCGTATCTTTATCCGTACAAAAATCATATTCCACCTTTAATTTTTAATTTCAAACCGATTTGGTATTTCTTTAGTTGTTCTAGTTCCTAAATTCTCTTTCAAGTTCTTGTTAAAATCCCTTGTTTTCCACAATATTTTGTGACAGCAAGGACAAATATATATATACTTACTGAGGACTTTAGATAACTTCTTAGCATTTTGCTGAAAATGTGTAACATTTCACAAAGTTTATTTGCATAACTGATATTTTCACTCTGGTCTTTACCACAGACGAAATGTTCTGTGGTCTGCATTATAAATGAATATGGTAGAAAATATTTCCATAAGATGTTTCAGGGTATGTAATGAAATCATAAGCACAACACTTATTTACATTTGTATATGACTGATTTAATGAATAGTAAAAGGACATGAGTATGTGGCATGAATAAGAGAATGGTCTTGTATTTCTTCACTTTATATACCTATTAATCTTCCTTGGTGTACTAAGCTGCAAGTTGAATCTGAATATAAATAATTGAGATGACTTGGCAACCTCCATTTTTCCATTAACATGGAAGATTCCATTTAATTGCCTTTGTTCATTGGCATATTAAATAATCAGCATTTATATAAAGCTGATAAAGAGATGAAGTTTCCATTTTAAGTAATTGTTTTTACATGAAAGATGGCAGTAATTCACTTCCTTCATAGTTGTGTTATTTTTTTAGGTCAATTTTAAAACTTTCCACTTGGAAAAAGTAAGACTGAATCAAAAGGCTTGCCATCCTGAAAATCAAAATTTATCTTCAAAGCATTGATCTGAGATCATGTACTACAAACTTGTAAAGGATTAATACATTTCTGTTCACAGTTTTCCTCAGCTCTTTATTATATATTTAATAGCTACATAGTTACTTATGTGTGTAAACAATCACAGAGGGTATGAGGAAGTGTATTTAAACAAAAGTCTGTGTTGTTCAAAATGAGGGTCCCTCAAGTGATAGTCAATGACAAGAATACCTAAAGAAGATGATGGCCAATTTTCTGACAACAGGGCAAAGTTCAACATTCCAGAGTCTGGAAATTGCAACATTCTGAAATTTATGACTCCGCATTTGTACTGATCATCAGGATAGAATTGAAGCAATGAATGTAACCTTGAAATTAAAAAAAAAAAAAAAACACAAGAACTTCCAAGCAGATCTTAGAGGTAAGGAGTCATCCAATTTGGGAAAGCAAATACAGTGCACACTACAAAAGGAATGTGCATGCATGCTCAGTTGCTCAGCTGTGCCAACTCGCTATGACCCTGAGGACTGGAGCACACCAGGCTCCTCTGTCCATGGGATTCTTTAGGTAAGAATACTGGAGTGGGTGGCCATTCCTTTCTCCACAGGATCTTCCTGACCCAAAGACTGAACCCGCCTCTCCTGCATCTCCTGAGTTGCAGGCAGGTTCTTTATCCACTGAGCCACCTGGGAAGCCCACAAAGGGAATACATGGTGGTTAAGAGAATGAGCAATGGCTTTTTTTTTTTTAACTGGAGTTGGTGCTCAGGTTAGAATAAGGCTAACAGCAAGTTTAACATACTGTTAAGTGTCCTGGATTAGAGAAATGGATTGGAAAACAGTGGAAGATAAAGCTGGAATAAAAGTTTCACATATCAATTAATTGATTATTTTAAATGTACACTATTTACCATATAGGAGTTCAGAATAAAGTCAGCATAAAATAGTAACTGAAGTTATTTAAAAACAGAAAGAGATGACATTGAGGGCCTATAAATAATAAGAAATATTACTCAGATATGTATTCCTAATAAACTACAGAAAAGTTCTGGGGAAGCAAGGATAATTGTTATAAAAGACAATATTTCTCTTCATAGGATCTATTTCTAAAATGGAAAGACAGAGTGGATCTATTTATAAAGTGTACAAAATATGTTTTCTGGCTATTTTGCTTTGAGAGTAAAATACTCAGCTACATTCCATAATTGAGTATAGAGTATAGAATGAGAGGTAGTAGACTCATCATAAGTAATATCAAAATGGTATATTTTCCTGTATTATTCCATTTTTATTCATAATTTTAGGAATTTATTTTAGGTATTTTATTTTTCATTTTCATAATTTTGGAATTTATTTCTAACAAATGTTAAATGTCATATTGATAAAAGATATCTTGGCCTTAATCTTTATACAATACAGATTTAAAAATAATAAATAGTAATGTAAATTTTCATTTATTTAAGTACTTATATTTATATGCCTTATATAAAAACAAATAGTATAACATGTATATTTAGGATTTATACAAATTTCTATTTAGATGCTGTTGAATAGTAAGCTATATATTTTTATTTATTTACTAGAAAGACAGTGATACTGGCTGAAATATTAATAGTATAATTAGCATTTATAATGTATTACCTGAAGATACTAAATGTATAAAAGATTTTGATAGATTTTTGTTATGAAATGTTAACTATAAACTATTTATTTATAAACACTTGACACATTAAACTATAACCATAACCTGCCATGCTCTTCAGTCCAGCATATGCTCCAGGCAAGAATACTGGAGTGCGTTCTCCAGGGGATCTTCCCAACTCAGGGACTGAACCCAGGTCTCCTACACTGCAGGCAGATTCTTTACCACTGAGTAGGAAGCCTGCTAAACATAACTGTAAAACTATTCATTTATAAACACTTACATTTAACTATAAAATTCATTAATTTTGGACCCAATGTGCTGTGCTTAGTTGCTCAGTCATGTCCAACTCTGGGACCCCATGGACTGTAGCCCACCAGGCTCCTCTGTCCATGGGGATTCTCCAGGAAAGTATATTGGAACTTCCCAATCCATGGATCAAACCCAGGTCTCCCACATTGCAGGTGGATTCTTTAGCATCTGAGCCAGCAGGGAAGCCTTTGGACTCAATACTTCTGCCAAATTTTAACTGATTTTCCTTCTTCACAGCTGTGATTTGTAAGAAACAAATCGCAGCTTTTTGTGTCATGCTCAATTTTAGAGGATTTTATTTAAAAATTGGGATAGATGGAAAACATTGCAAAGAAATCAACAACCTTATACAATAAAATTTACATTGTATATAATAAACAACTATTATAACATATTTTCCATGTAAATATATACCATAGTAGATGTTGCCCTCTTTTTTGTTTTTAAATTACCTACCTCTGTATCTTACCAATGCAGAAATTCTCTTGCTTGATCCAAAAAAATTACCTGACTCTGTTAGTAGAAATAGGAGCATACACATATATAAAGTGAATATTAAGAGCCATAGGAAATATAAGAGTCCTAGGACATTTGATCCAAGCAATGACTTTGCATATAAACTTTGAATCTAGTTCCTGTTGCATGGTATCATTTGTATTGACAATCTCTGCTATAAAATAGACTAATTGTGAAATCTGTTTAGTGCTTACTACATCCTAGGGCTATTATTGCCTTGTAACAACATCATGGGGACTGTTGTAATCCTCATTTTACAGAGGCATATACATAGAATAGTAGATTATATACAAAGGAACATCCCAAGACTATAGTCAGAAGCATATAAAAGAATCCTTAAGCATCCAGAGGTAAAAGTTGTGTGTGTGTGTGTGTGTGTGTGTGTGTGTCACTCAGTCATCTCTGACTCTTTGTGATCCTGTAGACTGCACTGGTCAGACTCCTCTGTCCATGGAATTCATCATGCAGGAATATTAAAGTGGGTTGCTATTCCCTTCTTGAGGAGATCTTCCCAACTTAGGGATCGAACCCAGGTCTCCTGCATTGCAGGAAGATTCTTTACCATCTGAGCCACCGGAGAAGCCCAGAGCTAAAAGTTAGGCATGATTAAGTCAAAACCAGAAAAGAATGTTACATGTATTGCTTATTCTTAAACTGTAATATATAGTGCTTCATTCCACTTTGGGTTGAGATGATGTAGTTGGTCTACTAAACTCTTTCATTTCCTTCACAAATAGATTAAACCAAGAGAGAACAGAAGCCAGCTTTTGAATCCAATTTCTAACCCTATCTAACACTGTTATTTTAAGCAAGTTACTTAATTAACCTCTTTGAGCCTCACTTGTCAAATAGAAATAATAAATTTTAGTGTGTTGTCCTAAGGATTGAAGAGATAATGAATTAACAAAAAAAAATATTGTAAACTTATCCAACTTTTTATAAGTATAAGCTGTATTATTGCCTCCTCTTAAAATCTCAGTGCCTTACAAATATAAAACAAGTTTTGAAACAAACAGTGCTTATAGCTTAATTAATTCAATCATATTATTTCAGCATCTTTTGTTATCTCTTGTATACAGTACCACTGTAATAGATATGTAGTGTGTGTGTGTGTGTGTGTGTGTGTGTGTGTGTGTGTGTATTGGATGGTTAATTGGCATGGAAACCTTGAGAAGCATTCATACAGAATCTTCTTAGTAGTAGAATCTACTAGTCTTTTTTAAAAAATGAGCCCAACTGTGATAATTTGAAATGTTCTATTTGAATGATACATCTTTATTTAACAGGTTTTAATATCTAGTTAGAAGTTTATGAAATTGTATGTGCCATTTATTTCCTATGTCAGGTCACTTCTTTTTTGGTTGAGAAGATGGCTTGTCAAGCACAGAATTAAAGGATGGGCTTTTACTTGAAATTTTTATGCCAATTATAGAAGACTATGAAATCACTTCTGTTCTCATTTTAGGACAAAATTTTTGGAATCAGAATCATCTGTCTATTGATACCAAGGTCTGCTTATTAAATCTTCCTTTGTAAACTTCTGCTAATCATTTAGCATCTTTGAGCCTCAAGTACAGCATCTATTTAAAGCAAACAGTAATGCCGACATCAGAGAGTCACTATGAAAATTAAATACATAACTTTTATACTGCTCAAAGACAGTGTCTAGTACATAGTAAGTCCTCCAAAAATGTTATTTGTTTACTTTAAGGCAAATACTATCTCTGCACTTTAACATAAGTGCTATTTCTATTCAGGGTAAAACTTACATTCTCAAAGTCTATTGATTCCCTGTTTGTACATATATAACAATTGAATTAGGATTCAACTGTGTAAATACTAGCAGCTTCCCTGGTCGGTCAGTGGTAAAGAATCCACCTGCCAATGAGGGAGACAGGGATTTGATCCTGGATTGGGAAGATCCCCTGGAGAAGCAAATGGCAACCCACTTCAGTATTCTTGCCTGGGAAATCCCTATGGGATCACAGAGAATTGGACAGGACTTAGTGGCTAAAACAACAAACAAAAAAGTCTAAATACTACTTTGAAAAAAATCTAAGAGTAGGTAGTTGCTTACTTTGATGCTCTGGATGAGATGAATGAATGACATGTATCATCACCAGTTTTTCTACCAAATTATTGATGTTCATTTCGTCTCACTGCTACCTAAGTACTTGTGTTTAAATTAGAAAGTTTTTCTTAAAAGTGTAGTCCATACAGTTTTGTGATATAAAAGCCTAAGAAATGGTCAAAGATCTACTCTGATGCATTAATTTCTAATATATGCTTAACCAACTCTTTAAATCAACATTAATAAATCAAAAGAATATTTCAGACAAAATGAAATGAAGAGTTTTAGGGTGAATTTGCCTAAGGGATATTAGGAATTCTCTTGCTCTATTATGCAGAGAGGAAATATTATGTTGATCTTTCATTTGCCTTTCTAAAAGAATTCATAAATATTTTATTCATTAATCTTCAGAATACCCTGTGACCAAATTGAACCAGAAGGGAAAAGTGAAATTATTAAACAGACACAAGATGTTGAAATGATACCAAATTGATCCTTCATGAAAGTCCTTTATATTGTTACTCACTAATACATTCTCCAAATAATTATTGCATACCTACTATATGTGATTTGTGTTAATAAATCATGTGGATGATAAGAATGCATATACTTAAATGTATTATATATTACATGATGTATGCACCTGAGGAATTATCAATTAAGTAAGAGAAGTAAAACATGGCCTTAAATAATACAAAAAATGCTGACATATAATAAGGAATATTTTTCAGAAAATAGTGTGTTTGGAAGGGAGTTAATCTACCTTGTGTTAAGGATGTAATTAAAACTTCACATAAAATCACAGCTTCAGAAGGGTTACATACCCACGTTAACAGGAAGAACTGTTCTCTTTCTTTGCAATCCCCTCACTGAACATTGTCAAAAACCCACCATCTTGTGATGAATTTAGGAAACTGAGAGACTTGATCAGGCCGATCAATCCAACTGATGGAGCCACAGGCTCGACGGTAGGATGCGCCCCTCACATGGGCCCTGTTCAGGCTGGAGCACTCCATAGCTTCTACCCTGTTTGAGGCACTGCAGAAAGTAAGTAGTAGAGCAGTCCTGGTGCTGCTGCTGTCTTTGAGGTCTTTGTATTTCTGCTGAAAATGAGGCTGGCAAATGATCACCTCTATTCGCTCATGCATCTATCGCCCCATGTGTTAGGGCTATTTTTGCCAGTAGTCTCTCCCCATCCTGTCTGGTCACTCACCTCTGGAACTAGGGCTCAGGTTCATTGTCAGCTTGGCCTGCCTTCCCACTTTCAGCTTTTCAGTTACTTAACTCTTTAATTTATGCAACAACTTGTACCTGAGAACCTGCCTATATTGCCAGCGAGGCTGAATTTATAGCCCCTGTCCGTAGTCACCAGCCCTCGTTCAGTTCTCCCAGGCCTTGTCTGGACTGTGGCCTCTCAGCTGCGAGTGTTTCCTCTCATCTGACTGCACTAGGGTAGCCTCCATCTCTCAGAGGCATTCGAGATTGCACTCTTGATTGTTTTTCTCCTAGGGGTTTCTTTGACTCTTTTGCAAATGTTCACACTTCTTCCCAGCAACTTTCAAACCCTCACTATTAAGGAATGGAGAAAAGAGTGGTCTCTGTAAAACCAAATGCACAGTTGCTATGGCTGCCACAGAGATGGTGCAGAGTGGGCTATCATCTACTTTAATACCTTTCTTTTCAAAGGTCACTTAATGGATCTACTCAGAAACAGAAAACCTGTACCAAGAGAATTTGATGTTTCCATCATTCAGCATAGAGCTAGATTAATAGTTATATCATTATTCCATCATGACAAGTACTGGACACACTGCTGCATGGTTGTAAGAATCTGTAACAGTGGTGTCTTTGGGAAGTTTGGTGATATTGAGAAGGGAGTTTTCAATGAGGTAGTGCTTGAGCTGGATCTTGAATGTGAATTTGAGCACAAATAGCATTTTGATAAGATTAGATGGGAGCAGGAGAGCCGTGTTAGAAGAAGAGAATGGGAAGTCATGAAATGTTTTAGAATGGGACTGTGCATTAAGAGTAATATTTACATTTACTATGTATCCATTCTTTGTTAAACATTATACTATTTGTGGTAATTGTATAAAGATATGCTTGCCGCACACTCTGATTCTTACCAAAGTCATCCAAAATAAGCATTGTTTTTCACTTTATAGATGATGGACCTGAGCTCAGATATGCTTAGTATGTTGTCCAAAGACACTGAGCTCAGGTGGAAGCTGAACTTTAAGTCTAGACCTTTCTAACTTGGTAGCTTGTGCTCTTCCTGCTCCACCCTGAAAGGCTCATCTGGTGGCTCTGAGCAGGTGCATTCGACTTACCGCAGTGCTAGGCAGGAAGCTGTAATTCAAGTCAGCAGTAATAGTGACTGAAAAGTAGAGCAAAGAGATTTCAAAGGAACAAGCAAACGGGGAAGCCTTTTTGAGGTCAGTAAGAAGAACAAGGAGACAAAAAAAGCTTTTCAGCTTTTCAACTTGGGTGACTGGGAGAACAATAGAGTTTTTAACCAAAATGGGGCCATCTGTAGGGGGAGTTGGCTTCGAAAGGGGATGGTGTTGTCTACAGACTTGTAGAATTTGAGATAATGGGAGGAGGACCTGGTGAAAGTTAGAAGCCACAGTATTGTTTCCTATTGAGGTAATGCCTCAGTTTCTTTCTCAGAAATAGAGGGAAACATCCTAGTTCTATGAGTAGATGTTTGCAATCCTAAGGATATGATCTAGCCAACATTTTTGGCCATCTAGACTAAGCAACCCTGCTGGTGAGAATATTTAAGTCATATCGAATATCAGTAAAGAATTACTGCACCTTTTAGTGCCTTCGTTTCTCAGTAGTTCTGCCAGAATAGCCTGAGGCTCTACAGCAAATACATCTCAGGTCCAGGCAATGTGCCTTGGGAAAAAAGATGTTAATTTGAATTCTGGTCCTGGTTTTCAAGGAAAATATTACTCCTGCTAAATGTTGCCTTTAAAAATCAACTTTTCAGACTCTATTCTCAGCCTTTAAATATTTATTCCTCTCTCCAAATCCTTTACTTTATCAAAGGGAAAAGGGAAATGAATAAGTGATAAATTAAAGACTGTGAAATGCTTTTCAAATATGAACTTCTCTAGCCCCTAAGGCAGGTGCACATGAATTTAACTGACAAAAAATCATGCCCAGTTTTCCAGGTCTGAGAGCCTGCTGGACTAAAATTTAAGTAAATTTGAACAATCAAAATCACAATAAGATAAATACAAGTGTTACTCACTATTAATGTTCACTTTTAAAAGTATTGATGAATATTTTGAATATTAAACATTATTTAATTTTTATCAAATAGATTATGCATACTGTAAAGAATGTGTAAACTTAAAATATATATATGGAAGAAAATGGAAATATCTTGATCATTAACACACCAAGCAAAGAGAATGACAACCAACATTTTCGGGGTGGGAAGCTCTTTTAACTTACCTTCCCTTAACTGATTCAGGGGAGTAACCAAAGATTTCTATCTCTCTATTGGCTAAAATAAACTGATGTTCATAGCAGCCTGAAAACTAATTCTGCTTCTGTGTTTTCCTCCCACAGTTGGATATTCATAAAAAGGTCATTAGTGTTTCTTCCAAAGTCAATTTATGCTTGTCATACTTATTAATGACATAATTCAATTAAATATTACCTAAAATAATAAAACACAAGGGCGTATTCAATTAAACCAAAACTGGAAATCATGAATAATCCATTATATTTGGGGTTCATGCAAATCAGAAGAGGGGTTCCAATCAAGAAAATGACCTCAACTCTACCTTGATATATTAGGGATAAATGTATAGTTAGATGTTTTACATAAAAATGAATTTTAAATTATATATTTAAGTATATATTTAATCAAGCATCTTAATTAACTGGCCAAACAGTAACTTTGCTTACTTTGGAAAAGAGGCCATCCCTGCACTTATTTCTCAATTTTCCTGTGAAGTTGTACCTACTTTATTAGAAATAAGATCATATGGTATATGTTTGCATGATATTTTCTTAAAGTTGAACTAATATTTATTTAAAATCTGCTATGAGTCAGGCACTGTTACTGACATAGGAATATGGTGATAAGCTAGATAAAAATGGAGTTTACCTTCTATTTGGCAAAGTAGAGACTACATAAAAGAAAACAAGTTAGGGTAAGGGGGCAGGCAGTGATGAGAGCTGCAGAGAGTTCTTTAGCTAGGGTGTTGGAAGGAGATGATGTGTGGGGTAGGCCTAAATAATGAGAGATAGGGAACCATGCAGAGATTTCTGAGAAGTAGATCCTAGGCAGAAGGAAAAATAAGTGCAAACTCTTTGAGATGGAAACAGTAAGTTGTATTTGAGGAAAAGAAAGGTGACCTTTCAGTAAGCTGGATGATTTCAAGTAACAGGGAAAATGATAGAAGATTTGGAGAAGTGGTCATGACACGTAACAGTTAGGTCATTGAAGGACATTAGAGTTTGGATTTTTATCTAATTGCAGTGGAAGCCCTGGAAAACTTCAACGAAGGGAAGGTGGTGATATGATTCAGACACTGAGATGATGCCTGTGGCTTGTGTGTGACATTGATGTAGGAAGAGTTAGACATCTGTGTTAGTATTGCTGATGAAAGACGCTGATGACTTGGGCTCAGGTTTGAGCTGTTGAGATAAAATGATAGAATTTGAGTTAAAATCTGGAGTGATGACAACAGGACTCATTCATGGGGAAATGAGGGGAAGCAGCAAAGGTAAGGAGGAAGTAGCAGCTACTCTCAGTGTCTTACTGAGACACATATCCCTCTGACTTTATGGTTCAGGGCACCCAGAAGACCTGTAGCTGCCAGTATCTGCTTCTTGGTGTCTAAGGACTTTTTCCAGAAGGAATCTCTACTCTTGTGTCTAGCAGTCTAATACTGGGCAGTTACTCCCTTCCCCCATGGCCCAAATAAACACTTAACCAGTGAGAATGAATGTATAAATATCCCAGCTTCTTCAGTCTTGGAGCAAGATAATTCTGAGTCAAATCCTTTGTATAATTTCTCAAAATGTCCCTGTGAGATTGAACTCTATTTACATATATGGTAGCTGGCTTACTTGCCATTTATTAGTTGCTTTCTCTTCCCTATCATAGATCATATATCATTCTTCCCTTTCTTACCGGTAGGGCCTGCAACTCCCAGGTAAGCCACTTGTACTGAATCCTTATCCCTGAGTCTGCTTCTGTGGGAACCCAAACTGAGACAGAGGAACTCTAAGTTTTGAAAGTCGGAGGGAGTTGATGGAAATGGGGCCATATATGGAAAATAGAGGGCTTCCCTGGTGACTAAGATGGTAACGAACCTGCCTGCAGTGCAGGAGACCTGGATTTGATCCCTGAGTCAGGAAGGCCCCCTAGAGAAGGAAATGGCTACTCACTTCGGTAGTCCTGCCTGGAGAATTCCATGGACTGAGGAGCCTGGTGGGCTACATTCCATGGGGTCGCAAAGAGTCAGACATGACTGAGCAACTAATACTTTCACTTTTCACTTTCATGGAAAATAGAGAGTATTTAAAAGCTGATTTGAGGGTGAAAAAATCAGAATACCCTTTTGATGCATTGTTTGAATTATTTTAGATAGTCAAGTGATATTTTGTTCTGTTCAGCATTGTATTCGTTGTGCCTTAACAGTGTCAAACACATAAAAGACACTCAATATTTATGTAATGAAGGAAAGGGTTATTTGGGAGAATAAATAATTTGGGGATGGCAGATGTATTATGAGGGTAAAACTTAGGTGAAAAGTCAGAATTGGAGTACAGATTTATGAGTCAACAGGACATGAAGTGAAGTGAAGTGAAGTCACTCAGTTGTGTCCAACTCTTTGTGACCCCATTGACTGTAGTCTATGGGGCTCCTCCATCCATGAGATTTTCCAGGCAAGAATACTGGAGTGGGTTGCCATTTCCTTCTCCAGGGGAACTTCCTGGCCCAGGGCTCGAACCCGGGTCTCCCGCATTGTAGGTAGACGCTTTACCGTCTGAGCCACAGGACATAAATAATACTTAAAGCCTAGAGGCTGGACAAGATCATCTAGGAAGATGGTATAGACAGAAAAGTATCAAAGACTAATCTGAAAAGTAAGGAACCAGTAAAGGTGATTCAAGAGAGATGTGTAGGAAGGTAGAAGGGAAACAGAGAAGAATCTGATTTCTTGGAAGCCTAGAGAAGAAAGCATTTGGAGAGTGACAACGGTCGATTGTGTCGTATGAAGCTGCTGACACTGTTCAGATATGATGAGTTCAGAGTTGTTCATTAGGTGCAATGCGTATGTACTCACCTTTGCAAATGTGTATTGACTTAACTGATCACTAATTGCTGGGCATTTTTCTTATTTTTTGTGTTAAAAATTCTTTGCTATTATGTTTTTATCTTAAACTTTTTATTTATTCTTTTAGGCTGTGCTGAGTCTTCTTTGCTGTGCAGGCTTTTTTTCTAGTTGTGGCGAGCAGGGCCCACTCTTTAGTTGTGGTGGTGTGTTTCTCATAGCAGTGGCTTCTCTTGTTGTAGAGCAGTGGTCTTCTCTGAAATGCATGGTCTTCAGTAGCTTCAGCACATGGGCTCAACTGGCTGTGGTAGTGGCTCCCTGGCTGTAGAGCCCAGGCTCAATAGTTGTGGCACAGGGGCTTTGTTGCTCTGCAGCATGTGGGGTCTTCCCAGGGATCGAACCCATGTCTCCTACATTAACGTCAATTGGCAAGGAGAATGTCTCCTACATTCTCCACCACTGAGCCTCTAGGGAAGCCCAATTTATCTATTTTTTTAAAATTGGAAGATAATTGCTTTACATCGTTGTCTTGGTTTCTGCCATATGACAACATAAATCAGGCATAACTATATATATCTTCCCTCTCTCTTGAGCCTCCATGTCTGTCTCTTTTCATAATAGAACAGTGTTACTTTAGATGTTGTTCAGTCATTAAGTCATGTTTGAATCTTTGCAATCCCATGAACGGCAGCATGCCAGACTTCCCTGTTCTTCACTGTCTCCTGGAGTTTGCTCAAACTCATGTCCATTGCGTCGGTGATGTTATACAACCATCTCATCCTCTGTTGCCCCCTTCTCCTCCTGCCCCCAAACTTTGACAGCATGAAGGTCTTTTCCAGTGAGTCAGCTCTTCACAGCAGGTGGCCAAAGTATTGGAGCTTTAGCATCAAACCTTCCAATGAATGTTCAGGGATGATTTCCTTTAGGATTGACTGGTTTGATCTCCTTGATGTTCAAGGGACTCTCAAGAGTTTCCTCCAGCACCACAGTTCAAAAACATCAATCCTTCAACACTCAGCTTTCTTTAGGGTTCAACTCTCACATCCGTACATGACTACTGGAAAACCCATAGCTTTGACTATGGGACTTTTGTCAGCAAAGTGATGTCTCTGCTTTTAATAAGCTGTCTAGGTTTGTCATAGCTTTTCTTCCAAGGAGCAAGGAGCAAGATCTTCCAAGGAGATCTTCAGTAGCCTTACCATACAGCCTGTAGACTCCAGAACTGGGTCACCTCAGGCCAGACAACAAATAGGGAAGGGGCAAATCCCCACCTATCAGCAGGCTACTTTATTAACCGGCTCTGCCCACCAGAACAAGACCCAGTTTTCCCCACAACCAGTCCCTCCCATTAGGAAGCTTACAAAAGCCTCTTATCCTCACCCATTAGAGGGCAGACAGAAGAAGCAAGAATTACAGTCTTACAACCTCTAGAGTGAAAACCACAATCACAGAAAGCTAACCAAAATGATCACATGGATCCCAGCCCTGTTTCAGTCAATGAGGCTATGAGCCATTCTGTGCAGGGCCTTCCAAGACGGATGAGTTATGGTGGAGAGTTCTGACAAGACACGGTCCACTGGAGAAGGAAATAGTAAACTGCTCCAATATTCTTGCCTTGAGAACCCCATGAACTGTTACTTTAGAAGGAACAGAAAAATCTTAATAGACTGTCCATATGTGTCAAGTGGTGACGAAGGAAACAGAAAATTTGGTAAAATGTATCAAACTCTATGTAAAATAGAACTAGTAACAGTTAATATAAGAATTTGCTGTTTTAATATGCTACCAGTGTAAGACAGCAATCATTTATAATTGCCAACAAGTGACAAAGTTAAATGCAGTAAAAATATCTTGCATATCAACTAGTTTTACCATCTACTTTGATGCTCTTTAAATATTAAATATTGAATATGCAGTTCTTTAAACTGCATTGTTTCTGTTTCTTTAATGAGCTATTTAAAATAAATTTGTTAAGAAGTACAATAATAGAAAAAGAAATCAACAGGGTTAGGGAATATATAAGGAGATATGCAGAATACTAATATTCTTGCTGGTGTTTTATTCAGTGTTTTGCCTTCATCAGGATGTACCCACGGGAACACAGCTGGGCAGAATATCTTTCTATGATCTTTAGTGGCTCTGTAGTACCCCATAAATGACTCAGCTACAAATCAGTGAATGTGCTTCAGGCTTTGATTTTTGTTTTTAGTTCAAAGATGAACACCATGAGGACACCACCCAGAGTGAGTTATATTTTGTTTCAGATCTCCTATAGTAGAAGCTGAATTGTCTTGTTTTTGTTCTACTGAATATCTCCTATGCATGATAGTTATAAATTAATAAATCATTTTTAATATATTAGAGACTGTTAACCAGAATGTAACATTAAAGTAGGTGTCCCCACCCTCTAAAAAGTATAATACCACCCCAAGACTTGTCTGTTAGCATATTTATTATTCAAAAATTTTGTTTTCTCATATTGTTATATATTTGCAAACATGTACCTATATTACACAAAAAAATAGTTTTTAATTTTGTAATTAAAAATATATCTAATATAGTATCTGTTTTAGTCATCTATGAAACAAGATGATTAGATGATTATTGGCAGATATGAGAGTAAAGGATAGAAAGGAAGGAAGACTATGTAGAGAGTCTTCAGACTGAGATGCAGGTCTGAAACTATGAAAGGAGAAAAGGGAGTTAGAATTGGATCAGAAGAAGCTCAGACTGCAATGCACAGACTCCTAGCCATGCTGAAGGGGATTTCTTTAGTCCGAATTTCCCTCTAGACGAACATCAGGCAGGAATGGTGTGGGTATGTGAAGGCTGCCAAGCTCAGTCTTTGGCCGTGAGCAGTCCAGCAGAAATATGTTCTGGTGTTGCATAAGAAGGTGCAGAACCTGAAGGCTATTAATCAGCTATCCTCCCTATAGTATTTTGTCTTAAAGGAAGATTTGAGCAGGGCATCTACACTGCCTTACACATACAGATATTGGGCCTTTTAGTGGAGTTATTCTCAAAGGGATGTAGATTTTCTTCCTTGGTTTCTTTGCTTTGTAATGCCTATCCATAACTCTGAGCTATGCGTGTTATCGGGCTTCCCAGGTGGCTCAGTGGTAGAAAATCTGCCTACCAATGCAGGTGACTCAGTTTCGATCCCTGGGTCAAGGAGATCCCTTGGAGGAGGAAATGGGAACTTACTCTAGTATTCTTGCTTGGAGAATCCCATGTTCAGAGAAACTGGGTGTGATACAGTCCATAGGGTTGCAAAGAGTCAGACATGACTGAGCAACTGAGGATGCATGCCTGTATGCACATACATGTTATCAGGTGAGAGACCAAAGATGGACTGTGTAGCTCCATCATGGTCTTAGATGAAAAACAGCAACAGTTAAATAAATAAATAAATCTCAAGACATATGTCCTGATTATAGGACAATGTAAGCTTTTATGTGTTTACAAATGAATAAACGTGTTTTCATTTGACACATAATACTATGAACAAACTAATTCAAAACTGTAAGATGACTGTCAGGCTTTCCCAGTGGCTCAGGGTAAAGAATCTGTCTGCAATGCAGTCAACATGAGCAGTAGACCAGGTCTGATCCCTGGCTGGGGAAGATCCCCTGAAAGAGGGCGTGGCAACCCACTCCAGTATTCCTGCCTGGAGAATCCTATGGACAGAGGTGCCTAGCGGGCTACAGTACATAAAGTTACAAAGAGCTGGACATGACTGAAATGACTGAGTGTGAGCGCCAGAGGATTATTATATTTTAATGGGGAATACCCAGCTGTGCTCACCAAAACAGGAAAACTTGTAAGTAAGCAGGGAAAATAGTGCAATCAGATTAGAAGGCACATAGATCTACTGAGTTAACTGAGAATAACCATATTACTTACAAATACATTAAAGAAATTCAGAGAATTGTGATAGTATCATCTCTCTGAAACGGAAACTCCACAGCACAGGGGAAGATGAACAGGCTCTCTCATCGAGCCCTGAAAGTAGTTCAACTTACTTTATCTTAATTAATAGGTCAGAATTTAGTTTTTGGCCAACAGTCTTTGATTCACAAAAATTCACAAAGATTGAAGTATTCTTAGATGATAATTTATTATAGTTACTTTAAAATTATCATTGTGCAGTTATGCTTCTTAAAACTTAATAAGTTATAGTGAGTGTTGATTATGTGCCAGGCATTGTCCTTCAAGGGAACTGCCAAAATAGCAGGAAAGCAAAGCAGATGTTATCCTTTCTTTTGTGGGTTAATTGAAATTTCATTCGTTCACCCCCTAGAAAAACAGAATATGTGTTTTTCTATTGCTTTTCTATATCCTGGGGATACTGCAATAAGTAGACAAAGCAGACAAAATAAATTAATTAATAATTAAATAAACAAGCCCCAAAATAGAACCAACAATTGTGTAATATCCCTTTGTAGACAGAATCTTTTACTCTGTATTTAACGCTACTAAATTATTTAATAGAGTTTATTGTAGATCCTACAACTTGAGATATAGAATGCTTAAAAGTCAACTTAGATCTCAATAAAGAATAAAGTCAATCTAATTTACTTGATGAATTCTATTTTTGAAAATATTATTGAAAAATAAGCTGAGATAAGAATAATTATACAGTCTTACTTTATAATTATATATTTAAATTCTATTTAATTATTTCCTGCTAAAATTTTTATTTTAAGAAATTAAATAAGATACAAATTGGATAATACAAATCTTCAAAATTAGTTTCATTAACAGTTTGACATATATTCTTCAATAATTTATAGTCATAAACTCACCCACAGATATATTTTTAACATGAATTTAATTTCCCTATGCATGATATTCAGTAGCTTGGCTTTTTCATTTAATATTTATGAATTTGTTGTTCTTTTTTTCTTTTATTTTTCCTTATCTTTCTTGATTACTATAGAGTGTTATGTGTAGGTACAGAATTTATTGATGATATTTAGGCTGTTTCCTGCCACTTAATAAACGTTCCTTTGAAAAAAATAGTTTTTTATTTATAAATTTTTATAAACATTTCTGTTACTTCCTTAGGATAAATTCTTAGCAATGGTACACTTAATCAAAGCATCTGCATTTTTTAAATTTCCATGTGTATGTCCACATAACTCTTTAAACCTCATATAATGGTTTTCCAGTTTTCCTCTGTTATGGATTGAATTATGTCTCCTAAAAAATATATATATTGAAGTCTTGATTCCTAGTACCTCTGAATGTGACCTTATTTGGAAATAGTTTTTGTAGATAATATCAGGTTAAAATCAGGTCACTGAGGATGGGTGGCCGTCATTTGATATGACTGATGTCTTTGTAAGAACAGGGGAATTTGAACACAAACACTTGTACTTATAGAGAAGAAGATCACATGAAGAAACTTGTGTTGTTTTAAGCCATCTCAGTTTGTGGTAATTTGTTAACGTAACCTTAGGAAACTCATACAACCTCTGGTAATATCTGAGAGTTCATTCTTACCCATACTCTTCTCAGATTGAGCATTCTTACTATTGTATTCCTTTCATGAATCAGAAAAATAAAATTTAAAAGAGACTTCATGAAACTTATTATATAGAAGACAGAGAATTATTATGTCATTTATAACATGAGAGTGCGTTAAGAATGCACACCCAGTTGCTTCAGTCATGTCCAACTCTTTGTGACCCCATGGACCATAAGGGCCAAGCACCCCACCAGGCACCTCTGGGGAAGCCGATCATTTATATGTATTTATTTAAGAAGCCCACATATTTATTTATAGGGGCTTCCCTGGTGGGTCAGATGGTAAAGAATATGCCTGCAATGCAGGAAGATCCCTGTTTGATCTCTGGGTCAGGAAGATCCCCTAGAGAAGGGAATGGCTACCCACTCTAGTATTCTTGCCTGGAGAATTCTGTATATATTTATTTATACTTTATCTAAATATCTACCAATTAACCTACCTTTAATCCTTTACTTTGTTTAGTAAAAAGATTTAAGCAGCTGTTTTCTAGTTAGTATAAAAAAGAAATGCTGTATATTTGAAGGAAGGGAAATTTCCATTAAGTAAATAGGCTTATATATCATCCTCTCAGCTGAATAACTGGCCTCGAAAGGTCTAGGTATTTAAGCTGATGGCTCAAGTAGTGACTGGATTGTAGGGTGCAAACGTTATGTTTGTGATTTCTGGCTAACCTCTTATCTCTTCGCTTCAGGTCTTGGCAAAGACCTAGGATGGCAAAGAGTCATCTCCTATTTCTATGGGATATAAGGCAGAGAGTTCTTGTCATTAATGTTCAGCCTTTCTCTCAAAAGAGCTAAAATATGCAGAGTTAGTTCTGGAAGGGAAAGAGTTTCCTGACAGTGTCAATTCAGGGATGTTCTGGGTTTATCCTTAGCCTCTGGGGATTATATCATGAGAGGCAAAATTTTCTACAAAACATTCATCAATGCCACTGTCAGAGAGCGTTGGTCCTAAGTTGATTTGATCAGAATGACATTTATTATGTTTTAAGCATATGAAGAACCCACTGTGGAATCCTCATTTCAAAGTATTTTCAGACAGAGAGTATTTTAAATGCCTTCTCTTGGGATGATGAGACAGTGCAGAGTGTGAGACAGTAATGGTGAAATGGAAGAGCAGAGGATTTGCAATCAGATACCTGGATTCTAGTCCTGGCTTTGCTGCTTATGTGCAATGTATTGTTGGAAAGGTGACTTGAACCTATGTTTTCTCATCAGTCAGATGGGCTTATAAAGTTCACCACAAAAGCTGACTATGAAGGCCAAATGAGACCACGTTTCTGCAAATGTTTTGGGAATACCTACAGTTAGATATAAGAGCTTCCCTGGTGGCTCAGATGGTAAAGAATCCACCAGCAATGCAGGAGACCCTGGTTCAATTCCTGGTCAGGAAGATCCCCTGGAGAAGGGATAGGCCACCTACTCCAGTATTCATGGGCTTCCCTGGTGGCTCAGATGGTAAAGAATCTGCCTGCAAGGTGGGAGACCTGGATTCGATTCCTGGGTTGGGAAGATCACCTGGATGAGGGCATGGTGACCCTGTCCAGTATTCTTGCCTGGAGAATCCCCGTGGACAGAGGAGCCTGGAGGGCTACAGTCTATGGGGTCTCAGAGTCAGACAGAATGAGTGACTGAGCACACACACACACAGCTAAATATATGTAACATTATAGTTTGAATCGAATAATTAAACTTTGTGATCTGTAATTATTTCTTCTCTCTTTATAAACTTTTGAGTCATACTTAATCTCTAGATGAAAAAATAAAATAAAGCTCTTTAATAACTAAAATTTTGTTTGAGTGATGCTGACTCTAGGCAGAAGAGTATTATCATTAAAGAAGGTTCATAGCCCCTCCTATGACTCAACCATCCCACCCATCATGGAATTCCTTAATTTCCACGTGGGTGCCTTCTAAACCCGAGGTCAATGCATTCATGGGAGCCAAACTGACAAGTAATATTCTTGTTATCCATGCAGATTTGATAGTTGGAAAAACTAAGTATAAATCTGCCTTGATCTACCTATTGTCAACCAGGACTCTTTTTATATACTGCCTGATAATTGGTAGGCATTTTGACAGTTGAGTTGACACTTGAAGACACTTTTGTGCCTCTTCGCCTTCTATTCCTAATGTTAAACCAGTGCCATCACAGATGTGGACTTCAAAGGGGAGGTTCAGTCGTTGATGAGAGTTCTGGTTAGTTGTGAATGGGGAAGATAATTTAAAAATTCCTGATTATATGCCACTTCCTACTTAACTCTTAACAGTTGTCAAAACTCTAAATCATGTAACTCTTTTAATGAAGATCATAGAAACTTTCGATACCTATTTCCCTACCTCAAAACTGAGATGAAACATAGGTAAACCATATATTAGGAGACCCACTGCTTTCTTATATGGGCTATCTGCATGTTTATTTTAAAGAAACCTTGATGTTTTTCTCTTTGTTTGTTATATAAGCGAGTTAGCCACCTCTGGCATTTGGCTCCGAATATTTTAGCAGAATACTTCTTCTCTTGGAGTTTATTTACTGGGGAGAAATACTGGAATGTTTCTATTCCTTTGCCTCAACCTCCATATCCGGTGAATCCCTTCTGTCGTCAGCGAGGTCTCATCCTAAGTATCATGCTTCCTCACAGTCCCCGCCCACCTTCGTTGCAGACATATTCCCTCTTAGTCACTGTGCTGTCACCTGCTTTACGCTCCTCACAGTGTTTCTTTGTGTGTTTACTGTTTGATGTCTCTCCTCTCGGTGGGTGGTCCACAAAAGCAAGGATCTTGCCTGTCTTGATCATCACTGTAGCCCCTACCTCTAGAACAAACTTCATTTATTAAATGAATGAATGAACTTCAGTTTCATCATCTGAAAAATAAAGATAACATCAACTTCATAAGGTTCTTAAAATAAGTATGTGAAACCATGGAACAAGAAACTGTGTAAAGCATTTCCTACCATGCCTCAAGGGCTTCCTTCCTGGCTCAAATGGTAATCTGCCTGCAATGCGGAAGACCTGGGTTATATCCCTGGGTTGGGAAGATCCCTTAGAGCAGGGCATGGCAACCCACTCCAGTATTCTTGCCTGGAGAATCCCCATGGGCAGTGGAGCCTGGCGGGATACAGTCCACAGGGTTTCAAAGAACCGGACTCAGCTAAGCACAGCAGCACACAGTGCCTTGTAAGCACTCCATAAATGCTGATTGTTGAGAGAAATGTAGACTCACATTTTAAAACATCTATCCAGAAGAGAAATGTTGGAGCACCAGAGTAAAAATGTTATTTTATTTTCTGTGGGAGAAGTGATAAAAATTGATCTAAAAAAGGATGATTTAAATGAGTGTATTTAGACTTGTATCCAGTTTCTTAGCCTTAGGATGATTGTGAAGAACTGCCTTGTTTTACTTATGCTGTTTTTGTCTTGCTTGACGGATTTTAGTCAATGTATGGAGCCTTGCTGGTGTGGCTATGTGGACAACCTCAGATGGCCACCCGTCCCTTATGAGTGCCATATTTGTAAGAATTCTCTGAGACAGTAGGAATAACTGGGGCAATGCTAGGAATTCACAAGGGAAACACACGTTTGCTGAGTTGGCTCTTATGATTGCACCTATTTATCGCTTTTATGCATGTGTGCTCCGTTGTGTCTGACTCTTCGCAACCTCATGGACTGTAGCCCACCAGGCTCCTCTGTTCATGAGATTGTCCAGGCAAGAGTACTGGAGTGTGTTGCCATTTCCTCCTCCAGGGGATCTGCCCAACTAAGGGATCAAACCCACATCTCCTGCGTCCCCTGCTTTGGCAAGCAGATACTTTACCACTGTGCCACCTTTTGCTATTTTTTTTTTTTTTTTGCATTGTCAGCTTAATTGGCTGCTGAATTTTAGAAGATAAACTATGAATGTTTATGACTAACATTAGAAAGATTTAAAACATTCTTCACAATAAATTCAGTGTAATGATGAAATTCTGACTGTATAGTAAATATGATGCCAAATATATTTAAAAAAAACACAAAAGAATATTTTAAAATTATCCTGAGCCTACATTTTGTCCATCTGTGTCCTAAATTTGGTTCCATGATTTGAGATACAAGAAAATTTATAATTTTAATATAAAATTTGGAGAATAATATTCATGACCATATGCTTATACATGCTCTCTCTAAATATATGGTAGTAATAGTAATTATTAATAAACTACATAATGCAGTGATTTGCATTAAACAAGACAATAGAAATTAGATAGCTTTTCCCTTATTTATACTTTACTTCCTTGGGAAGCTAGCAGCTTACATCCAAACCCTCTGAAGCAAAGCATCCAGATAAAGTTTCTTTAATGCTGGGATGAGAATTTGAATGTCAAAGTACATTATTGACTTACATGTTAAGATCAAAAGAGGAAGTGTGTTATGTCAGCTAAATCAGAATCAGTAGAAAATTTCTACTTGAGGCCTGAGCTCAAAGTATCATAACTAAAAATGTATGGTGGCATTTTTATGTATTCTGGGCATGCATATCAGCAACAATTGGCCAAAATATTACATGATGAAAGCTAGCAAGCAGGATTTTTTTCTTCTCAAAAATACTAGACTATGGCATTACACTTGACATTTAGTAAAGCTTCTTATAGTTGTTTCTATCAATATTTTACAGCAATTTGATAGTAAGATGATATTTATTTTGCTTTCTAAATTTTCTTCAACTGCTAAGATATGAACTATAAATAAGTTATCCCCTGGATAGGTCAAATTAATCACTCCAAATGACTGAGTAAATTTGCAGCCAAGCTGAAATTAGAATTTTCAATCATGATTAGAAACATAATTGAAACTGAATGAAGTCAATCATAGAAAAAATTATATTTAGCTCCTCAACACATTGAAGTTCTTTTGTTTAGGCCATAGGATTATAGTTAATTGCTATCATTTAGAATCTTTTCATTTTGTGTGTGGTTCACTGACCAAGGAGCCTTAGTATCAGTGCAGAAAGATAGAATCTCAGGCCTCACCCCAGACCTACTGAATCAGAATCTGCCTTTCTAATAAGTTCCTCAGTGATATGTATGCCCACTAAGCTTGGAGAAGTACAGATTTAGAATATCACTATGTATTTTCTCATTTTTTTTCTTACAAGTAATAGACACAAACTACTTACCAGGTGGACTGCAAATAAATTTTGTAATGAAATATCTAATATCCAATAGACTTTCTGTGTCTATCTGAGGATGAGAAAGCCAAATTCCCAAGAGTGAGCTATGTAATATATATTTTATTTTCTACGAATGAGGTGTTGATATTTAATTACTAGTAAACATTTAAAACTAAATGCTTTGTTCAGGTAAAAAACTGGTTTTGGACAATAAGGTATCAGGGCTGAATTTTTACTTCTATCATCATAGCACAATATTGTCATACACACAGTGCTACTAACTGACTAGATTCCTACTCAAACCACACTGTTCAGCAGCACATTGTTAACATCTTATTTACAGTTTCCAACTGGACTTTGAGTGAGGGCTGTTGTCAATTCACATAAAAGACACAGTAATTAACTTAATCTTATGATCAGAACTCCTTTTTCTCAGATATTTTATATGCTTTCTCTTAAAAAGTAGAGTTCTTCGAAAAACTGAGCCTATCTCTATGTTAATATTGGGCTGAGTATATAAGAAAAACATATTTCTAAGATGTTTGGTAAAGAGTAGAAAACAAACAAAAGTCCTTCAGTTTTCCATTTTGCCATGGAAACTTGTTACAAAGAATAAAGAAAAGGAGAACTGTGGATGCAGTCCTCTAAGTGTGAGAGGGTAGGCTGTAAGAAAAAAAATATGACTGTGACTAAAGGCCACTATCTTTTAGGTTGTGAGACTATCCATTTAAAAATAAAAATTATACCACTTTTCTACTGAAAGTAATGATGTCTGTCATCACTGCTGATTTGTATGCATGAAAAAAACCTCCTGACCTTTTCTTCACTAAATTTTATAACTCATGTGAATGCTCTTTCCTTAAGGACTTATTAATTGGAGCTATTTCTTTCTTGATAACTCAGAATACTAACTTCCTCCAGGTAATGGAATTTATAGAAACTGCCTCTTGAGAAACCTATATGCAGTTCAGGAAGCAACAGTTAGAACTGGACATGGAACAACAGACTGGTTCCAAATAGGAAAAGGAGTACATCAAGGCTGTATATTGTCACCCTGCTTATTTAACTTCTATGCACAGTACATCATGAAAAACTCTGGGCTGGAAGAAGCACAAGCTGGAATCAAGATTGCCGGGAGAAATATCAAGAACCTCAGTTATGCAGATGATACCACCCTTATGGCAGAAAGTGAAGAGGAGCTAAAAAGCCTCTTGATGAAAGTGAAAGAGGAGAGAGAAAAAGTTGGCTTGAAGCTCAACATTCAGAAAACGAAGATCATGGCATCCGGTCCCATCACTTCATGGGAAATAGATGGGGAAACAGTGGAAACAGTGTCGGACTTTATTTCTGGGGGCTCCAAAATCACTGCAGATGGTAATTGCAGACATGAAATTAAAAGACACTTACTCCTTGGAAGGAAAGTTATGACCAACCTAGATAGCGTATTGAAAAGCAGAGACATTACTTTGCCAACAAAGGTCTGTCTAGTCAAGGCTATGGTTTTTCCAGTGGTCATGTATGGATGTGAGAGTTGGACTGTGAAAAAGGCTGAGAGCCGAAGAATTGATGCTTTTGAACTGTGGTGTTGGAGAAGATTCTTGAGAGTCCCTTGGACTGCAAGAAGATCCAACCAGTCCATCCTAAAGGAGATCAGTCCTGGGTGTTCACTGGAAGGACTGATGCTGAAGCTGAAACTCTAATAATTTGGCCACCTCATGCGAAGAGCTGACTCATTTGAAAAGACCCTGATGCTGGGAGGGATTAGGGGCAGGGGAAGAAGGGGATGACAGAGGATGAGATGGCTAGATGGCATCACTGACTAGATGGACATGAGTTTGGGTAAACTCTGGGAATTGGTGATGGACAGGGAGGCCTGGCATGCTGCTATTCATGGGGTTGCAAAGAGTCGGACACGACTGAATGACTGAACTGAACTGAACTGAAGTCAAGGGGATACTTTATGTGTAAATATGCAATGTCATAGTGTAAGTTCTTTTTAGTAAAAATAAATAGATGTTACTCAGTTATGTTTTAACAGAAGAAAATCTCAAAAAGGACTTTATTATCTTATAGAATGAGACCAGTTAAGTTGAATAGATATTCAGTGAAAGATGAGAAATCCATTTCCTTTCATTGAAGCTACTTTGACATTTTCATTCCAGCTACTTCTCAGTCTAAGGCTGCGTGCTGCTGCTGCTGCTAAGTCGCTTCAGTCGCGTCCGACTCTGTGCGACCCCATAGACGGCAGCCCACCAGGCTCCCCCATCCCTGGGATTCTCCAGGCAAGAACACTGGGTGGGTTGCCATTTCCTTCTCCAATGCGTGAAGGTGAAAAGTGAAAATGAAGTCGCTCAGTCATGTCCGACTCTTCGTGACCCCATGGACTGCAGCCTATCAGGCTCCTCCATCTATG
Source organism: Oryx dammah (assembly GCF_014754425.2). Lineage (NCBI taxonomy): Eukaryota > Metazoa > Chordata > Mammalia > Artiodactyla > Bovidae > Oryx > Oryx dammah. The sequence goes on along the minus strand of NW_024070188.1, from coordinate 35,639,787 downwards.
GGATTTTCCAGGCAAGAGTACAGGAGTGTGGTGCCATCTGAGCAGCTATTTCTTTCTAGTGTCCATATTGGTGTTTAAACCATCTTAGGTAATCAGAACCTTTTACTTTTTTTTTTTCTTCTAGTGATTATGATTAGAAATAAGCAAACTATGGCCACATTTGTGACAGAGAAAGTGAAGCCCTCTTATCCTTGTTTTTTATAATATCTGTCTTGAAGCGAAGAGAACAGCCTAGTTGTCCTTTGTCATCTTATCTTCTCTTCTCTAAAAAGTGAAAATGGGTTGAGGATGAATTATAGAGTACCCTAAAAACCTTTGACTTAAGGATTGCTCTCTTTCCTTTATACTAGATTAAGTTAAAATTAGAAATCTCTTTTTATTTGAGCTGTCAGATGAAGTTTATTTCTTTCAAAATAAGCTTACTTCTTAGTGAAATAAATCCCCCTTCTTTTCTTACACTGAAACACAAAGAAATGTCTGAAGTATTTTAGAGTAGCATATTTGTTTGTTATTTACAGAGGTCAGTATGGAATCATGGTAGGTTACCAAGGCATCCCTTCTAAGCTGAAAAGCACTTTAGCTTTGCCCAGTTTCCTGAGATGTTTCTCTTAACTGTTGGAAAGTTATTTTTAGTATGAGGAAAATCATCTCCAAAAATAAAGAATTAAAAAATAAACGTGGACAGTAACTTTTGGAAATACTTTCCATAAGACTTTCATGATTGTTATTTGTTGAGTCATTAGTAACCAGGAATGAACATCCTTTTTGATGTCTTGACTCCCACACTTTTAATAAACTGATCTTACTCCACATGTCTTTCTCTAAAAAAGAGTGTTTAATTAGCACTTTTGATTCTTTTAAAATTGGCTTTAAGATTTCATTTTAGAGGAATACTTTCAAAAATAATATTTGACATTAACTTTTCTGTTTCTCTTCTCTATTGGGGTTTTCAGTTGGATTCTCAGTTTAGGGATGGTCATACACAATTGCTGTTTTGGTCTGGTGCAACATCTGTTCTCAAGCTTTATTTTTACCATACACAATGTCTAATTTCACTTTAACTCTTAATTCTTTAATTCTTTTCACTGTGCCACAAGTACTGTGTTTTGTTTCCATTTTGTTTCTTTTTATCCTTAGTGTGGTTCACCTCTCCACTTAAAATTCTTAAAAATGATTATGATCATTTTTAATACCAAATTACATGAATTGATTTTAAAATAACCTATGATATATAATCAAAGAAAGCAATATTAATATAAACCATTATATTAATTTGAAGTATTTTCCAAAGTTTAGATAGCAATTATCCTGTAAAGTAATACATTTAGATCTAAATGTATGAACCATGTAACTCAAAACTAATATCAAAGCATACTTTGAATGGCTTCACTCTTGACCCTAATGTTATTGTATTTAAATGTTTATATTCACTTACAGGGTCTTAAAGGAAAGGTTCCCTGTAAGATTTTACTTACAGGAAATGAATAATATAATTTCAGACAAACATATCATAAATATAGGCTTTGTTTGAAACGTTTGAGGTGGAGTTTAGGAATTTTTATAAAAATGTTTAAGTTTCCTGTTATTTTCTGTTTAACTTCAGAAATATTACTGTAACTCTGACATTGGCTAGACTCTTTTTGTAAGCAGACACCAACTGGAGAAGTATATATACCAGTTGCTGCTGCTGCTAAGTCACTTCAGTCATGTCCGATTTGCGACCCCATAGACGGCAGCCCACTCCCCTGTCCCTGGGATTCTCCAGGCAAGAACACTGGAGTGGGTTGCCATTTCCTTCTCCAATAAATGGTCCTATAATCTAATTACTGTCATTTATGGTGTTATGTGCTTATGGAAATAGAGCACACAGCACAAGATAAGGAGAAAAGGAGGGGCCTTCCAGAGACTTTGGTCTGTTCTGAAGGAAGCCCTCACAGCACATGTGAGGCTGAGCTGAAACTTGGAGGATGAATTCCTGGCCGAAAAGAGGAAAGGCAAGACTGAGCGGGAGTGTTTTAGTCAGAGAAAGTGGCTTATCAGGAGTCATGGAAATACATAACAGTACAGCATATTCAGGAAACTGCCAGTAGTTTACTCTGATTTACATGGATACATTTAAGATTAAATCAGCATCTTTAATTCTACCAAGAATACAATATAATCTGAAACCTGTCCATAAATGTTTAAGATATGTAGAAGTTTTTAAAATTCCTTTATGAAGGAAAAGTATTTCTAATGTAGCTGCCAAATCAGCACAGTAGCAAGTGAAGGAAGGACACTGGGAAAAGTCTGAAAATAAAGTGTTGAAATTCAGTAATGAATGTGAGAGAACCATGGAAGGGGAGTGCTGATACTTTGGTTGTTATTTCAATTTTATTCATAAACCAACTTTGTGTTCTTAAACAAGTCATGCTTGTTCCTATGTTTCTTAAATATATAATATTTGATCTAAAATAAGTAAGTTGTATTTAACGTGAGTGTGTGTTTTAACAAAATTGTGTTATTCAAGATAAAAATTGATTGCCTTTGTTGGAAATTTTGAAAGACTTCTTGAAACCAGTTCTCCTAACTCATTGTCTCCCCATCCCAGCCTCTCCACCTGCTCCTTTTCTCTACCCGCATTTTGCCGTCTTTCTACTTTTTCTTTCTGATATCAACTCCTGAGCTCCTATGGATAGAGCTAAGATTTTATGAATGCAGTTTGAAAGTTATTTGCCCAGATCACTTCTAATGTTCTTTTAGACCATCTTTTTCATACCTGAATGGTGTTTAAATAATAATTAATTAATAGTGAAGGGGAGAAAAGAATAATGTAAAGAGATCATTTGGGGGCAGTGACAAAGAATACATCTGAGTTCACATAGTTGTTTTCCTTCAGCAGAGGCAGGACCTAGTGAGGAGAGATAGGCAATAATGGAAAGGGTGATAGCCAAGGGAAGTTCTAGAAGTTCTGATGTTCTGGATGATTTAAAAAGTCATTGAAATACCATGAAGGGTTAGTTGCTCAGTCATGTCCGATTCTTTGTGACCCCATGGACTGTGGCCCTGCAGGCTCCTCTGTCCGTGGGATTCTCCAGGCAAGAATACTGGAGTGGGTTCCAGGGCATCTTCCCAGACCCAGGGATTGAACCCAGGTCTCCTGCATTGTAGGCAGGTTCTTTACCATCTGAGTCACCGTATGGAACCAAAATAGGAACCATAAATTCCTATTCATTGATTCCTTACTATGTTCCTGATATTTAAAATATTTTGATCTTGTTTAAATATCCAACCTTCTCTAGGGTAGATATATGAATTCCTATTTGCAAAGAAAGCAATGTGAGAAAGCAGGTTAAAAAATGGTTTCTTATGGACTCTACTGACAACGTATGGAGAGGCAATGGTTTTGTACTGGGACTTCATGCATATTAAAGTTAATACTCATAGCCTATGAAACATTCAAAGTAGGCACAATTATTCCCATTTTATAGCTGAAAAATTGAGATTACAAAAGGTTAAATTAACTGTTCAACATGAGGACATCTGGCTTCTTCTCCAGTGCCCTTTCCTCTGTATTTTACTGCCTCCTAAATCTCCACAGGAATCATTTTCCCCTTTCTATCAGCCTTCAAAAGCTTGTTGATTGCTCTCTAATTATAAATACTTGGAGAAAAGTGTGTAAATTGATATGCAAATGATCTTTCCCCTTAGCAAATTAGCACTTTACTTCCATCTAATTAAGTAGCTTTGTGGAGGAAATGGATTTTTGAAAGAAGAATGGAAAGTGTTTGGATTTGTACTAGGGGTGTTTCTGGTTTAGCAAGCCGAAAGAGGTATAGAAAAAGGAGTTGTGAGTGGGAGCACACAATGAAAGCAGAGAACAGACAAGAGGGTAAGATGAGATGAGAAAATATAAGCATAATAGCTGACAAACCTTCATGGGAAAGTAAACTGCCTTTCATCTTTCATCCTTTTCCTAACAGTAACATTTTTTAAAAGTAAAATAAAACTTTAATACTAAGTTCTGTTTCTACTCATACTGCTGAGTGTTAACACTGACATATCATTCATTGGAAATGGATATATTCAAGCTTAAATTACAAACTGTAAAGATTCAAAACTTATGTGCTTTTAATTAGGAAAAAAAAATGATTCCTTAAATGTATTATAAGGACTTTCCTTAGAAGAAAGGTAACTTACCACAACAAAAATTGTTAAAAGAGAAATTGAGGTGTGTTAACATTTTCAGTAGTTTATTTGAGCAGAAATCAGTTTGAATTGGGCAGCATCCAATGTAGCAGATAGAAAGGAGATGTGAGGAGCTGTACGAAATGAAAGACTTCTGTAGGCAGAAGGGAGCAGGAACAAGAAAGTTATACTAGGCAAAATGACAGTTTGGTTATGGCTTTCCCTTAGAAGGCTTCCCTGGTGGCTCAGAAGGTACAGAATCTGCCTACCATGCAGGAGACCTGGATTTGATCCCTGGGTGGGGAAGATTACCCTGGAGAAGGGAGGGACTGGCAATCCACTCCAGTGTTCTTACCTGGAGAATTGCCCCCAGGCTCTTGTTGCCCTCCAGGCTCTTCTGTCCATAGGTCCACACAGTCAGACTGAGTGACTAACTTTTACTTTTCATTCACTTTCTCTTAGGGAGTGGTAGGAACCTGTTAAGCAGATTACCTAACTAGTGCTGATCAGGCAATTCCTGATTCACTGGTTTAAGATTTGTTTTCTGGAAGAGTCAAACCTGTAATTAAGGCTCAATGTGGTGTGGCGGGACTTAGCATAAGTGACTCCATTTTGGACCTATTGTTTTGTTTTTAACACAATGGGATAAAACTCTGTTCTTATATATGTTTAGTGAGTTTAGGAGCGAGGAGAGTGTGTGTGTGTTTATGTAACTTCCTTCCATAATGGTACTGAAGCATTTGCCTGAATGTTGTTATCTTTGGTATTTGATACTAAAGAAGAATTTGGTACATCTCTACTGAATATTTAAATATGTAAATTTGTTGTTGTTGTTCAGTCACTAAGTCATGTTAGACTCTTTGTGACCCCATGGACCACAGCATGCCAGGCTTCCCTGTCCTTCACTATCTCCCGGAGTTTTTTCAAATTCATGTCCATTGAGTTAGTGATGCTATCTAACCATCTCATCCTCTGCCAACCCCTTCCCTTCTCCTTTGTCTTCAATCTTTCTCAGCTTCAGGGTCTTTTCCAATGAATGAGTTGGCTCTTCTCATCAGGTGGTCAAAGTGTTGGAACTTCAGCTTCTGCCTCAGTCCTTCTAGTAAATAGTTGATTTCCTTTAGGATATGAAATATATGAATAAATAATACCAATTTAAATTTATCATTGAAAACAAATCCACTGATATTCATAATCATATTGTAAATCCATAATAATCCTTAAAAACTGGTATATGGATTTAGCAAAATACTGTATATATTTGGGGAAAGACTTTAGTCTTTGTTAAACTGTGCAATACAGGTTCATAAATATCTGGTTTCTATAACTCATATAATGTTATATAAAATTATATTAGCCATTTTTCTTAATAATGCATTACTCATGGCTTATTTATCCTCTTGCCCATATTGTTTTATGAGGTATTGTTATCTTGTATGGACCACTCAATTCTTTTTTGGATTTATAGTGTTTACTTTATGTTTCATTCATTAAGACAAAATAAAAACAACTGCAAACTGATATTAATTGAATATTCCAGCAAGGCTCAACTCTCCTATTGGCAAATTCAGTTATCTTATTCTGTGTGCTCTTTAAGAAAAATAAAGAGAAATCTTGTTTATAATTTTCTAAGATATTATGATACATACAGGGAGGAAGAATGCACTGTAAAACAGCTAGAAAACAATTGTCAGATTCATGCTTACCATAGAAATTAGAAGAATAATTTTATTATAAGCATTTCTATAGATAATAGTGAAAATATCACAAATCAGAGAAAAGGTCAGACATACAAGTCTTAAATTAGTCTTAAATTAGATGTTAAGTAGTCTTTTTACTATTCCTGAATACTGATATTCTGAGAACAACTGAAAACACAGAAGTATTACAAATTATCTCCAAGCTAAAAATTTTTATGAAGAAGGAGAAAAGATTTTGAGTTTCATTTTCCAACCATGCCCATCCTTCCCTTCTCTGGACTGTGCCTCTCCCAGTGTACTGAGAAAAGTCCCCTAAGAGGACAAGTATATTGAAAAAAGTCCCCTAAGAGGACAAGCTCAAATTACCTTTCTGGGCCTCAGTAACTTCATTTAACATGGTGAACTGGATCATCTCAAAGTCCCCTCCTGTTACACAACAGTAGAATTCTCCACTGGCAGTATGGTTTAGTGTTTTGGGGCTTCCCTGGTGGCTCAGAGGGTAAAGCATCTGCCTGCAGTGCAGGAGACCTGGGTTCGATCCCTGGGTCAGGAAGATCCCCTGGAGAAGGAAATGGCAACCCATTCTAGTACTCTTGCTTGGAAAATCCCATGGACAGAGAAGCCTGGTAGATTACAGTCCATGGGACTGCAAAGAGTTGGACACGACTGAGCGACTTCACAGCTTCACAACTTCTTATAGTGTTTAGAAGCGAAGATTTAATGCCAAGTCTGATACGCAATCCTCAACCAAGAGAGAAATTTCAACCCTAACAAGCTATTTTCATGCTGTGATTAAAGTCTTCATGTAATTATATAATTTGTCCAATATGACAATACTTCTAAAGAAAATACAAATTGATGAGCATATCTATAATGGTTAAGCATGTAAAATATAAACAATAATCTATAAAGCATATATTTCCCTCAATATTTCCATCTTTTCTCCCTCAGCGCCATGATTATTTCTCTATACTTTCCCAAAACAGTATAAATACATATGTGTATATATAATATTTTCATTTGAATATATTCTTAAAAAGCTGTGTAAATAAATGTGCATTCTGAAATGTGCAATATACTGTAAGACCTTTCTTTTCATGACTGCATATTGTCTCAAGCATTTTTAATTTGTTGCATGGAAGATTTCTGGAATCAAATAGTAGCTGTTTGGGGAAAGTATTAAACACATTCTCTCCAGGCCCACTGGTTGTTGTTTTGCTTTCATATCTTCTCACCATAAACTATATGGCAGCTAGAGCAGAGGAGTTGTTAACAAAATATATTTTCACTGCTAGCTAAACATATACATGACCTAGTGGTAATATTTGACTTTATATCATTTACTTATATCTGTGCATGTCTTACACCAAGGGATTAACACCCAATAGGAGAAAGAAAATGGGGAAAAATTAACTAAGTAACTGTGAACTATCAAATAGCCCAGATTAAATAATGAGCCTTCCATAGGCTAGAATAGAGTTACATTAAGTCTTTGGAGTTCAGTAGGCATTTAGACGCACTAATGGCAGTGCTGTGCTGGGAAAGCATATATTTTAGTTGGAATTTTTGCGTGGAGGTGATTGCACATTACGATATGAATAGCTGTGCTAAATGCATGGAGGTTTTCTGCCAGCATAGGAGGCGATTAAGGCTCCCTCTACCAGATAACAGCCCACTGGAGGAATGTAATGGTGGTGAAGTAAAATCTGAAAAACAGATGATTTCCCATTTAATAGTCCATTGACTCTCCTTCTAGAGCCACTGTGGTTATAGTACTGCTCTTTATTTTCATTTCACAAAGAAGCACAAGTTGTTATGATATTTTTGAGCTCATACATGTCCAGAAAGAAAGGAAAGGAAAAAAGAAAGAAAGATTGAGTGCAATTAATGCAAATGCAATTAATACAAAGATTTGTTTTAAGCAAGATTTTTCTGTGTTGTTTTTGTTTTTACTGAATACTTGTAGCTCAGGATGATTTTCTTTGTTCTTCCTCCCTACTGACCCTTGCCACCTGAATCTTTCATACTCCATGAAGCTGCAGCAGGAAAGACACTCACTGTATAGGATGCATTCTCAATATCATTATGAGACAGGCCCAGCTTGACACCTCAACACCCAACTCAAGAAAGTTGATGTTTTGTCAACTCAAACTGCCATTTGTATATGAAATAGCTAATGTAATTTTCCCACTGAAAACATTTTCCCATTAATTATTTTTCTCATATCTTCTATATGTTCTATATTCACATAGTGTACAGGTGGAGTATACCTGAGTATCTTAATTCCTCATTTGTTTAAGCATAGCAGTTAATTTGTATCTTATTAACTAAGATCATGGCATCTGGTCCCATCACTTCATGGGAAATAGATGGGGAAACAGTGGAAACAGTGTCAGACTTTATTTTTGGGGGCTCCAAAATCACTGCAGATGGTGATTGCAGCCATGAAATTAAAAGACGCTTTCTCCTTGGAGGGAAAGTTATGACCAACCTAGATAGCATATTCAAAAGCAGAGGTATTACTTTGCCAACAAAGGTCTGTCTAGTCAAGGCTATGGTTTTTCCAGTGGTCATGTATGGATGTGAGAGTTGGACTGTGAAGAAGGCTGAGTGCCGAAGAATTGATGCGTTTGAACTGTGGTGTTGGAGAAGACTTTGAGAGTTCCTTGGACTGCAAAGAGATCCAACCAGTCCATTCTGAAGGAGATCAGTCCTGTGTTTTCTGTGGAAGGACCGATTCTAAAGCTGAAACTCCAGTACTTTGGCCAAATGTTCTATTCAACTAATTTTCAGTTCAGTTCAGTCACTCAGTCGTGTCCGACTCTTTGCGACCTCATGAATCGCAGCACGCCAGGCCTCCCTGTCCATTACCATCTCCCGGAGTTCACTCAGACTCACGTCCATCAGGTCCGTGATGCCTTCCAGCTGTCTCATCCTCGGTCGTCCCCTTCTCCTCCTGCCCCCAATCCCTCCCAGCATCCGGGTCTTTTCCAATGAGTCAACTCTTCGCATGAGGTGGCCAAAGTACTGGAGCTTCAGCTTCAGCGTCATTCCTTCCAAAGAAATCCCAGGGTTGATCTCCTTCAGAATGGACTGGTTGGATCTCCTTGCAGTCCAAGGGACTCTCAAGAGTCTTCTCCAACACCACAGTTCAAAAGAATGTACAATTGTAGCATTATCTAGAATAATTCCTAGTGTTTCTGCCCTAGGTCTTGAAAGTACTTTTCTTGGGCCAGTGTATTGGTATTTGTCCTGCTAAACATTCTAGACTCATTCATGGGGTCACAAAGAGTGGGACATGACTGAGCGACTGAACTGAACTGAACTGATATAGTATATCTATTTTCATGTACTTTTGAAAATGATAATTCAGTCATCTAATATTTACTTAGATATGGAAAAATCAATCTTAAAATGGCCTTACAGTAAAACAACTTTAAAAGAGGGAGGGAACATGTTTGTGTTGAACTCTATTTCCACACAAGTAAAAAATAATTAAATGCAAAACTATGTTTTCATCCTTATTTTGCTGCTGGACAAAATGGGGTCACATTAAGAATTATTTTCAGATTGTACTACAAAATCTCTAAAGGCTGAATCTTAGTATTTATATTTCTTACATAGAAAATAAATTGTTTATACACCTAGGTAGGGGTAGCAGGAGGCGGAGGTGAAATGATGAAGGATGGTCAGAAGATACAAACGTCCAATTATAAAATGAATAAGCCCTGGGGATACATTATATAGCATGGTGACTGCAGTTAGCAATACCGTATTGCATATTTGGAAGTTGCTAAGAGAATAGATCTTCAAAGTCCTCATCACAAGAAAAAGAATTTATAATTGTATGTGGGCTCAGTCGGTAAAGAATCTGCCTGCAATGCTGGAGACCTGGGTTCGATTCCTGGGTTGGGAAGATCCCCTGGAGAAGAAAATGGCAACCTACTCCAGTATTCTTGTCTGGAGAATCCATGGACAGAGGAGCCTAGCAGGCTACAGTCCATGTGTCGCAAAAGTTGGATACAACTTAGCACTGTCTTTCTAGGTTCGTTTGCTTTAAAAATACTACTCAAAAAATAAATAAATAAATACATAAAATAAAAAATAAAAATACTACTCATGCTAGGACTTGAGTAGAGGTTGATCTGTAAGAAGTCTTGTAATTTCTTAAATTACTAGCAAAATTGAAAAGTCAGAATTAACCATTTGGTTAAGGCAATTATATCTAATATACCCATTTATTTTTCAGAATGAGAAGTTTTAATAATGTCGTTTTTTAAACCAGGAAGTTTCTTTCAATCTACAGGCACTCTTGATGATTTAGCTTGTTCATTGTTGGTTCACTTTTTGTTGTCCAAACATATGAATGTCTCCTTTTTTTTAAGGCAGGTTTTACAACAGCCTCACAGAAACAAACTTTTATTTTTGTTGCATGTTCTCATTTCCTTTGTCCACATTTCAGTTTTCCTTATCCTCTTTTTATAAATTGTGCCTTTTTGCACTGGCCTTTCCATTATTTTAATTTCATGCCTTTAACTTTTTGTAACTTGCTGTGGAATTCTGACATTTTTATATGCAACATATATATTGGCTAATACCAAACATTCATTTTTCATCTATTTTACTAGGCTTAAAGAAAATCCAGTATTATGTTGTATGCTTTTCAAGGAATTCAATGTTTTCACTCACTATTTTCTTCAGATTTATTTTTTTCACAAAAATTAAACCTAGATAATCTCTAAAAATATGATTTGAGTCCATTTCTGTTTTAGTATACTTATTGAGGAGGGGTCAGTAATGTTTTTACTTTATTAAAAGTATTAGTAGTAAGGAATAAATGTGATGATGTTATAGTTGTTGGATTATTATTTACATCTACATGTTGAATATTTCTAAAAGATACATAGTAATTAGTAGCATTCCTCTTTTAAATGGAAAACATCTATGGTATAAGGAGATTAGTGACTATCTCAAGCTTTTACTGTTTATCTATGGCAGAACTAGACTAGAACCTATATCTAATAGATCTTTCTATTAGCTTGTCCATTTAAAACACACACACACACACACACACACACAACTTTATTTCACCTACAGAGGGCCACATTTGAAATATGCTAATTTTGCCTATTTTTTTTTTCCATTTTCTTTTTACTTTCAGATCTAAGTACAAGCTGTGCATTTGACTCTACATCACCTGTTTGTGCTTTATGCTTTTCACCATTTTTATTACTGATAATATCATTTGTATGAATAGTTAAAATGACTAGATGTGGTAACAACTCATACCTATGGAAATTACATATGATGTTAATGAGCCACAAGGTCAGTGTTTCAAACTTCATCTTTAGTTCCATTTAAAAGATTTCTTCTCTTCTTCAACCAAATAGCTCACCTGGACTGTATGTACGGTGGGATGGATACCTACTCTAAAAGCCACTTTTGGAATTGATTATTGTTAAGCAAATTGAGGACCAAAGGAATGAAATGCTTTGAAACAAGATCAGGGGAGAAAGGAGTTTCCTAATTCAAAGAAATAAGTAAGATGGTAACTTCAGAGTCAGATACCAAGAAAGTGTGGGGCCAAAACCGACAGTAGAGAATAAACAATATGTGATAACTAGCAATCTAAGATGTGATCAGTACAGAATAATTTTGGGAGGCACTCATTTTTACTCGGAGAAGGCAATGGCACCCCACTCCAGTCCTCTTGCCTGGAAAAGACCATGGACGGGGGAGCCTGGTAGGCTGCAGTCCATGGGGTCCCTAAGAGTCGGACACGACTGAGTGACTTCACTTTCACTTTTCACTTTCATGCGCTGGAGAAGGAAATGGCAACCCACTCCAGTGTTCTTGCCTGGAGAATCCCAGGGACAGGGGATCCTGGTGGGCTGCTGTCTACGGAGTCACACAGAGTCGGACACGACTGAAGTGACTTAGCAGCAGTAGCAGCATTTTTACTACTAGCTCTTTTAAGGGGTCAGACCTTCTTACTCAGGGGTACATACACCTTTCACATAATAAAGAGATCATATCTAGAAACTTTATTCTTATACCAAATACTTATAAAAAGATGTGCTTAGTCATGCCTTGTTACAGGTAAGACGGAAAGTGTGGGTAGGTAGTTTAAATTTCTAGTCACTTTTAGAGAAAAGAACTCAAAGACACTATTTTGAGTGGGGTCAGCAGTGTCATCGTTAAGTACAAAGGATAAGAAGAACAGCCAGGATTGAGAAAGAAATGACTCATGTTCAACATTTATCTTTTTCCTTACAAGTCTATTGTTTCACAGAAACTAAATCTATGTAAACTGCAAAAGTAAAATTTTCATATACACACAGAGACAGTGTTTACCATTCTGTTCTAGACATATTAGCACTCAACTCTGAGTCATATCGGCAAAATGACAAAATTTTCCACTGTAGCATCTAAGAAAATTATTTTAGAAATCACAAAAATAAGACTAGATTGCAAAGTGCCTAGCAACATTTTTTGAGTAAGCCAGTTACCAGAAGCTTGAAGATGTATTTATCTCAGAAATATCTAGCAACTTCCTGCCTCCAAGAAGATATTTGTACTCCCAGGCTGTAGATTTTTTTTACTATACTGTTATATCCATAATTATAAGATCATAATCCTAAAGCAGAACAAAATCTACTGATCAATGCATGTGATTCCTTCTTATAGCTCAGGAAGCTAAAAACGAAGTTAGTTAAGTGAATAATTCAGTTCAGTTCAGTTCAGTTGCTCAGCCGTGTCCAACTCTTTGCGACCCCTTGAACTGCAGCACACCAGGCCTCCCTGTCCATCACCGTCTCCCAGAGTTCACTCAGACTCACGTCCATCGAGTCCGTGATGCCATCCAGCCATCTCATCCTCGGTCATCCCCTTCTCCTACTGCCCCCAATCCCTCCCAGCATCTGGGTCTTTTCCAATGAGTCAACTCTTCGCATGATGTGGCCAAAGTACTGGAGTTTCAGCTTCAGCATCATTCCCTCCAAAGAAATCCCAGGACTGATCTCCTTCAGAATGGACTGGTTGGATCTCCATGCAGTCCAAGGGATTCTCAAGAGTCTTCTCCAACACCACAGTTCAAAAGCATCAATTCTTCAGCACTCAGCCTTCTTCACAGTCCAACTCTCACATCCATACATGACCACAGGAAAAACCATACCCTTGACTAGACGGACCTTAGTCGGCAAAGTAATGTCCCTGCTTTTGAATATGCTATCTAGGTTGCTCATAACTTTTCTTCCAAGGAGTAAGCATCTTTTAACTTCATGGCTGCAGTCACCATCTGCAGTGATTTTGGAGCTCCAAAAAATAAAGTCTGACACTGTTTCCACTGTTTCCCCATCTATTTCCATGAAGTGATGGGACTGGATGCCATGATCTTCGTTTTCTGAATGTTGGGCTTTAAGCCAACTTTTTCACTCTCCTTTTTCACTTTCATCAAGAGGCTTTTTAGCTCCTCTTCACTTTCTGCCATAAGGGTGGTGTCATCTGCATATCTGAGGTTATTGATATTTCTCCCAGCAATCTTGATTCCAGCTTGTGTTTCTTCCAGTCCAGCATTTCTCATGATGTACTCTGCATATAAGTTAAATAAGCAGGGTGGCAATATGCAGCCTTGATGTACTCCTTTTCCTATTTGGAACCAGTCTGTTGTTCCATGTCCAGTTCTAACTGTTGCTTCCTGACCTGCATATAGGTTTCTCAAGAGGCAGATTAGGTGGTCTGGTATTCCCATCTGTTTCAGAATTTTCCACAGTTTATTGTGATCCACACAGTCAAAGGCTTTGGCATAGTCAATAAAGCAAAAATAGATGTTTTTCTGGAACTCTCTTGCTTTTTCCATGATCCAGTGGATGTTGGCAATTTGATCTCTGGTTCCTCTGCCTTTTCTAAAACCAGCTTGAACATCAGGAACTTCACGGTTCACGTATTGCTGAAGCCTGGCTTGGAGAATTTTGAGCATTACTTTACTGGCACGTGAGATGAGTGCAATTGTGCGGTAGTTTGAGCATTCTTTGGCATTGCCTTTCTTTGGGATTGGAATGAAAACTGACCTTTTCCAGTCCTGTGGCCACTGCTGAGTTTTCCAAATTTGTTGGCCTAATAAGTACAGCACTTTCACAGCATCATCTTTCAGGATTTGAAATAGCTCAACTGGAATTGCATCACCTCCACTAGCTTTGTTTGTAGTGATGCTTTCTAAGGCCCAGTTGACTTCACATTCCAGGATGTCTGGCTCTAGGTGAGTGATCACAACATCATGATTATCTGGGTCCTGAAGATCTTTTTTGTACAGTTCTTCCATGTATTCTTGCCACCTCTTAATATCTTCTGCTTCTGTTAGGCCTATACCATTTCTGTCCTTTATTGAACCCATCTTTGCATGAAATGTTCCCTTGGTATCTCTAATTCTTGAAGAGATCTCTAGTCTTTCCCATTCTGTTGTTTTCCTCTATTTCTTTACATTGATCGCTGAAGAAGGCTTTCTTATCTCTTCTTGCTATTCTTTGGAACTCTGCATTCAGATGCTTATATCTTTCCTTTTCTCCTTTGCTTTTTGCCTCTCTCCTTTTCACAGCTATTTGTAAGGCCTCCCCAGACAGCCATCTTGCTTTTTTGCATTTCTTTTCCATGGGGATGGTCTTGATCCCTGTCTCCTGTACAATGTCATGAACCTCATTCCATAGTTCATCAGGCACTCTATCTATCAGATCTAGGCCCTTAAATCTATTTCTCACTTCCACTGTATAATCATAAGGGATTTGATTTAGGTCATACCTGAATGGTCTAGCAGTTTTCCCTACTTTCTTCAATTTGAGTCTGAATTTGGTAATAAGGAGTTCATGATCTGAGCCACAGTCAGCTCCTGGTCTTGTTTTTGTTGACTGTATATAGCTTCTCCATCTTTGGCTGCAGAGAATATAATCAATCTGATTTCAGTGTTGACCATCTGGTGATGTCCATGTGTAGAGTCTTCTCTTGTGTTGTTGGAAGAGAGTGTTTGCTATGACCAGTGCGTTTTCTTGGCAAAACCCTATTAGTCTTTGCCCTGCTTCATTCTGCATTCCAAGGCCAAATTTTCCTGTTACTCCAGGTATTTCTTGACTTCCTACTTTTGCATTCCAGTCCCCTATAATGAAAAGGACATCTTTTTTGGGTGTTAGTTCTAAAAGGTCTTGTAGGTCTTCATACCACCATTCAACTTCAGCTTCTTCAGCATTACTGGTTGGGGCATAGACTTGGATAACTGTGATATTGAATGGTTTGCCTTGGAGACGAACAGAGATCATTCTGTCATTTTTTAGATTGCATCCAAGTACTGCATTTTGGATTCTTTTGTTGACCATGATGGCTACTCCATTTCTTCTGAGAGATTCCTGGCCACAGTAGTAGATGTAATGGTCATCTGAGTTAAATTCACCCATTCCAGTCCATTTTAGTTCGCTGATTCCTAGAATGTCGACATTCACCCTTGCCATCTCTTGTTTGACCACTTCCAATTTGCCTTGATTCATAGACCTGACATTCCAGGTTCCTATGCAATATTGCTCTTTACAGCATCGGGTCTTGCTTCTATCACCAGTCATATGCACAACTGGGTATTCTTTTTGTTTTGGCTCCATCCCTTCATTTTTTCTGGAGTTACTTCTCCACTGATCTCCAGTAGCATATTGGGCACCTAATGACCTGGGGAGTTCCTCTTTTGGTATCCTATCATTTTGCCTTTTCATGCTGTTCATGGGGTTCTCAAGGCAAGAATACTGAAGTGGCTTGCCATTCTCTTCTCCAGTGGACCATGTTCTGTCAGACCTCTCTACCATGACCCACCCGTCTTGGGTTGCCCCGCAGGCATGGCTTGGTTTCAGTGTGAGTATGATTTCAGTGTGTCTGCCCTCTGATGCCCTCCTGTAACACCTACCATCTTACTTGGGTTTCTCTTACCTTGGGCGTGGGGTATCTCTTCACAGCTGCTCCAGCAAAGCACAGCTGCTGCTCCTTTCCTTGGAGGAGGGGTATCTCCTATGGCCACCGTTCCTGACCTTCAATGTGGGATAGCTCCTCTAGGCCTTCCTGCACCTGCGCAGCCATAAAATCCAGTAAAACATGTGAAAAACTCAACAGTACTTTTATAATAAATAATTAATAGATATAAATTTAAAATATGACATTAACTGTTGAGCAGTATAAGAGAGCTAAGTCAATAAGTTAAATTTCTTCCTTCTTAGTGAATTTAATATCTATGAAGAAAATATACATAGAGAATTTTACTATGTGCTGTTAAAAATCCTCTCTAACACTTCTCACTGTCTTTTTCTTATTTCACATTGTACAGTTATTAAATGTGTCTATAAAACCACTGATATATTAAAATACTTTTGATAAAATTGGCAGTATTCTCTTTCCTTTCTCAGCATCATTCCTTTCTTTCTTTTTTTTTTTTTTAATTATTGCTTTACCCAGTTGGATATAAACATGTGGGAACTGAGTTAATGTGTCATAGTTTAAGTAAATTTTTGATTTAAAATAGTAAAGACAAAACTCTGACTGTTAGAAAATTGGTTTGATTTGAGAAGAAATGGTTATAGTGAAATTTAAAGTAGAAAATCAAGGGAAAGGAGACAGATAAATGAGAAGTATGGGATTAACAGATACACACCAATATATATATAATAAACAAGGATTTCTTGTATAGCAAAAGGAACTATATTCAATATCTTATAATAACTTATAAAGGAAAAGAATCTAAAGTTGAATACGTGAAACTAACACAATATTGTATATTATCAATAGGTAAATGAGATAAAAAAATAAAATAGAAAAAGTCAAGTTAGTTAAAATAGGAAGAAAGTGAATAAAGCAGTGAATATTCACTTTAAAATTAATCCTATAAATTATCTTTAAAAAACTTTCTAAATTACATTTCAAATACCTGTATCATTTAATTGTAATCTTCTAAAGACATGGTAATTACTGACTTAAAACAACTCACAATTTAATCTTTGCTTTTTTAGAAGAGAAATGAGCATGTTATTATTTTCTGTTAAATTAGCATTTTTAATTCCAATAATTGTTTCAGGTTTAAACACTTGGAAGGCACTTACAGCAATGATAAAGATCATTACCATATCTGTTGCAAAAACTCATTTACGATATTTTGATCCTCTTGAGAAATACTAAGTCTGAGCCAATGTCAACTTAGAGAAAATTGGAACAGCTTAAAAGCAATTCTAGAATCATTTAGTGCTTAATATGTTCTAGGAGTGGAAGAATCGATATCATGTTTAATCAGTTTAAACATGTCATTCAGTAGAGAAAATGTCCTACTACTGGCCAATTACATTCCCACTGAAGTTAAGGAGAGCATGGTCCTTTATGAAGAAAAAAAATGAGTGCATGTGTACCCTTCATATGGGTCAGTAGCTGTTGTCCTATTTAGACTGTCTTTACTTTGTAGTAACCCTCAATAAGTTACAGAGTGGCCACCTTTATCTTAGGTCAGGTGGTCATATATTCTGTTGTGTTCTGGAATTCCTGGTTATTATAGTGTAATGGTTCATAATGTTCTCTACCATTCTCAAAAAAATGCCTCAGTTTGGGTGATAAATTATGTGGTCACCCTTGTCATATGTATAATCTTTATCTACCAGGCATAATGAAATTTATTGGATGCATAAAATGCCTGGGTGGATTTGGATGGGTGAGATATAACAGTTATAATGGTTATGCTCAGTAACTAAGTCATGTCTGACTCTTTGCAACCCCGTGGACGGTAGCCCATCAGGCTCTTCTGTCCATGGGATTTTCCAGTTGAGAATACTGGAGGGGGTTGCCATTCCCTCCTCCAGGGAATCTTCCCGACCCAGGATCGAATCCACGTCTCCTGTATCTCCTGCATTGCAGGCAGATTATGTTCCCTCTGAACACCTGACATCACATCTATGATCAAGACATAATTCCTATATTTGGAAATTGTTGCCTAGTTGGAGAGAGAATAAACACTTCAGGTAGTTAAGTCAGTATCTAATAAAGTGAGAGAATAAGTAATATGACCGATTAACATGAGAGCTCAGAGAAGTGCCAGATTTGGTGACTGAAGTGAGAAGCAGTCATCCCTTTCTCTCCACTCTGACATTTTCTTATCCTATAGATAATCTCACTAAGGAACCCCTGTGAACTGAGCATGCCTTACATGCTCTTATCTTTGTCTTCTTATTCTCTGTATATTAGTATATCTGTTATGCTCCCATCTCTTCTAGCATTAAATTCTATAAAAGTTATTTTAACCTTTCTGTGAATTTAATGTATCTAATGGCTACTTTGAAACAATGATCCAGGCTTAAGGCTTTTCACAGATAATAATCATTCATATATTAAGTTGCTGCTCTTATATCCAAAATATGTGGTCTTTCAAAGTGAACTTCAGTAGTTATTTCTTTCCTTTGGTCTGAACTTTTCCCAGAGTAGGGTTTCCCCAAAGAAACCCTGTTAGGAAGATTTTTTGAGTAGTGATTGGCCCATATTTGGAAGGTTATCTGGTTTTAGTACCGTGGGAATTCCATGAAATGTTAAATCTAGAGTCAACACTATTTCTAAATTATTTTCTCTAAACCACCTCCACCAAATTTGAACTGACATTGACTTAGAAGAAATTTCTCAGGAAATTGAAGTAGGAAGTGATTGTTTCTCTGTGTTTGCCTTATACATCTATGAGACAACAGACACTTTGTTTAATTTTTACTTATTTCTATACAGAAGACTTTTTTTATGTCCACAAGTAAATCATCTGAGAAAAGATACATAATCTTTTAAAGTTGCTGTTCAGGTAGTAAAATCATAATGACTCAATGATTAACTTTGGCTTTAATGTGGGTTTACCTTAGTTATATCATTATTTCTTAAATGTACAACTTTCATCTTCAATATTTATAAGGCCCCCCAGGTCTCTGATCACAATTCAAGAGAGTGTCACATTGCATTTGTCACTGACAGAACAAAAAGTGTTTTGATTTTTATATTTTTTAACAGGATATATTGCACTCAACTGATTATTGAACCCCCCAAACCAAATTTATTCCATACATTGTTAAGGTAAATGATATTTGCTTTTGGTTTGCATGTCAATTACATAACGATTACATAATGAGTTCTCACTGAGGCTTATTTGTAGTAATGCTTATTTTGTGAGTTTGATTAGCAAAGCTAAATCTTAAAGTCAACTTGTCAATTTTAAATGCAGCCATTAATTTTTCAGGATTTTTAAAACAACACTAGATATGCCTTAGATAATTATTGTAATTTTTTCTTCATAGGAGGATTTGAAGGATAATAATCCTTGTGTTTTGGATAACCTCTTATGCAAACAGTGTCCAGAAAGAAGATCTAATCCTCATTAAAAGTGGCTATGCTTGGTTAGCCTTTACATTTAATAGAAAATCAAGATTTGCTGGTGCAAAGATAGTGTTTGTTGATTCAGAAGATTATAGTAGTGATTTTTCTAGAAGCTAATGGAAGGTACTAAAGTGAATCAATAATCTTACTGCTACATGTTTTAAATGCTTAAAGAAAACTAGAATGCATAATATACATATGAATTGGTTATAGCTCTGTTTTGATAAAAAATTTGTGATTCAGATATGCATACAAGCAGGAATCAAGTGTGACAGGAAGGAGCATAAACATTTATAATCATCTGCTTTGAAGGAGAAGGCAATGGCACCCAACTCCAGTACTCTTGCCTGGAAAATCCCATGGACAGAGGAGCCTGGTAGGCTGCAGTCCATGGGGTCACAAGAGTCGGACACAACTGAGCGACTTTCACTTTTCACTTTCACGCACTGGAGAAGGAAATGGCAACCCACTCCAGTGTTCTTGCCTGGAGAATCCCATGGACGGGGGAGCCTGGTGGGCTGCCATCTATGGGGTCGCACAGAGATGGACACGACTGAAGCGACTTAGCAGCAGCAGCAGAGGCTTTGACAGGAACCAAATCTATGACAGTTACATTGATGACTGGAGTACCTACAAATGGATATAAGAATTTACACTGGTGGAAATTGGAACATATATCCAAAGTAACATATAGTCAAATATTTCAAATAATGATTGTATGCAACCTACAGAGCCTATAAAATTATTTGAGTGCTGTGTATATTTAGCATTTTATGTACACAACTGTCTTCTCTTTGGTCAAATTGTTTGCCTATTACATATTTTTAAAAATGAAAAGATATAGATGATACTAAACAATAAGTTTGTTTTTTGACATGAAAACCTGTATGGTTAATAATTTTATTTTTATAACATTTCCACAGCATTGGAACCAAGTTAGAAAAGGAGTCAAAATAATTTTATGCTGCTGCTGCTAAGTTGCTTCAGTCGTGTCCAACTCTGTGCGACCCCATAGATGGCAGCCCACCAGGCTCCCCTGTCCCTGGGATTCTCCAGGCTTATTTTTATAACATTTCCACAGCATTGGAACCAAGTTAGAAAAGGAGTCAAAATAATTTTATATTCTGAACCTATTATATTTACTGGCCTGCCTGCCAACTTGCTTAGCCAGAAAGCTGCTACTTGCTTGAAACAATCACAAATATTAATTTTTAAAAATATTTTATTTAAACTGTGTTTTTATCTTTGTTTTTAGTATCTGACATTTTATATTTCTCAGATTAAATATGATCTTATATATGGTAAAATGTAAATATTATTTTTATGAATTCATTCAGCTATATACAATTACTTAAATATCTATGAAATACCAAGCATTAAGCTATATAAGTGACTGCATCATTTCTCCCAAATATGCCTTATTTAACACAATGAGACAACTAATTATGATTTACATGCTTTTTAAATTTACATACAGAAATAGGTAGCCCTTTAGGGGAAAAACACAGAAAAATAGATATTATTTCATCTTTCAAGTAATACTATTAATACAACCCTGAATAATGCAGTGTGTGTTAGTCATTCAGTTGTGTCTGACTCTTTGTGACCCCATGGAACCCACAAATCTCCTCTGTCCATGGAATTCTCCAGGCAAGATTACTGGAATGGGTTCCTTTCTTCAGGGGATCTTCCTAACCCAGGGGTTGAACCCTGGTCTCCTGCATTGCAGAGAGATTCTTTACTGTTTGAGCCACCAAGGAATTGAAAAATGCAATGATATGAGTAAAAAATCATACAGAGTATTTGATATGGGAATGCAATTTAAAGAATAAAGCCCAATACTGGCATATTGAATTCTTGGAGTGCATAAAAACCTTATCAAGAAAGTGAGTCTGCCATGATTCCATGTGAACGGCTTGGCCTGGCCCTCCTTGGCTTCTGGTCCAGCTTTCCACTCCTCCACTGGCTTCACTAGCCTGACCAGTACACAACAGGCATGTCACTTTCAACTTCATTCATATTTTAATGATTTGTCTGGCTGATTTCTATTTTTCTGAGTAAAATAATGGTGTTTGAAAGCTCAGTTTCAGAGCTATTCCTTGTAACTATCCTATAGTGAGAACCCAGTCCATTTATCATTGAGTTGTACAGAGAATACAAAATAAGCATCACTAGAGAAGAGGTAAGAGTGTGAAGTGAGAAAGTAATAGAGAAAAGGGCCCTGTGGCTCCAGCCCTAGAATGGATAGCTTAGAAATATAAAGCCAAGTTATGGGCTATAAATAATTGAGAGTTATCTATGTACATGTGAAGCGTGTGTGTGTGTGTTGTTTTAATGGTAAGAATTGTATACAAACTAATATCTAAAGCAAAAATGATAAAATATCCCATGTGTAGACAGTTGTGAATAAATTGCCAAATGATCCTTTATCAAATGCAGCTGAATTAGGTTTAAAAATAATTTTATGAATTATTTAATTGAGATTATAAAAATATTTAACCTGAAATCCAAAGATATTTGAAATTATTTTACTTAGCACAAGTATGGCAGGTATAAGAGTTAAATGATATGAGTCAGAGAACTGTCATGGGTTAACTTTCAAATCATTGAATACATATTATGTGCTAGACACAGCATAAACCTTATTTCATTGAATTGTATAAATAGTCTTACATTATAAATATTATTTGTATTTCCATTTGACACTTGAGGAAACCAGTGCTTAGACAGGAAAGGAACTTAACTCAAGTCTTCATAATGAAGCAGCACAGCAAAGATCTTCATCTACATCCCTGACACCAAGCATTGTTTTTAAAAAGAAAAGGAAATTAACTAAGTTAATAGAGTGATCGAGATCACGGACTTTAAAGTCAGACCTGGGTTTAGATTCTGACTACCATTGATGCGTAGTAGCTCTGTGGACTCATTCTGTTTGTGCCTGGGTTCCCACATTTATAACATGGGGCTAACAACACATCCAGTAAGCACTCAATATTGCTAATACTATTAAGATAGATGTGTTACTTTCACTGACTCCATTATCTATGGTAAATATAACTGTTGATATTCACCCAAATATTTTAAGTGATGTTTTGTCTTCAGTAATATCATAACCTATCTGATCATTCGTTTGTGATCTCAAGTAGAAGAAGCTCATAAAATGTAAGAGTCCATTACCCTTTCTTTCTAAGCAAGTTCCTATGTAAAAACAGGTACTTTATATCTATTGGGTAGTAATACTGCTAATGGAATATGGATACATTAAAAGCAACTCTTGGTGATAGCCCTTTATTAACAGCAATTAAATATATTAA
The DNA here is from genome assembly GCF_014754425.2 of Oryx dammah. Lineage (NCBI taxonomy): Eukaryota > Metazoa > Chordata > Mammalia > Artiodactyla > Bovidae > Oryx > Oryx dammah. Next base: position 35,617,202 of record NW_024070188.1, on the reverse strand, counting down.
GGAACCTTGTTTTGCACATTCTTTCAGCCACAGAACATTAAAGATGTATATGTTATAATTACAATTATTCTTTTTCTTCATTGTCCTGCTGAGGAATGTACTGTAATTCTGGCAGCCAGACTACAGAGTTGGCTTGCTTTCCTTGGATTGCAGATGTCTAATTGCAAGCAACCATTTCATTTTAAATGGCTCATTAAAGTAGAAACTATTTAGCATCAATAACATGGACCAGCATCCATGATTATGCATTTAATTAAAGAGATATGTTCTTCCCACTTTTCTAATTTTTCAATTAATTTATGCCTCGGTCTATACATACATATATGCACATACACACACACACATTCCCACACAATTATACAAAGCCTTTCTTCAATATTAAATTTTATTGCTTTGAAAGAGTTAAAATTCCTTGGTTAATTGTTCCACTGAGCTTGTATAGAGCGTACTAATTATAAAATGATAGAACTTATGTTGTTATTTAATCCAAGTAGACTGGGTAATATAGGAATTGATTTCCTGTTTTATAGACTTTTTCTAGATTAATATTTCACCTTAATAAATGTCTTTGTCCACTAACTATGACACTGTTTGTTGATTGTCATTTCAAAAAACTGAAAAATAGAGGAATACTTGTCAAATTCTGAACTACTGATTTTAACCAATCACTGAAATAGGATTGTGAAAAGAGAAAAAAAGGAAGCAATTCTGATATCTCTCATACATAAAAGATCAATCACTGAAGCATGGTTTTGACGTGGTAGTATGATCTGTTTTTCATGCTGTAAAAATAGTTTTATGTAACAACATTTGTTCAGAAACAGAAGTTTCGAATGTATAGATATTTTACTTTTAAGATAGTCGTGTCCAACCCTCAGCGACCCCATGGACTGCAGCCTGCCAGTCTCCTCCGTCCATGGGATTTTCCAGGCAAGAGTGCTGGAGTGGGGTGCCATTGCCTTCTCCGTTTAAGATAATAATAATGGTCATTTAAAAACCTTCGAAAAGGACTGGCTGTCATCTATATTATAATTCTACTACCAGAAATAATGAGCTATATGAACTGCAATTAGTTGACTATGAAGTTAATATATACATGATTATTTACAAGTTATTTGTAAATAGCCTTAGGGTTTTTTTAGATGCATAAATTTCAATAAGTGAAATGTCAGTTAGAAGCTCTGCTAATAATGGCCTTCCTCAGAGACCAATGCAAAGAAATAGAGGAAAACAATAAAGTGGGAAAGACTAGACATATCTTCAAGAAAATTAGAGATAGCAAGGGAACATAGCATGCAAATATGGGTACAATAAAGGACAGAAATGGTATGGGCCTAACAGAAGCAAAAGATATTAAAAAGAGGTGGCAACAATACACAGAAGAACTATACAAAAAATATCTTCATGACCCAGATTACCATGATGCTGTGATAACTCACCTGGAGCCAGACATCCTGGAATGCAAAGTCAAGTGGTCCTTAGGAAGCATCACTTCAAACAAAGCTAGTGGAGGTGATGGAATTCCAGTAGAACCATTTCAAATCCTAAAAGATGATGCTGTTAAGGTGTTGCACTTGATATGCCAGCAAATTTGGAAAACTCAGCAGTGGCCATAGGACTGGAAAAGGTCAGTTTTCATTCCAACACCAAAGAAAGGCAATGCCAAAGAATGTTCAAGTTAAAGCACAACTGCACTCATCTCACACGCTAGCAAAGTAATGCTCAAAATTCTCCAAGCCAGGCTTTGACAGTACATGAACCAAGAACTTCCACGTGTTCAAGCTGGATTTAGAGAAGGCAGAGGAACCAGAGATCAAATTGCCAACATCTTTTGGATCATCAAAAAAGCAAGAGAGTTCCAGAAAAAACATCTACTTCTGTTTTATTGACTATGCCAAAGCCTTTAACTGTGTGGATCACATCAAACTGTGAAAAATTCTTCAAGAGATGGGAATACCAGACCACCTAACCTGCCTCCTGAGAAATCTGTATGCAGGTCAAGAAGCAACAGTTATAATTGGACATGGAACTACAGACTGGTTCCAAACAGGGAAAGCATTACATCAAGGTTATATTATGTCACCCTGCTTATTTAACTTATATGCAGAGCATATCATGAGAAATGCAGGGCTGGATGAAGCATAAGCTGGAATCAAGATCGCTGGGAGAAATATCAATAACCACAAATAAGCAGATGACACCACCCTTATGGCAGAAAGCAAAGAAAAACTAAAGAGCCTCATGATGAAAGTGAAACAGGAGAGTGAAAAGCTCAATATTCAGAAAACTAACATCATGGCATCTGGTCTCATCACTTCATAGCAAATAGAGGGGGAAACAATGAAAACAGTCACAGACTTTATTTTCAGTTCAGTTCAGTCACTCAGTCGTGTCCTACTCTTTGCAACCCCATGAACACAGCACGCCAGGCCTCCCTGTCCATCACCAACTTCAGGAGTCCACCTAAACCCATGTCCATTATGTTGGCGATGCCATCCAACCATCTCACCTTCTGTCGTCCCCTTCTCCTCCTCCCCTCAGTCTTTCCCAGAGTCAGGGTCTTTTCAAATGAGTCAGCTTTCCACATCAGGTGGACAAAGTATTGGAGTTTCAGCTTCAACATCAGTCCCACCAATGAACACCCAGGACTGATCTCCTTTAGGATGGACTGGTTGGATCTTCTTGCAGTCCAAGGGAATTTCAAGAGTCTTCTCCAACACCATAGTTCAAAAGCATCATATCTGCACTCAGCTTTCTTTATAGTCCAACTCTCATATCTGTATATCCATGCATCCACACTCCATGCACCCATGACTTTATTTTGGAGGCTCCAAAATCACTGCAGATGGTAACTGCTGCCATGAAATTAAAAGATGCTTGCTCTCTGGAAGAAAAGCTATGACCAACCTAGACAGCATATTGAAAAACAGAGACATGAATTTACCAACAAAGGTCTGTCTCGTCAAAGGTATGGTTTTTCCAGTAGTCATATATGGATGTGAAAGTTGGACTGTGAAGAAAGCTGAGAGCTGAAGAATTGATGCTTTTGAACTGTGGTGTTGGAGAAGACTCTTGAGAGTCCCTTGGACTGCAAGGAGATCCAACCTGTCCATCCCAAAGGAAATCAGTCCTGAATATCCACTGAAAGGACTGATGCTGAAACACCAATACTTTGGCCACTTGATGTGAAGAACTGACTCATTGGAAAATACCCTGGTGGTGGGAAGGATTGAAGGTGGGGGGAGAAGGGGATGATAGAGTACGAGGTGGTTGGATGGCATCACCAACTTGATGAATATAAATTTGAGCAAGGTCCAGGAGTTGGTGATGGACAGGGAAGCCTGGCATGCTGCAATCCATGGGGTCACAAAGAGTCAGGCATGACTGAGTGACTGAACTGAACTGAACTAATAATAGCTAAACATTAACTAGGCAGTCTTTTATTAGTTTTTTTTTTTTAATTTTATTAGAAACAACAACTTATTTGCTTTTGTAGGATCACAATATGCTGACATACTATATCATGTGTAATTGCGAGACAGTGAAGAAGTCTCTGTTGGTAAACCCTGATCTCCAAAGAGCGAAGAAATCAACAGAGTTACATGGAAGTAAAACTCAATATGTTAAAACATATTTAGCAAGTATGTAATAATGAGATTGAGACTATATGTATGTGTGTGTGTGTGTGTATATATATATGTACATAGAAAATAAGAATATAATATAAAAAGTGTGTTAGTCGCTCAGTCATGTCTGACTCTTTGTGACCCCATGCCCCATGGACTGTAGCCCACCATGCTCCTCTGTCCATGGAATTCTCTAGGCAAGAATACTGGAGTGGGTTGCCATTCCCTTCTCCATGGTATCTTGAAGATCCACGGATCAAAACCCTGTCCCCTGAAGGCAGCTTCGTTACCAGAGAAACACACGTAATATAAAATTTACTTCAGTTCTATCTTGTCAGCCAGAGGTGGTCTCATAAGTTTAAGCTCAGTTGATCTTTTTTAAAAATTATTTTATTTTGGTGGTATTATTTTTAAATTGAAGTGTAGTTGCTGTACAATGTTGTGCTATTTTCTGCTGTACAACAAAATGAAAGTCAGTTGGTCTTGATGGGAGTTCTTTTACCACCTCACCAGATGTTTAAGTCACATTCTCTTTACCCACAGCTACTAGTAACTTTAAAAAAAAAGAAGTTCTGAAAAATACTTTTTACACCCAACAAAAAGATTATTATATAATAATTGTTATTAATACCTTGATATGTGCATTTGTGTTCCAACTGCTTTTGCCCCGTTCTTTTTTCCCCCTCCATTCTTATTTTGAGTTGAAAGCAAGAAAAGAAACAAGTGAGAATGAGATTGTGAGAGAAAGAGAGAGAAAGAAGAAAACAGGAAGGTGAACATCAAGAAAAAAAGAAAAACCGATCATTCACTGCAGGGACAGAATCATGTAAAAAGGAGTAAAAATGAGAGAGTCTATCAGCACTTGAGAGAATAAGACAGATGGAAAGTTAATATTAAGAAGACTGAGGGAAAGGGAGGGTGCCCAAAGCGGAGTCTGAAGTGTTAGTAAACTGTGCTCCTCACATACTGCAATTTACTTGAATGTTCCTCTTCAAAGTGCTGTCATATCTTATCACTTCTTTGAAATGCAAAGCAGATGATTGATTACAATTCATCATTTTTCAACTTTCTTTACAAGCCAATTCGTCAAGTGTTTCTATGCAGTTTCAGTCTGTGTAGCTAACAAGTCTTAGAAATTATCCCAGCAGTGAAGAGAGCATGACATATCTTAAGAAAGGAAGGAATTTAAACTAAAAGTGAATTGTGACTGTTTTATTAATAGATAATTCCCACCCTAACCTGGTTACCAAAATAAGTGTTTTGTTTCCTCTGTTTATCATCCCTGCCCTGCATTACTGAATAGCTTTTCTGTAGAGGGGACTGCATATATATGGAGGGCAGAGATGAGAAACAAGTAAAGGGAACAAAACACTTATTTTGGTAACCAGGTTAGGATCAGAATCTATATATGAAAGGGTCACAAAGGGTCTGGTGGTCTTCCCTTATGGCTCAGCAGTAAAGAATCCTCCTGCCAATGCAGGAGACACAGGTTCAATCCCTGGGTCAGGAAGATCCCTTGGAGAAGGAAATGACAACCTACTTCCCCATATTCTTGCCTGGGAAATTCCATGGATAGAGAAGCAGGCAGGCTATAGTCTATGGGGTTTCAGAAGAGACACACGGCTTAGCAACCAAAACAACGCCACAATGGAGGTGACTACCAGGAAAATATCTTTGTGTTACCACTAAGAACTTAAGGATGGAATAAGAATCAAATGTATATGAAATCTCTGCCAAGTTCACTGTACTTAGGAAAACAAGGTAGATACAATGATATGGCTCCTGACAATTTCAAAGCCTGTTGTAAATGCAAAATTTAAGTACAGTGCAAATTTAGAATTTAGAATGGAAATCTGACAAAACATTGAAATATGACAAAACATTCCTGTTTAGGGTTTCTTTTAGGGAGTTTGCTAGAAAAGAACCTAAATTCACCTTTTATATAAACCACAGAATAGATAATGGTGTTCAAATATAGAAGTAAAAATCATGATCCTCACATTGATGTAAAATTGAACACCTGTTGAACATTTTATTTAACTTACAAGGGAACCAGGCAGATATTAAAATCAATTAAAAAGAGAATCTAAAGAACATACATTTATGACCAGGATATGCAAATAAAGGCCAAGTTCTTTTTTCAACAAGGAGGGAAAGCGAAGTCAAAAGGATTTACCGAACAAGATAGAATTTGTATGTGTGTTAAACACCTATAATTTATAAGGTTTTAAACTATCTTTCATAGAATTATAATTTTGGCCTGCCAAAGCCAAGACTGCTATAAACAGTACACTGAGAATGGTGACTGCAACCATGAAATTGAAAGATGCTTGCTTCTTGGAAGGAAAGCTATGACAAATGTAGACAGTGTATTGAAAAGCAGAGACATCACTTTGCCGACAGAGGTCTGTATAGTCAAAGCTGTGGTTTTTCCAGTTGTCCTGTAGGGATGTGAGAGTTGGACCATAAAGAATGCTGAGTGCCAAAGAATTGATGCTTTTGAATTGTGGTGCTAGAGAAGGATCTTGAGAGTCCCTTGGACTGCAAGAAGATCAAACCAGTCGATCCTAAAGGAAATCAACTCTCAATGGAAACAACAACTCAGTGGAAAAGATTGATGCTGATGCTGAAGCTCCAATACTTTGGCCACCTGATACAAAGAGCTGATTCATTGGAAAAGACCCTGATGCTGAGAAGGATTGAGGGCAGGAGGAAGAAGAGGGTGACAGAGGATGAGATGGTTGTATAGCATTAATGACTCAGTCAGCATGAATTTGAGCAAACTCCAGGATATAGGGAAGGACAGAGGAGCCTGGCAAGAGAGTCAGACACTACTTAGCAGCTGAACACCAACAACATAAACAATATGACATTTTCCTTTGAATTATAGATGTTTTCTCTCAAATAGTAACATTAAGAACCTAGAGAACCATAATAACACTTATTGCATCATCTTCAGATGAGTAGTAAGTAGCCTATCATGAACATTACAAAAAATAAATACTTTGATTACACAAATTATTGTATAAAACATTTTTCAGTTCTTGGTGTTTGTACACACACATAGACACACACAATTTTGTTTTCCTAGAGTGATATCACTGCTTTATATTTTGGTTATTCCTTTTACATAGAACTTAATGTTTTACATGGTTTAATTAGTTGATCTAGCCTTCTGGGATTATGTTTTTTCTGTCTTCTATGGATGAAACAAATTAACCTCCTGTTTGGATCTCAAATAGAAACATGTAAAGGTTTGATTAATGGTAGAATTACAGGGTCTGTTTTGAAGCAGAGGAAATGGTATAATTAATTAATTATACTCTATTTTTAGGAATTATCATTTTATTGAGATTGCATTAGATGATTATATATATATATATTTTTTGCTTTGCAATAGAGTAGATACTTGTTTTTCAGTAATAGTTTAAAGATACTATGCGAGGTCTGGTTTTATATCAACAGATCACCTGCACATATGTATTTATTCTGTGGTTTAATTTCTTTTAACTTCAAATCAAATAATGCCTGAGGGACTTTATGCCAAGTCCAGAATTGAAAATATTCATATTCTGATTGCTTCTCTGTTTTCATTATCTTTATAATGAGATTCTGATTAGAATATAACATTTGTTTATCTTTCTACTTTGGAAAGTAACATGTCTAAATGCAACCATCTCTCTTAAATTACTCTTTTAAAAAAGTCAACCAAATGTGGACTTTTCATGTCCTTGCTGAAAATTTTTCAGTTACCTCCCTTACTGAGGTCTACTAGACTCTGATCCATTTGGCCTCATCGGACTCTCCTTCCCCTATTTTCCACCTCCATTTTTGCTTTTGTTCTGTTTTTCATCCAGTTGTTAAGAGTCTCTTCTCTTACCTAATGTTGGCCGATATTCTTGCCTGAAAAATCCCATGTGCAGAGGGGCCTAGCGGGCTACAGTCTGTGGCGTCACAGAAAGTCAGATATGACTGAGTACACATGCACCCATGATTACCAAGGCAGAGGAAATTCGGGAAGGAGAAAGGCTGGGGGAAATGGTGACTGTAGCTTTAATATCTGTAGCTTGAGGGCCTGGTGACCTTATCTGAGCGGTGCAGGTCTGATGTTCAGATGTGCAGTCTGGGGTGATTGTACTCATTGTGAGTGGTCATGAGTCCCTTAGAGAAAGACTGTAGAGATAGAGAAGAACAGGGGATTTAATGAAAAGACACCAGCATTTAACGGATAGAGGAGGAAGTCACCCTCAGTTGTCCTTTGTTCCTATTGTGTTCAATATATCAGCATTCATGCATTAACTCAGAAATATCAGGATCTAGAAAAAAATAGTACCCTGGTGTAAAATGTGCAGAAACCATGACTTCATTTAATCTCTAGGTTTGGGTCATATTTTAATAAGAGTTTCAACTTTTATTGCTTTTATGTTAATTTTCACATCTGTCAGCAAAATGCCTTTGTAGGCTACAGGTCTACTTTGGCTGTAGATGTGAAGTGGATGATGCATCAAGGAAGAGGTTGAGCAAAAATCAATCTACTTCAGAATTGATTAAAATCAGGAAAAACTTCCAATTTCAACAGGATATTTAGGATGAGAATAATTAAATGAGCTTTGGAGGCAAATGAATTATTGATTACTCAGAAATATCAGGTCTAAGAAGATAGATGTATGACTTTTAGATGTATGACTTTTTTTTTTTCCCTAGAAAAAGTAACAGACAACGCCACTCCTCTGTAACTTAGAATTAAATGGTCGTGTGGAGGAATCAGAAACTTATCACATTATAGACAAAATACAGTAAAGCTATGTAAATTCTTAAGAAATTAGTATTGCAATTTTCTACTGTCTTTAGGATTTGTGCTTTGATGATGTTCAAATTTTAGTTTTGCATTTTTTCCCCCGGAAATTGTTCTGATGTTCCTACCTGCCCTATCTTCACAGCCTGTTCGTCCACTATCTTCTTTATCCTCTGAGATGCGGGCACCATTCACTCATTTATCTGTCTATTAATTCATTGGTAAATATTTATTAAGCAAAAGAGTCTCAAGGTTACATTCTAGAGCAGGGTTTCTCGATACTGGCACTCTTGACAATTTAGATAACTATTTGTTTAGAGGGGCTGTCATGTTGGATGTTTAGCAGCATCCATGGACTCTTCCCAGTAGATGCCACCGCTGCTGCTGCTGCTAAGTCACTTCAGTCGGGTCTGACTCTGTGCGACCCCACTAGCACCTTCCAAAAATGCCTCTAGACAGTGCCAAATGTCCCCTTGGTGGCAGAATCACCCTTGTAAGTTCTAGATGGAAGAAACAGACAGTAGAAAACACAATATTAGTGGTGATCAGTGCTATGAAGTAAAAGTAACTGGGATTGTGGTAAGAGACGTAGCAGGGCAAGAATTCTAAAGGTTTCTCATCAAGGACAGAGGCAACATGGAGCATGGACACATGAAGGCCTATTTCTCTTTTCACGGATGCTCATCATTCACTGAGAGCCTTTCTATGAATTGTCAATTAGAGCAAGTGCCTGATGTTTTTGGAGAAGAAAATGGTGACCACTCCAGTATTTGCCTGAGTAATCCCATGGACAGAGGAGTCTGGCAGGCTACAGTCCATGGAGTCTCGAAAAGTCAGACACGACTTGGTGACTAAACCAAACAACAGCCTGATATATTATTTATATGATTACATTATCTCTGATTCTTGACCATTTACAAAATGCCACAATCACAGTAAGATTTTTTTTGTATATGTCAAGTTCCTCCACTGAATAGAACATTTATAACTTCAAATACACTGTCACATGCTATTGATTTTGCTGTCCTATTTCTGCCACTGGGAAACACGAAGATCAATAAGTCTTATAGGCTCTCAGTGGGTGGTTGGAAGGTATACTTATTTAAGATTGTTCTGTTAATTTTCGTTTGTTACATTATTTAATCTATCTTAATTAAATAATTAATTTAATTTGTTAAATTATTTAATCCTTCATTTTTATGAATTTCACAATTGTCAGCATCCTGAATTAGGCTGTGACACTGTAGTAAATAAAGAGCAGTGTCTGTGAGTAGCACATGAAAATCCCAGTTCAGGTTCTGTTATTAACTGGCTGGGGGACCTTGAGCAAATCGATTTACCTTTGTTTATCTTCCCTTCAAAGGAACTATTATACATATTTATGGAATTTACTTCATAGTTTTCTATGAAAAATGATATAGTAGAAATAAGAGCATTTTGAATGTTATGAATATTAATATATAATGAAAAGTGAAAAAGTGACTGTGTTAGTTGCTCACTTATGTCTGGCTCTTTGCAACTCCATGGACTATACCCCACCAGGCTCTTCTGTCCATATACTGAAATATTTTATATATATATATAAAATATTATACACACACACATATATATATATATGTATTCTTCCTCAAGGGATTATACATAACACTGCCACAAACTTTTGAGCTATTCTGTAGGATCTAAGACCCTTACCAAGGTAGAAGATTGTGACTAGACATAGATAGATAGATAGATAGATAGACAGACATAGATACAGATACAGATATAGATGCCAAGCAATGAAAATGGGTGGTTCATCCTCAAAAAGCCTCAGTGGCTTTCAGGGAAGGATTTGTACAGGCAACATTTAGGGTGAGGGTTGCAGGGTGCATGACTTTCTTCTAATTGCTAGATGGTGAGGTGGTGGTGTTTCAGGAATCTTAATTATCAAACTTCTGATTCCAACCAATCTGGGATATACATACTTCTGCTCAGCATGTAGGCACTATCCTCTACCTGGGTGAAGATCTTAGATCCTGCAGAATAGCTCAAAAGTTTGTGGCAGAGTATTATCCCTTGAGGAAGAACTCTGTTTTATCACAAATTCTTCACTGTTTTTTTTTGTTGTTTCTTTATTCTCACTTCCCTAATGACTGACTGCTCTTTGAAACTTAAAGAAGGCTTAGGAGACTAAAACCTTCTACAAACAAGAAACAGGGTATAAGGGGAGTTTTTGTACCCAGGAGGGCCCTGCAGTGTCTGCTTAGTTTTAGTCCCTCCTTTTCTTTGTTACTTCTCAATTCTGAAGGGAATAGTAGGTCAAGAAAAGGAATAAGATTTTAGATGGGTTAATTATAAGCTTGGTAGGGAAATACACTTTTAGGGGCCTCAGTTTCCATGTATATCTTTTTAAAAATCAGGTAAATATATTAAAGATAATTTGTATTTCTCAGATACTACTGAAACCAAGGGAGAACAAATGTTACTATTCCTATTACTCAATGTTTCTTTGGATCAGCATCTTTAACTTTCTCAGCCTCCTGCACTATCTGGTAAATTTACCTCCAGTCTGCCATGTTTACCTTTCCCACTGAAAACTTTCCGTAATTTTCTGTTAGATGTGCCCTACCTAACAAACTACAATGAGACTCTTACAGCTTTTGTTCTAGGGCAGTGATTCTCGTTTTCATTACCAGCCCTCAGCCCCACAGGAGCCTTCTTAGACATTGTTTTCCTAACTGGTCACCCCATGAAATGTTAATGCTGCACATTTGTTCCAGCTCAACAACTGATTTTGCCCCCTGGGCTTGATATGGCAAAGTCCTTTCTTCCCCACCCCATTGAGAAGACATGCTTTAGTGTTTCTAGATTCCAAGTTGGAGTATACATTCCCAGCAGCTTTTTTTTTAGAAGATTCAATCCAGTCCATATCCACTGTGGCTGTATAGTATGGGAAAGTGGCTCATCTAATAGGATCTCATGTTAAACCCCTGCACTCCAGGCTGGTTTATCCTTCTCAAGTGATAAGTAACTTAATAGCCAGAAGTATAGACTTATATACTATCCCAACAAAGAAGGAAGAGAGGTTTAGGGCTTCAGTGGGAAATTACTGAGGATTTTATTGGGCTTTTTTATGCTAGTGAATGGGCAGAACTTCATGAACTTAATATCTCTGAGAGATTCTTTGGCTGGAAAACAGGAGTATATTCGCTACTTCTGAGTTTTTGTGGGGATTAAGTGAAGTGGAATTGGTTAAATCACACCTAAAAGCTCTTAGGACAGTGCATGGCACACAATAAACACAAATGTTCTTTATTACTAATACCTAAACACAAAATGGAAACAGAAAAGGGTAGGAGGCTAGCGCTCTTCCATCAGACTACTGTGTTTTATACTTGTACAGTGCTGATTTTCACTTTATTTTTTAGACTAGGCTGAGAACTTAACCTTTGCTCTTGTTTTTCTTTTATCTTGTTAGATTTGACCCCATGTTTTAGCCTGTCATCTGAAAATTTAATTGACTTTTGTGATTCTCATCCAAGACGAAATAAACAAACTAGAACTTTGAGGAAGGCAAGGTCAGGGCAAGGCACAAGCACACAAGTATCCAACTAGAGATTTCCCTTAGGACAGTGGTTCTTAACCTCTGCTATACAACTGGACTGAGAAGTGACCTCAGTGTTGAAACTGTAAAATACTGACCAGGTGATCAGAATGTGAAGCATGGTCAAGAGACACTGTATATTTCAATAGTAAGGAATCCAATAATAACATAGACCATTTTGCCCAGATTTCTCCTTCTCCTTACAAGGGTATTACTAGACTTTTCACATAATTTCCTGTTGAAATCCAGATATAACTTGTCTACAGATTTTATCTATCAGAAGGAAATTTTTTCCTCTATTACCTTTAGGTTTAAAAGATTAGAAACCACAAATTAACTGGCAATAGACAGTTTAATAGGAAAAAAATACTCTCACATGCACATATACACGTGAGACTATAAGTGAATGATTAGTAACTTGATGAATGGCCAGAAGTAAAGTTTTATATGCATATATACTAAGTTGCTTTAGTCGTGCCCAACTCTCTGCAACCCTATGGACTGTAGCCCGCCAGGCTCCTCTGTCCAAGAGATTCTCTAGGCAAGAATACTGGAGCGGGTTGCCATGCCCTCCCCTAGGGGAGCTATCTGGTCCAGGGATCAAACCCGTGTGTCTTAAGTCTCCTGGATTGGCAGGCTGGTTCTTTAACACTAATGCCACCTGGGAAGTCCAGTGGTTTATGTACCATCACAAGAAAAAAGGTAGAGAGCTTTAGAGCTTCAGTGGGAAATCATTCAGGGTTTTATTGGGCTTTTTTATGCTAATGAGTGGGAAGTCTTTTTCCAAGGCAGCTGAATTCACAGGAAACTTCCATAGAAAGGGGTTAATGGCAGCTGTGTTTTCTAGAGACTTGGCTGTAGTCAAAGGAGGCAAGTTCAGAAAAAATTTCTTTCTATATCTTTTGTGTATATTTTTCACTTTATTTTCACTTTAAAATAATCTTTGTGCCCAAACTCTGATGCATTCATCTGATAGCTCTTAAAACCAGAGAAATACTGTATGGTCCACAGCTACATCAAAAAAAATTTTTTTATATTTTATGTCATATTTGAATGCTTACTATGTCCCATTTTTTGTTCAGGTAGGACAAATATTCTATCCAAGGTCAAAAGCTAATAAACAGCAGAGTCAGGATTAACTCTAGGTTTACCTGACTTCAAGGTCAGCATTTTCTATTATATTATGTTATTCTTTACATGGGAACATTTCTGGAGTTTGCTGTCATGTCTGACTCTTGCGACCCCATGGCCTGTAGCTTGTCAGTATGTTTTGTCCATGGGAGTCTCCAGGCAAGAATACTGGAGTGGGTTGCCATTTCCTTCTGCTTATGTTAGATTCTAATTGGGTTAATAATGCATTTGTAAAATTTTGCTTGGGATGATTATTAGAATATACCTTCTTCTATATCTGGAAATAGCAAATTGACATTTTTTTTATAGCTTTCAGTATCTTAGAGGGGCTTGAACATCTGGTTTGAAAAATTTCTCAGTACACTGGGATGAAATTCACTTGATTGCAGAAGCATTGAATTTAGACATCCAAGTGCTGTCTTCCTAATGACTCTCTATGTTGGTCTTCAGAGGCCTCTTTCCATAATCTTTTTCATCTTTTCCCATCTAAATGCTTTTCTCTTTGCCAAAGAAAAAAAGAAATAAAATTGGAACTGCATGGTTTTCTCTTCTTTCTGTCTGGTCCCTGACAATAATAACTGTAGGGGAAGAAAATGTTTTTTCCTCAGCCCTTTTAGGTTCTGACAGGTTCTGAAAATTAAACGGACAAAGGTTATAGGATAAAAGCATTCACATTTATTTAATATAAGTTTTACATGACATGGGAGCCTACATAAGGAAATGAAGACCTAAGAAATAGACTTGAGTATTTTTATGCTTGGTTCGCTGAAGAATGGGCAGTCGTGGAGGAATATGATTGGTTAAGAAGTATGAGGTTATTGCAACAAACTGAGGGAGACTTGGCAAGGCCTGTTCACTAGGTTTCTTCTTGGCATTCTTTTCTTTTCAGAGATAAGGATGCTCCTTCTTTCCAAGTAGAAGAAGGGTACCTCTTCCATGGAAGTTTTATAACCTGTTTCTGGGAAGAAGGTTGAAGTGAGGGGAGGAAGTCAGAATATCCTTCCTGCGTCTGCCATTTAGTCACACATTTACGCACACTTCTTTAGCTTAAAATATTGAAAGGACAAGTTGTCATATTGGGGGATAGTTTATCCTGAATCCTATCAACCTTTCCTTTAATATTGATACAATGGGTCCTATGTGGTAGGTTCTATAATTTTCATATTTTTTTCCTTTCTCAAAAAATAAATTCAAAGTTTAAGTGGCTCTTAAGTAGAGCTTAGCACTTATCACTTAAATGTAAGCATCTCCGTCAGCTCTCAGTATGCGTACATAACAGATGTTCTTCCTGAATTTCAGAATTAGGACATGACCATGCTCACCATATTGCACAAGAGAAATCTTACCCTGGGTTGTTTGGATCAAACTGTCTTCCATGTAGGCCTGGTGAAGTAACACATCCCTTCCACTTCCCCTAAGGTAAGGGGAGTAAATTTTGACCTCAGCTCCAACTTGCTACAATAGCGCTTTTATTCTCTGGGCTTGTCACTCTTAAGGGCATTTCTAATGGAAACGACAAGGAGGCCCCTCAGCTGAGTTTCCTCTTAAATGTGAAACAGCATGGATTTATGCAATCAGGTAGCAGTGGCTGATGTTTGCTAAACCAAGTGTTTAATTGAATTATTTCTCATTTAGCTATGCCATAAATTGAAGAATCCTTATTTACTGAAGTTTATTATGCTTCTTTTTAGTATATTAGATTAAATTTAGTTTGGTATTCTATTTGTAAATGTTAATTTAATTTTTAAAAAGTAATACATTATTTTTAGTGATAAAAAAGGCCAATTAAGGCAAATCTTACAGTAGACATTATAGTTACTTTATTTAAGCAATACTTTAATCTGAGTCTCCTTGTAGGCAAGGCAAGAAGGAGGTAAAATGATTTACGCAATTTCTGTAATGAAAGGAAAAGTATTTCTTTAATTCATTTGAAAAGAGAATTTCATGCTCTAAGAGAAATGTACTAAGTTAGTGCTTAGATAAGGAACATCAAACCACATGCTCTTAAAAGAGTGCATGCAACATTCTTTATAGAATTTAGCTTTTTTCAACTTTGGATAAAAGATGAGAATATACATCGACATGTTACTCAATGAAAGAATATCCACAGGTAATGAAAAGAGTTTAACAAGAACTAGATTTTGGAGATCTAAAGTTTCAGTTCAGTTCAGTTTAATTCACTCACTCAGTCACATCCAACTCTTTGCACCCTCATGGACTGCAGCACGCCAGGCTTCCCTGTCCATCACCAACTCCTTGAGGTTACTCAAACTCATGCCCATCAAGTCAGTGATGCCATCAAACCATCTCATTCTCTGTCATCCCTTCTCCTCCCACTTTCAATCTTTCCTAGCATCGAGGTCTTTTCCAGTGAGTCAGTTCTTCACATCCGTCCTTCCAATGAATATTCAGGACCAGTTTCCCTTAGGATTGATTGGTTGAATCTCCTCACAGTCCAGGAGCCTCTCAGGAGACTTCTCCAGCACCACAGTTCAAAAACATCAATTCTTTGGTGCTCAGCTTTCTTCACAGTCCAACTCTCACATCCATATATGACTACTGGAAAAACCATAGCTTTGACTAGATGGAAATTTGTTGGTAAAGTAATGCCTCTGCTTTTTAATATGCTGTCTAGGATTGTCATAGCTTTTCTTCCAAGGAGTAAGAGTCTTTTAATTTCATGGCTGCAGTCACCATCTGCAGTGATTTTGGAGCCTCCCCCCCCCAAATGATGTCTGTCACTGTTTCCATTGTTTTCCCATCTATTTGCCATGAAGTGATGGGACTGAATGTCATGATCTTCGTTTTCTGAATGTTGAGTTTTAAGCCAATTTTTTCACTCTCCTCTTTCACTTTCATCAAGAGGCTGTTTAGTTCCTCACTTTCTGCCATAAGTGTGGTGTCATCTACATATCTGAGGTTATTGATATTTCTCCCAGCAATCTTGATTCCAGCTTGTGCTTCATACAGCTCAGCATTTCTCATGATGTACTCTGCATATAAGTTAAATAAGGAGGGTGAAAATATACAGCCTTGACGGTACTCCTTTCCCTATGTGGAACCAGTCTGTTGTTCCATTGGAGAAGGAAATGGGAACCCATTCCAGTACTCTTGCCAGGAAAATCCCATGAACAGAGGAGCCTGGTAGGCTACAGTCCATGGGGTCTTAAAGAGTTGGACATGACTGAGCGACTTCACTTTCACTTCTCACTTTCATGCATTGGAGAAGGAAATGGCAACCCACTCCAGTGTTCTTGCCTGCAGAATCCAGGGACAGAGGAGCCTGGTGGGCTGCTTTCTATGGGGATGAACAGAGTAGGACATGACTGAAGTGACTTAGCAGCAGCAGCAGCAGCAGCTGTTGTTCCATGTCCTGTTCTAACTGTTGCTTCTTGACTGCATATAGATTTCTCAGGAGGCAAGTAAGGTGGACTGGTATTCCCATCTCTTGAAGAATTTCCCACAGTTTGTTGTGATCCACATAGTCAAAGGCTTTGGTGTAGTCAATAAAGCAAAAATAGATGTTTTTCTGGAACTCTCTTGCTTTTTCAATGATCCAAGAGATGGCAATTTGATATCTGGTTCCTCTACCTTTTCTAAATCCAGCTTGGACATCTGGAAGTTCACTGTTCACGTACTGTTGAAGCCTGTCTTGGAGAATTTTGAGAATTACTTTGCTAGCATTTGAGATGAGTGTAACTAATTCATACTTAAATTGAAGAAAGTAGGGAAAACCACTAGACCATTCAGGTATGACCTAAGTCAAATCCCTTATGATTATACAGTGAAAGTGACAAATAGATTGAAGGGATTAGATCTGTTAGACAGAGTGCCTGAAGAGCTATGGACGGAGGTTCATGACATTGTACAAGAGGCAGTGATCAAGACCATTCCCAAGAAAAAGAAATGCAAAAAGGCAAAATGGTTGTCTGAGGAGGCCTTACAAATAGCTGAGAAAAGAAGAGAAGCTAAAGGGAAAGGAGAAAAGGAAAGATATACCCATTTGAATGCAGAGTTCCAAAGAATAGCAAGGAGAGATAAGAAAGCCTTCCTTGGTGCTCAATGCAAAGAAATAGAGGGAAATAATTGAATTGGAAAGACTAGAGATCTCTTCAAGAAAATCAGACATAGCAAGGGAACATTTCATGCAAAGCTGGGCTCAATAAAGGACAGAAATGATATGGACTTAACAGAAGCATAAGATATTAGGAAGAGGTGGCAAGAATACACAGAAGAACTATACAGAAAAGGTCTTCATTACCCAGATAATCACGATGGTGTGATCATTCACCTAGACCCAGCTATCCTGGAATGCGAAGTCAAGTGGTTCTTAGGAAGCATCACTTTGAACAAAGCTAGTGAGGTGATGGAATTCCACTTGAGCTATTTCAAATCCTAAAAGATGATGCTCTTAAGGTGTTGCAATCGATATGCCAGCAAATTTGGAAAACTCAGCAGTAGCCACAGGACTGGAAAAGGTCAGTTTTCATTCCCATCCCAAAGAAAAGCAATGCTAAAGAAAGTTCAAACTACTGCACAATTGCACTCATCTTACACTCTAGCAGAGCAATGCTCAAAATCTGAAGTTCAGATGTGTACAATTTAGGGAATATATCATAGTGGCTAGCTGCCACGTCATGTAGTTCCCCTCCGTGTGTTTGACAACACCCACATGGTAAACAGCTGAATATGATGGGTCTGCTTTTCTACTGCTGATTACCAAGAGGGTCAGTGCTTAAAAAGCACCTGGCAAAGTTATGGACATTAAAAAAGCTGATTGGTATTCTTACCCTGGGGGATAGAGGCACATTTTATTAAGACTAGATGGGCATTTGGAAGTTACATGTATAATTTAGTTGTTGTTTTTTTTTAACTGGTCTCAAATTTGATGGTACCACCTACAAAACTGAAAATAAGGAAAGAACAATTTCTTAGCCATATCTCCTCTTTTTGTTCTCTCTCTCTCATAAATGTCTTATGAAACCTTAGCTCTTCACCATGCTTCCCAGGCAGCTATAATTTTTAGATGTTTCCCAATTTCCCTCCTCATCAGGATCATTTACCATTATAACATTTTAATTTCAATGTTTATGTAATTTCTTTTCAATCCTTTCTGATTGAGCTATTTCACCATATAAAAATCTTAGGTCTTCCTATTTCTGAATTTTTAAAATCTGGCTTGTTAAAACATAGACTAAATTTTCATCGTATCCTGTAATTTTCACCTGCTAGCCACCCTTTCTGAACATTAATCTGAACTTTATGATGGAAAGTAATATTCATGGAATCTCATCTTTCCAGATTTCCCACCAGCTTCTTCTTATTGATCCAGAGTAACTGTACTCCTTCCTCTGGTATCTGAGGCATTAAATTGCTATGCAGCCAGCAAACAAAAAAATAACTTGTTCAACTAAAAGACACTCCAAGGAGAGTTGAGCACCCTTTCTGATCATTTGTATAACTAATCACTCTAGTATTGGGGGATATAAATGTGAAATAATCATCTATTTCAATCATCAAACCAAATAATCTGTATCAATCTCACAGATGGTACCATGTACAATTCACTCTTCTTAGTAAAGTCCTGCTGCCTTCAAATTTCTATCTAGGCAGATAAGATAGATTTTGTTATTTAATTCTTCTAATAAAATAGTTTCTTCAGTTAAAATATACACTTGCCACTGCTGCATTCTAATATTGAATCCCTCAGTTTCCCTTGGCAATACACATGTACACAAGTGAAAGGACATGCACAACCAACCATATGCATTTTATTATAATACTCTGGCCATTGACACATAGCTATCCGAGGACACAGATATTTTCTATATCCAATTATGTTCTTTTATGAGCACCTTGGGCTTCCCTGGTGGCACAGTGGTAAAGAATCTGCCTGCCAATGCAGAAGATGTGTGTTCAATCCCTGGGTCAGGAAAATTCCCTAGAGAAGGAAATGGTAACCCACTGCAATACTCTTGCCTGGGAAATCCCATGGACAGAGGAGCCTGGCAGGCTTCAGTCCATGGAGTCATGAAGAGTCAGATATTACTGAGTGACTAAGCAACAAATGAACACCTTGGGAAGCTCCCTAATATTTTTCTTTCTGGGTCACATCTATTTTAATTTTTATAATCCTTGTTAGTATTTTGATAATATTTTCCTCTCCTTATACATTTTACTTTAAAATACTCAGATAGATCAGCAATTCACCAGAGAAATAATAATGTCTATTATTTTCTTGGCCAAGACCCACCAATTTTGGCATCTTAAATCATGATTTTGCCATGATTTTGTCACCACCTATTTAACTAACAACTCAACATTTTTTCAGACTGATGCTAAAGCTGAAACTCCAATACTTTGGCCACCTCATGCAAAGAGTTGACACATTGGAAAAGACTCTGATGCTGCGAGGGATGGGGGGGCAGGAGGAGAAGGGGACAACAGAGGATGAGATGGCTGGATAGCATCACCAACTTGATGGACATGAGTTTGGGTGAACTCCAGGAGTTGGTGATGGACAGGGAGGCCTGGCGTGCTGCAATTCATGGGGTCACAAAGAGTCAGACACGACTGAGAGACTGAACTGAACTGAAATCATACATTAAATTGGAGGAAGAGTTTAAAACAGCATGTGGGCCCCAGGGTCCCTTTAGTTCCTGCTTAAGATATTGTGGCTTCTAGAAATGATTTGTATATTTCTCATGATGACATCATTCATACCCACAGAACCAGCAAGCATGGGTAGTTGTCAGCAGGTGTGATAAATCTTGGCAGTTTTTCTATTATGTCCTGTTCACATGTTCCAGAAAGAATGTACTTTCTATTTGGCTGTGTCAAGTCTACATAAAATGTATTCTTTCTCCTTGGTGAATGACAACCTTTATCCATGGCCCTCATTCTTTCTTGAAAAATAGATCTTTACTTTCTCCTAAGTCATTAATACCTAGTTTCTTGGATATTTTGAAATTTCTGTGCTTGATGTCTGTAGATTCATTGATGTATGGCTGTCTTTATTGAATTAATATACTTAAAAATAATCTGAAAATTAATATTAATAACACTTTTGTAATAACAATATAGACATTAGTGTTGATAGACACATAACACACTGTTATTTGGGTTATTTAAATTATATCTGAATACTAATTAAATTCAGATGAAAATAGAGAAAAAGACTACTTCTATGGCTTTTTGAGGCCACAGGGCACAAAAGAGAGAACTGCAATATAGAATTTATATTTGAGTATTACTAAACAACAATAATATCTGATTTTGTTCTGTGGCTGGCAGATCGTGTGCTGAAGAGGCCAGTAGCCAGAGTCTCTGCAGGGAGAATTCAAATTTTGCCAAGTCAGAAAGAGATACCAGCCAAAGGGACTTGGCATTGCAATTGCTAGAATTTTTCCTAAAAATGTGAACATTTTTAGGAAAAATTAATAAAATTATATACCATAGCAGCTACCATGTGAAACTGGGGACACATTCTGGTTGGGTTAATGTAGATTATCAGATGATGTGAAAATGGAAAGTGTATAATATTTTTATAGGCAAAATAAGTAAATACTTTGGACATAGCTATTTCTTATGCTAAAAGTTTTTAGAATAAAATACACTATTATATGTTATCTATTAGAAAAGGTCATAGAATACAGTCATAATTAATTAGATTCTACCACTCTGATCAATTTAGCACAAAGCAGATAATTAAACAAAAATTATTTAGTAGTGATAAAATTTGTATTCTGGGAGTTAATCATCCTTGCTCAATTAATGGACAAATTAATGAAATTCTTGTACAGAAATAGGAAATTCTTGTACCACTAAAGACTTTAAGGAGGACATTAAGTATATTAATTAAACCATATGAAATTACCATTTCTATAAGTCAAAAATGGTTGGTATCTATAATATAATGATTCAAGTTAAATAGTTTTAATACATTATTTACATCATAAATATTTATGTAAATTTCTTCCTTTTGCCAGACTATGAGTTCCACTAGGTCAGAATTATTGATGTATCTATAGCCAGAATTTATCACAGAATCTGACACCCTGTAGATAGTAAAAATTAAACAAAAAAAAAAATGTTGAATCGAAGGTATTAGTTGGATAGGAACCTGAGACTCTTCTTCAGGGTAATTGTCTCCACCACTCTGAAAAATGTTAATTATGATTATGTTCTAATTCGCTACAATGTTTTATACATATATATAAAAACATACACACGTATGTTGAAAATTTTGAAAGTTTTTTTTTTTTTGTCTAAGAAGATGAGAATGGCTTAGAAAAATTCCAAACTTTTAGTCTTAAAGTAGTTGTTAAATTTGCAATAAGTGCTTAAAAATAACCAGTGGACTAATTTAAATCTGGCTTTTTTGTTTTTCTAATTTTGTTTAAGGAAGCAAGTGTATTTCTAGTAATTAGATTTCAAGCTGAGACTGAGAGGTTATGTCCAGAGACGGGCCTGAAACCTGGGCTGATAATGAGGCCTCACATGTGACTTTTTTTTCCTATAGCTACATCAATTGTAACACAGATTAACTATTGTTTTTTGGACATTTATATGTTCCAGCTTCTATGAAATGTTTTACTGAAATTGCTTCATTTAATCCATAGTTTTCTAGTTGTATTATGTTCACCAATTTGCAGTTGAATATGTCTAAGCTTAGAGAGGCTAAGTAGGCTAGAGTCACATAGTAGGTGAGTAGTAGGGCTGGAATTTGAACATAAGTTTCTTAAAATCCAAAGCCCATATTCTATAATCACAATAAATAATGCTTTCCTTCTTATAAGAGCCAAATTTTGTGATGTGTCCATGATGCCATCTTTTTTTAGCCCACCCACAGAAGCTCAGATAAATGGGTTTGAAACCATTCAATCATATTCATCAGAAATTGGATAGATAATAAAAGTATCAAACTTTTATCAGAATCCTTTCTCTTCTCAATGGCATAACCAATATATCTTCCATGGGCACTGATTAATAGCACACAAGTTGCATGGCTGTTGCCCATATCTATAGCATCAGCTATAGTAACAAGATTTATCAATGTCTCAATGCTATGGCAAGAAAAAGCATTCAGGAAGAATGATGCAATTATTTCTTTATATTGCTAGGCTTCTCGTTTTTGGAATGTTAACAACTGAATGGTCCAAGATGGAGTAGTTTTGTAACTGCAAATAGTTTGGTCAAGGCTTGTAGACATATGATCCCTAGAATGGTGGACTTCCCATGCTCTGTTTCACACAAGCCCACTGACTGTTTCCTTCACTGCTTTTTCATTTATTTTTTATGACCTTACTAGACTTAACAGGCCAAATGTTTCAAGACTGTTCTCCAAAGGATACTGTCATTAATTTCAAGTTAATTTAAAATTCTTTGACCATTATAAAATATTGTGAAACAGTGAAAAAAGGTACTAGATTCAGAAGCAAAATGTTGTGATCCCTTTCTTACTACCTGTAAATACACAAAGTCGCTTCTATTTTATAAACATTTTATGTTCTTTTCTTTTTCATTTTTACTTTTTAAAAAATGGTAAATATATACAAAAGTGGGCAAACTAGTAATAGCAAATCTTTATGAACTCTCTGTAACTACAAAGATTATCAGTTCACTATGTTATTTTAATTTATTATCCCTTTCTACTTCATTCCTAAATATCACATCATTTTATTCATAAATATTATATTATATATCACTAAAAATTAAGGACTCTTAAAAATGTGATCTAATTAACAGTTTAGTACCTAAAATTAATGAATTATTCTTATAATCATCTAATACACAATGTTCTAATTTCTAATTGCCTCATGAATTCTATATACATTTTTCTTCACAGATGAGTTTTTAGATTGGAGTCCAAATAAGGTCCATTCATTATAATAGGCTGACATTATTTCAGTCTGAATTTTACTGATTGCATCCACATGATAATATCTGACATGTTCATTTGTTCTCTGTATTTTCTGTAAATTGATAGACAATTATATTTAGGTCAGATAGTTTATTTGTTTGGGAACAAAATTACTTCATAGGTAATACTGTAGTTTTCCATCAGAAAGCACTTGATGTTTGATTGCCTCTTGCAATGTTAGAATGATCAGTGCCAAGATCCATTAATTCAGAGAGGTAAGATCAAGAGATTCTAGTTCTTTCATTTCTTCATTGTTTATTAGCTGTAATACTTCTGAAGGAAGAACCTTGCTTATGTATTTGGATTTCCAGTAGTACAGTTTTCTGGAGGAAAGGAAAATAATAGTTGCTTATTTCCTTTTACTTATCAGTTTCCAAGTTAATAAATTATCTCATTATCATCTATCAATACTAATCAATTAGCTTATTTTTATACTATTGCCAACTATAATTAATTATATTTACTGTTTCAATCTATTTCAGTATTCTTAATTTTCTAGTTATTTTGTTTTGGCAATTGTGATTACTTCAAGAGAAGACTCTAAATAATTTTGAGTCAGACTTATTTTTCATCTATTTTCATTTTATTGAGCAATAACAAGCTTTTCCAGGTTTATCTTATTTTGTCCCAGTCCTAAAAGTAGCAGTTTATTCAAGGGGTCTGATTCCTTTTAATAGGAAATGGTGTATCAAGAATATATTATGGACTTTGGTGGCACTCATTGCTACTGAAGTACTATTGTTTATAAGTATCTTCTGTGTTCTACAGAACTGGGAAATATTTCTTTTGTTTAAAATTATGAAACATACCATATGTTTATTTTGAGAATTCAAATTTACAACTACAGTATTTTTATTTATTTTCTTCTATTTTATATCTTTTTGTTCTCTTCCTGAAAGTGAGAATCTAGTTTCTTAATGTTACCAGAAATTATAGAATTGTAATTTCACAACTATTCAGCTATAAAAAGAGGTGAAATTTTGCCAGCTGCCATAACATGGATGAAACTTGAAAGTATTATTCTAAGTGAAATAAGTCAGAGGGAGAAAGACAGATACTATGTGATTTCACTCATTTATGGAATATATATGTATATAAACACAACTCTCCACCACCACATAAATAAACCAAACTAAACAGAAACATACATAGAGGAAGCAGAGTAGTAGGTACTAGAGCAGAAAGACGTGTGAGAGGAGGCCAAAAGGGGTAAAGGGGGTCAATTTTATGGTGATGAATAGAAACTAAACTTTTGGTGGTGAGCAAACAGTTGTGTATAAACAAGATAAAGTATAATAATGCAAACATGAAACTTATATAATGTTATAAACCAATAAAAAAGACTATCCCATAGCAAATCACTTTATTCTACATATTCAAATATTAACTTCAGAAACTATATTGAAACCTTTCCCCTTTCATCCTCCCACTGGTAACCACTAGTTTATATTCTGGAGTCTGCTTCTTTTTTGTTTTATTTTCTAGTTTGTTGTACAATTTAGATTCTGCATATAAGTGATATCGTATGGTATCTGTCTTTCTCTGTCTGACTTATTATGTCACTTTGTATAATGCCCTCCAAGCTCATCCATGTTGTTGTAAATGTCAAAATTTCATTCCTTTTTATGGCTGGGTAGTAGTCCATTGTGTGCATGTGTATATAGATATATAGATACACACAATGTGTAAAAGAGCTGTCTAAATTGTGTTTTGTATATGACTGGTTGTCCCATCTCAAATTTACTTAAGGAAACAAAGATACTAGAGTATAAGAGCCAGTACAACACATTGGGTATGGGATCTATTTCAGATTATCTGACCCATTTTTTCTCACTGACCTGGGGCGATTCAGTTAGCCACCAGGGAAGACCAAGAATACTGGAGTGGGTAGCCTGTGCTTTCTCCAGCAGATCTTCCCAACGCAGGAATCAAACCAGGGTCCTGCATTGCAGGTGGATTCTTTACCAACTGAGCTACCAGGGAAGCCCATTCAATTAGCTACTGAACATTTAATTTAGTGAGCACTTACCATACACCAGACCCATGATACCCACTCACGATAAAAACAACCACAGGAGTCATGATCTTTCTCCTCACGGCGTTTAAGGTCTCTTGAAGGAAACAAACAGATGCATGATTAATCTCCACACAGTGTGGCAAGTACTGTGAAAAGGGAGGACAGGCTGCCAAATGAGCACAAAGCAGAGGGTCCAGGTTGATACCCTGAATGCTCAGGGAGATGAAACCTCTATTAACTAGGGATTGGGCAGTGGGGACCAAGGATGGGTGATCTGTCTGATGGAAGCAGCATGGACAAAGGCTCAGAGGTAAGAAGATGTAGGTCCTGTGAGGAAAGAAAGCATTATTCATTATGGCTGGATCATGGAAATCCTGGGGATGGAGAGAGTGGGACAGGCTAAAGACCGGAGGAGAAGAGGCTAGAACATGAAGGGTCTCATAAGCCGCAAGGAGGATGTGGACTTGATCCAGTCAGTAATGAGGCTCTTCTGAGAAGTTTCCACAT
This sequence comes from Oryx dammah, assembly GCF_014754425.2. Taxonomy (NCBI): domain Eukaryota; kingdom Metazoa; phylum Chordata; class Mammalia; order Artiodactyla; family Bovidae; genus Oryx; species Oryx dammah. The sequence goes on along the minus strand of NW_024070188.1, from coordinate 35,591,621 downwards.
TCACTCAGACTTAAGCCTGGAGAATGGATTTCAACAAATTGATACCAGAAACACTGGAAGAGATAGGAAAACCTGGTCATTTAAACTCACTCTCCCTCATGACGGAGCTAGCATAAATCATCTCTAAAATCACTCCTAACACTATCTGAATCTCACATCTCTTCTACCTAGTCTTGAGGCTACAGAGTTTATGGGGACATAATGAAAGGAAACTAGTTCTGTCTTCCAGGTAAACTCGTGTGTCATTTGCCGTCGCTTGTCATATAGATCAGAAATCAAACTACATACTAATGAAAATCTGATTTGAAAGCATTATCTACCAAATGGGTAAGATAAGTTTTCAGTCATTGGGAGCAGAGTATTATCAGAGATAGCACTATCATAACATTAATAAAATATGCAAAAATAGTAGCAAATTACTGTGAATTTGAGCTTCCCAGGTGATACCCATGGTAAAGAGTCCTCTTGCCAATGCAGGAGATGCGTGTTTACTCCCTGGTCAGGAAGATTCCCCTGGAGAAGGAAATGGCACCCACCCCTGGAAAATTCCAGGGACAGAGAAGCCTGGAGGGCTACAGTCCCTGGGGGTGCAAAAGAGTCAGACATGACTGAGCATGCACTGATGATTGTGAAGTATTCTGTCCTCTTATAGGTATACCTGTATGTATACCTGACCTATTGGAAAAAACTGATGTATGCAGTGAATTTTATTCCAGGAAAGCAGCTTAGAAACATTGTTATAAGGGAATTATACTGTTTCAATTAGTTGTTGAATGTGAAGCTTTGAACACCTAGGGGAAAGTGTTTGTAAGAAATACTTTCTCGTGAGGGAGGGCAGGTAATACTGCACTAGGAAGTTTTTATACTAGAGGACATTTATAGGCGATGTACAGCGTTCTCCCTCCAGGTTTTGTGTTCCTTAATAACGTCTGAGGCTAACATGATGCCATTCCTAGTTAGTACGGCTGTTACACAATTCAGACAAGACTAGCAGAAGAGGTAAGTTTCCCGGAGGGAGTAGTTAGAGAATTAATTAAATGGAGGAAGGCACTGGCTTATTTAGAAAAGAAATTAGAGCCAAGACCAAACACAGGCAAGAATAGAAATGAGTAAGAACCAGGGGAGAATCAACTTTGCTGTGTGGACTTTGTGGCATGTGTGCCAAGCCCCTTCAGTCATGTCTGACTCTTTGTGACCCCATGGACTGTAGCCTGCCAGGCTCTTCTGTCCATGGCATTCTCCAGGCAAGAATACTGGAGTGGGTTAACATGCCCTCCTCCAGAGGATCTTCCCAACCGTGGGATTGAACGAACACACTTCTCTTACCTCTCTTGCATTGATAGGTGGGTTCTTTACCAGGAGCCCACCTAGCAATCTAGTGCCTCTGTCCTAAAAGAAACATGGAGATAATTTTTCTTAGGAAAATAAGCTTCCTCTTCCCATATAATGTGTATTTGTAAAGAACTATAGATATTAGGCATTTTATACCAATACTGTTTAAAAGATACCTTCTGTCCTAAATGAGGGGCTTCCTTGGTGGCTCAGATGGTAAGGAATCTGCCTGCAATGCAGGAGACCCAGGTTTTAATCCCTGGGTCAGGAAGATCCCCTGGAGAAGAGAATAGAAACTTACTCCAATATTCTTGCCTGGAGAATCCCATGGACAGAGGAGCCCAGTGGGCTACAGTTCTTGGGGTCGCAGAGTTGGACACGATTGGGTAACTAACATTTCTCTCCCAAATGAAGGCTTCTGCCAACTGAGACTCTCAGAGGCTGTTTTAAGTACCATTTGGAAGGTTGCTGCAGACTCTGACAAAAGGATAAGACTTCATTTGAAGTCAAGACTTCGTATGAAAATAAATATCCAGCTCTCTTTGAAACAGTTTCTTCAGATGGCCAACATTTGAATTTCAAAAGTCACCTTTTTTTTCTGTCTTGTGCACATGCTCAGTCACTGTCAAGTCTGACTCTTTGTGGGCCCAGGGACTGTAGCCTGCCAAGCTCCTCTGTCCATGGAATTTTCCAGGGAAAAATACTAGAGTGGGTTGCCACTTCCATCCTAAGCTAACTGAAAATACCAGAGAGTTAGAACTTGTTAGACAAGTAGGCTCAATCATTGCATTAGTTAAAATACCAGAGTTAACTTGTCTGCCACTCACTATTCATGGATTCCTTGATTTTCATGAAATTTGGCCAACAAAGTGACATAAAGTTTTTGCTATGGCACTTATAAAGAGTTCAGTTCCCATAATCCTTAAATCAAGGGGATGTTCTTAAGGGCAAAGTTGTTGTGTTTTTTGTTTTTTTTTTTTGGTATCTATGCACTTAATTTTGAAGATCCTGAAATCTTATAAATAATTACTTGCTAAAGAGCTCCAGTGACTGGTGTTCAGGTTTCAAAAAGTTTGATTTAAAAAGCTGATGGTACAGGCCATGAGGGAAGGAGAACAGAAAATATTTACCCAGTTATTGATACCACTTTGCTAGGTTATCATGCTTTTCTTGCCTTTGGATCATTATATATTCAAGTACTTTTTTACATCATTTATCAAAAGAGATGCATTTTCAAACAGGAAAACTGAAGTTTAGGCTATAATTTTCTAACTAAATCAATAGTCATTTATATAGTATCTATGTTATGGGAGAAGTAAAAAGGTTCAAAAAATTAACTTCTTCCTGGAACATAAAATATAGGAAGTATGGAAAATCATAAATATATTAAATTATTAAAATGTAAACATTAAGTAAAAATCAGATGATTCTTATCCTATTACATATAGTGATGATGATAATAACAGCTAAGCTTTCATGAGTGTTTAGCCCAGTGAAGCATTATTTCATTTAAATTTTCAAACTGGGATCAAAATTAACTTATTTTCCCAGCATCTGCTTGAGGTAAACACAGTTGTCTTTCTTATTTATTGGTAGTGCATTGAGGTTGAGAAGAGATGAACAAATTGCTTAGGGTCGTGTAGCTCAATGTTCAAACAATGAAGTCTGTTTCCCATTCTGTCTCACCATCTGAGTTCTAAGGGCCTCTTTTAAGTCAAGGCACAAGCTCTGGAGCCCATGCATTAAGGGAATTGATGTTTTCCCAGGTATAGTTTGGTAGGACAACTCGTGGTCTACAGATTGAAAAGAGCACTCAAGTGTTTTCTTTTTCGAATGTATCTCCTTTAAAAGTTTTATCCTTTACTTACTCCACTCTATGTTTCTGTTGTTTAGTCTCTAAATCATGTCTGATTGTTTCGTGACCCTAAGGACTGTAGTCCGCCATGCTCCTCTGTCCATGAGATTTTCCAGGCAAGAATACTGGAGCGGGCTGCTGTTTCCTACTCCAGGGGATCTTCCAGACCCAGGGATCCAACTCACAGGTCCTGCCGCATCTCCTGCACTGCAGGCAGATTCTTTACCTTGAGCCACCAGGGAAGCCTTGAATCTACAGCAATATGTTTATAATTGGCACCTCAAATGTACATGCCAATTTCATCCCTGGAGTTGATAGGAAAACCCATTGTGTGAATATGAAAATGTAACTAAACTTCAGTAGGTTGCTTAAAAAGTATACTGTATAGATAATATATAGTGTTTTAATATTACAGTGTATTTTAGTAGTTACCTTGTTTTAGTCAGAGTCTATGATTTGGGGACTTTTATTCATTTGATATATTATTCTCCTTAAAATACAGTTTAGGTAGTACAAGGCATGTGCAGATTAAGTGCACATTGTTTATAGTTAAATGACTTACTGATGCTCATGTATTACTCCCTGTTGGAAGACACTCCACTGGTGAACACAAAATCTCTGCTGTTTGTTTAACTGTGCCATAGGGTAGAGATGAGAATGTGTCTAGGATCTAGGAGTGAGAGAACACCAGCTTTAATAAGCATACAATGCAATTTAACAGTTCATAAAACAGTAAAATTTAATCCTGGACTGAGAGATTTATTAAATTTCACTTAGCAAAATGGAGTATGGGATACAAGAGCAAGTGAGAATTAAGTCAAATGATTTCAGGGGTAATAGATTTTATTATCTGATAAACTGGGGGGATTATTCTTTTTTTTTTTCAAGCTATTCCTTAATTCATTCTTTGGAAATAATTGGCTTACATAGGAAAGCTTTTAGCAAACAAAATAAATGAATTGGGAACAAATAAAAGCTTTTGTTTAACTTTGTTTCATTTCAAAAGAATAAAACTATCTCACTGAAATCATATGGAGGTTGTGGCAGAAATATTTTAAATTATAAGTTAAAGTATTTTGTATTCAAGTAGAATTGACTGATTTTCTTTTTTTTTTTTAGTCCATTTATAGTGCCCCCAAACTAAATGATGCTTGACAACACTGCAGTTTCAGATAATTTCATTTTTGCATATCAAGTAGCATACTAAAAAATTCTTAGGCATATTTTCTACATCTGTAATGATCAACTCCACTGAAGCTTTGCCATAAATGGACAATACATATTTTGTTTTTCCCAACTTTGATGTTATTTAAAGAAGTATTAAAATCTGAATATGATATCAAAGAATACAAGTTACAATTGTATGAGTTCCTTCAATGTAAGACGTAAATATTGCTACTTTTTATTATTGTTATTGGGGTTGGGGAAAAAAAAATATGATTAAAAGAAAGAGCCTTCCCCCAAGCTGGAAGTATCTAGATTTGAATAACAAGAGAAGCAGCCAATGAGTGCATAGACATTTAAGTGTGCTTTTACATTCATTATGTCCTTTAAGCTCCCTTACACCATGGTTTACTAAGTAGAACAGGTATTATTGCTCTCAGTTTATAGCTGAGAAAGATGGGGTTTGGAGAAGTTACAGTTTACCAGGGGACATAGGGCTATTAACTGCAGAACAGATTCGGTGCTGGTCATTTGAGCTGAAGTAGTAAAAACACCAGAAAGGTCCTTTGCTGTATATTAATCAGCAACAATTAATGTCATTAATATTTGAGGCTTTAGATACTTTTATTTGCATTATAATTTCCCTAGTAGTTATTTCAAAATCTGTGAACAATTTCAACAATACTCAGTTCATTAGAATAAGGTCTCTCTTTTAGTGATTAGTAGCTAGATCACCACAGCACTTAATTTTTAAACAAAAACATTTTAAATTGTTTAATATCCTTGAGTGAGGATATACCTATGAAAGTTCTTATAGGCTATTGAAATATGAATTTAGTGGTACTAAATTGAGTGAGATTTTAGAATTAAAAATATACATAACAGGGTTAACACAAACAATGCCTCCTGTGCTGGGCATCATTTTGAGATATTTGCTTACTGAATATAATTTTTGAGAAAGCTAACACTGTCAGCCAAAGTTAACTTTTCATCTCTTGACTTTGACAATCATGTGTTTACATTATCTGTACAGTATCTGTCTCATATGAGATACTTACTATATGTTAAACAGTAATGAGAATCAAGGGTCAGCTGTCAGTCGATGGATGACACAGTTTCAGTGATGTGCTAGTAGTGAATCTGAGTAAAACTCTCTTAAGTCAATTAAATCCTCCCTAGAATTCATATACTGAGTGTCTTCTTTTGCCTCCATTTAGAGAGATCTCATGGACGGAGGAGCCTGGTAGGCTGCAGTCCACAGGGTCACTATAGCGACTTCACTTTCACTTTTCACTTTCATGCATTGGAGAAGGAGATGGCAACCCACTCCAGTGTTCGTGCCTGGAGAATCCCAGGGATGGTGGAGCCTGGTGGGCTGCCGTCTATGGGGTCACACAGAGTCGGACATGACTGAAGCAACTTAGCAGCAGCAGAGAGATCATACCTGTCAGTCTGGAGAGAAGTGTGGATCACACATTAATCTTTTCAAGCTCACTTGCATGTGAAAATCACCTTAGGGCCAGCATCTCTGTATTTTCTGGCTACAAAGAGAAGTAATGTCAACTGTTGGGTAGTCTTTTTGTTTTGACTGATACTCATCACTTGTAAGGGTTTCCCAGATAGCTCAGGGGTGAAGAATCTGCAGGAGACACAGGAGACGCGGGTTCAATCCCTGGGTCAGGAAGATCCTCTGGAGTAGGAATGTCAACTTGCTCCAGGATTCTTGCCTGAAAATTTCTGTGGACTGAGGAGCTAGTGAGCTACAGTGCATGGGGTTACAAAGAGTCAGACAGGACTGAGCAACTGACCACACACATACACATCATTTGTAAAAGGAAGCAGGAGTATTTACATCTATGTGACTCTGATGGTTTCATCTGCCCTTCTTTTTGTTGTTGTTCGGGCAACTTTTTCTTTTTTTTTTTTTTAAACAAGTCCCCACAGGGAACTTAGCAAAAGGATGAGAACACAAAATTGTGTAACTGTGGCCCCTTCATTTCTCTCAGAGTTCCTGACAGTACGCATGCTCTCTCCCTGGTGGCTATGCTTATAGTTTCATTGTCATTCTGCAGTATTCCTCTCCTGACTCTAAAATCAGCAAACTTGTAAAGTACTTCACTAGAATAGGACCCTAAGAGTCTTTGCTTTTCTTCAGACTCACAGTAAAAATTTTTGTGGCCAGAATATTTCAGGGTTATATTTTTAACAAAACCAGATGCAAAGGTTTTACCTAATCACATCTTTCCATGATGTTCCCATTTCTTTTCTTAATTGGGTACCTCCTAATCTTCCTCAGAAGGAGAGGGGATGATTTAGGTCTATATATGCCTCTGAATCTGGGTATTCAGAGTGATAAGACCAGTGTTTCCCGGGTCCGGTTTGATAAATGGCTTAGTCTAAAATGGTGTCATTGTTTACCTGACTTGACAGGGTTTGAGGTTTGTCCAAATTCAAGACGCTTTCAGGTCTAGTTAATATTCAGCTAAAAAGTAGATATGTCCTATGGGTCAGTTTCAGACACCCCTGAGATTAATCTAACAGCTAACTAGAGTCAGCATCAAAGTCTAATCTTTCAATACATTCTGCTATTCTTTTTTGGCATAATCATTTGGATGAGAAACTTTGTTATGACTGAATTATCAGACATAAAACACTGGCTTTTAACTGCATCTCCCAGAGTCAGGCGGGCTGTCTCAGCAGCAGGTACCGATCCCAGCACTGTCTGCAAGAGGCTGCAGTGCCAGGACAAATCATGCTGGGGGATCCTTGGAGACGCTCATGTACAAATGAAATAATGTTTCAAAGAACATCAAGGCCATCCTCCTGAGAAACAAATAATGACAAAAGGACAATGTAAAGATTGAGGGTCTTGGCAGAAAATCAAAGGGCTATGCCTACTGCTTTGATTCCTTGACAATGTGGTAAGAACATTGGAGTCGCAGGATTTGTTTTTAACAACTGAGTGATTCCCTCAGCACTAAAGCTCTGGGCTGGTGTAATTGTCCTAATTCACTCAATCCTGAAAAAGACTCTGAATCAGAGGTTTCTAGAAATGGAATATCAGCCTTATTTAGTCACTGTCTGTTATGTGATCACTGTCTGTTATTTGAATAAATAACTCAAATTAACTAGCTATTTGGATATATTGTTAATGCTATGTATCCCAGAAGATAAACATTTCATTTCCTGTTTTTTAATGGAAGGAAATTACCACCTTATGATCATGCTTGGTTTATTCAACCAGTCAAAATCATCAGTATCTTCTACTCAACTCAAATCTTTTTGATTGATTGAGAAGTCATATATCTCTGTTGCTAATAACTCTAAAACACCACAGGATTCTTTTCTCTTGCCCACTAAAGATTTAAGAAAATTTCCAGATGAAATGTTTTGTCTTTTGTGGAAAGTAATATATTATTGTTTCATTCACCTGAACCCATTTGAAACTAAAAGATGAAGGTTGATTCCAGAGTCAATTTTTTGAGCATGTGATTTGTACAGTCACACAGGACCCAATTATTAGAAGAGACATGTGCTTGTTTTAATGCTTTGCTGTTGCTATTGTGCAATCTTAATGTTTGAGTAGATGCCTTTTTTTTTCTTTTCTTTTTCAGTTTTTTTTTTTACTGAAGGATAATTGCTTTACAGAATTTTGTTGTTTTCTGTCATACCTCAACATGAATCAGACATAAGTATACATATATCCCCTCCCCCTTGAACCTCCATCCCATCTCCCACCCCGAAGCCATCTATTTTTATTTCAAACTGGGCCCCACAAATCATATAACCAGTCCTGACTGTTGCTAGTACTGCTACAGACTTGTCACTGGCACAGTGGAAAGAAAAAACAACTTGGGAATTTTGTCTGACTCGATAGTGGGGAAGAGATAAACATTTACCTTTAAGGAAGGTCAAAGCAAATTCAGAAAATTACAAAAGTTTTAATTCTTATATTAAGATGATGCTGTGAAAGTGCTGCACTCAATATGCCAGAAAATCTGGAAAACTCAGCAGTGCCCACAGGACTGGAAAAGGTCAGTTTTCACTCTAGTCCCAAAGGAAGGCAATGCCAAAGAATGTTCAAACTACTGCACAATTGCACTCATCTCACATGCTAGCAAAGTAATGCTCAAAATTACCCAAACCAGTCTTCAATGCAGTACATGAAGAGTGAACTTCAGATGTTCAAGCTGGATTTAGAAAAGGCAGAGGAACCAGTGATCAGATTGCTAGCATCTGTTGGATCATCGAAAAAGCAAGAGTTCCAGAAAAACATCTACTTTTGCTTTATTGACTATGCCAAAGCCTTTGATTGTGTGGATCACACAAACTGTGGAAAATTCTGAAAGAGATGGAATTATCAGACCACCTGACCCCCTCCTGAGAAACCTGTATGCAGGTCAAGAAAGAACAGTTAGACCTGAACATGGAACAATAGACTGCTTGCAGATAGGGAAAGGAGTATATCAAGGCTGTATATTGTCACCCTGCTTATTTAACTTGTATGCATAGTACATCATGAGAAATGCTGGGCTGGATGAAGCATAAACTGGAATTAAGATTGCCTGGAGAACACCTCAGATACACAGATGACACCACCCTTATGGCAGAAAGTGAAGAAGAACTAAAGAGTCTCTTGATGAAAGTGAAAGAGGAGAGTGAAAAAAATTGGCTTAAAACTCAACATTCAGAAAACTAAGAACATGGCATCTGGTCCCATCACTTCATGGCAAATAGATGGGGAAACAGTGAGAGACTTTATTTTTCTGGCCTCCAAAATCACTGCAGATGGTGACTGAACCCATGAAATTGCTTTTTGGAAGAAAAGCTATGACCAACCAAGACAGCATATTAAAAAACAAAGACATTAATTTACCAACAAAGGTCCATCTAGTCAAAGCTATGGTTTTTTCGGTAGTCATATATGGATGTGAGAGTTGGACTGTAAAGAAAGCGGAGTGCCAAAGAATTGATGCTTTTGAACTGTGGTGTTGGAGAAGACTCTTGAGAATCCCTTGGACTGCAAGGAGATCCAACCAGCCCATCCTAAAGGAAATCAATCCTGAATATTCATTGTCAGGAATGATACTGAAGCTGAAGCTCTAGTACTTTGGCCCCTTGATGTGAAAAACTGACTCATTAGAAAAGACTCTGATGCTGGAAAAGACTGAAGGTGGGAGGAGAAAGGGACGACAGAGGATGAGAAAGTTGAATGGCATCACGAACATGACGGACATGAATTTGAGTAGGCTTTGGGAGTTAGTGATTGACAGGGGAGCCTGGCATGCTGCAGTCCTGGCATATTTCAAAGAGTAGAACACGACTGAGCAACTGAACTGAACTGAACTTGCTTTCCCTGACACGACTATCTCCTGTCGCTCTATACCTGTGGTCTCCCTCTCATACTTCTCTTAGTCCTTAAATAGCCTTGAACATCAGGACACTTTTCTTTCATTCTACTTTTTTTTCTGAATGTTATTTGCTCCTGGGCTTTATTTAATCTTTCTCCATTTGTTGGTGATTTCCCAATTTAAATCCCTGGCCCATGCCTGTAACTTGAAACAAATTCATGTGTCCAACTCATCTGTCAGACATTTCTACTTGTAGGTTTCAGAAACAACTCAAACTTATCATCCAACCTGAAACCTCTTCTCTACTCATGGATATAAGCAGTGAAGTCTCTGTACCCATGGGGATTATGTTCTAATGGAGGGGAAGAGAACTACACTCTGCGTGTGCATGTGTGTGGAGTCAGATCATGACACGGGCTCTGAAGAAAAATCAGACAAGCTAAGAGAATAAAGTAATTGTGAGGGTATATTGTTGATAGCATTTATCTACATTATTTTATCTTCAGTTCAGTTCACTCACTCAGTCGTGTCCGACTCTTTGCAACACCATGAATTGCAGCATGCCAGGCCTCCCTGTCCATCACCAACTCCCGGAGTTCACTCAGACTCACTTGCATTGAGTTGGTGATGCCATCCAGTCATCTCATCCTCTGTCATCCCCTTCTCCTCCTGCCCCCAATCCCTCCCAACATCAGAGTCTTTAACAATGAGTCAACTCTTCGCATGAGGTGGCCGAAGTACTGGAGTTTCAGCTTCAGCATCAATCCTTCCAATGAACACCCAGGACTGGTCTCCTTTAGGATGGACTAGTTGGATCTCCTTGCAGTCCAAGGGACTCTCAAGAGTCTTCTCCAACACCACAGTTCAAAAGCATCAATTCTTCAGTGCTCAGCTTTCTTCACAGTCCAACTCTCACATCCATACATGACCACAGGAAAAACCATAGCCTTGACTAGACGGATCTTCATTGGCAAAGTAATGTCTCTGCTTTTGAATATGCTATCTAGGTTGCTCTTAACTTTCCTTCCAAGGAGTAAGCGTCTTTTAATTTCATGGCTGCAGTCACCATCTGCAGTGATTTTGGAGCCCGAAAAAATAAAGTCTGACACCATTTCCACTTTTTCCCCATCTATTTCCCATGAAGTGATGGGACCAGGTGCCATGATCTTAATTTTCTGAATGTTGAGCTTTAAGCCAACTTTTTCACTCTCCTCTTTCACTTTCATCAAGAGTCTTTTTAGTTCCTCTTCACTTTCTGCCATAAGGGTGGTGTCATCTGCATATCTGAGGTTATTGATATTTCTCCCAGCACTCTTGATTCCAGCTTGTGCTCCTTCCAGCCCAGCGTTTATCATGATGTACTCTGCATGTAAGTTAAACAAGCAGGGTGACAATATATAGCCTTGACGTACTCCTTTTCCTATTTGGAACCAGTCTGTTATTCCATGTCCAGTTCTAACTCGTGCTTCCTGACCTGCATATAGGTTTCTCAAGAGGCAGGTCAGGTGCTCTGGTATTCCCATCTCTTTCAGAATTTTCCACAGTTTAATGTGATCCACACAGTCAAAGGCTTTGGCATAGTCAATAAAACAGAAATAGATGTTTTTCTGGAACTTTCTTGCTTTTTCCATGATCCAGCAGATGTTGGCAGTTTGATCACTGGTTCCTCTGCCTTTTCTAAAACCAGCTTGAACATCTGGAAGTTCATGGTTCACGTATTGCTGAAGCCTGGCTTGGAGAATTTTGAGCATTACTTTACTAGCAGGTGAGATCAGTGCAATTGTGTGGTAGTTTGAGCATTCTTTGGCATTGCCTTTCTTTGGGATTGGAATGAAAACTGACCTTTTCCAGTCCTGTGGCTACTGCTGAGTTTTCCAAATTTGCTGGCATATTGAGTGCAGCACTTTCACAGCATCATCCTTTAGGGTTTGAAATAGCTCCACTGGAATTCCATCACCTCCACTAGCTTTGTTTGTAGTGATGCTTTCTAAGGCCCACTTCACATTCCAGGATGTCTGGCTCTAGGTGAGTGATCACACCATTGTGATTATCTCGGTCCTGAAGCTCTTTTTTGTACAGTTCTTCTGTGTATTCTTGCCACCTCTTCTTGATATCTTCTGCATCTAGGTCCATACCATTTTTGTCCTTTATCGAGCCCATCTTTGCATGAAATGTACCATTGATATCTCTGATTTTCTTGAAGAAATCTCTAATCTTCCCCATTCTGTTGTTTTCCTCTGTTTCTTTTCATTGATCGCTGAGGAAGGCTTTATCTCTCTTTGCTCTTCTTTGGAACTCTGCATTCAGATGCTTATATCTTTCCTTTTCTCCTTTGCTTTTTGCTTCTCTTCTTTTCATATCTATTTGTATGGCCTCCTCAGACAGCCATTTTGCTTTTTTGCATTTCTTTTCCATGGTGATGGTCTTGATCCCTGTAACCAGTTCAATGTCATGAACCTCTGTCCATCATTAATCAGGCACTCTGTCTATCAGATCTAGCCCCTTAAATCTATTTCTCACTTCCACTGTATAATCATAACTGGCTATCATAATCATCTTTCTATTAGCCTCAATAATAAGAAACCTGAGAGTTACTGTAACCTCCTTTCTTCTTGTCATTACTCCTTTCATCTCCTCAATAATCAATCAATGAAAAGTCTACATCTAAATATTTCATTAGTTAATTCATTTTTCTCTTTGTCTACCATAGGGTAGCTGATTATGGAATGCATGTGTCTATTGGTGTGCATCCTCTCTGATTTTCTTCTGACTCTAAATATGTTATGACTGTATTAATGTATTATTGGGTTTCCATGGTCACTCAATGGTAGAGAATCCACCTGCCAATGCAGGAGACATGGGTTCAGTCCCTGAATGGGAAGATCCCCTGGAGAAGGAAAGGACAACTCCTTCCAGTATTCTTCCCTGGGAAATGCCATGGACAGAGGAGCCTGGTGGGCTACAGTCCATGGGTCACAGAAGAGTCAGATGTGACTTAGCGACTAAACAACCATGTACTATTATGTAAAAATCAAAGTGAAGTCGCTTAGTCGTGTCCAACTCTCTGTGACCCCATGGAGTGTAGCCTACTAGGCTCCTCCATCCGTGGAATTTTCCCAGCAAGACTGCTGGAGTGGATTGTAATTTCCTTCTCCAGGGAATCTTCCAGACCCAGGCATCAAACCCGGGTGTCCCGCATTGCAGTCAGAGGCTTTACCATCTGAGCCACCAGGGAAGCACTATTATGTAAATACAAACACAGTTGGGCACATCATTTGGAATTTAATAGCTGGCATATTTTCTAGGAAGAATAGTGGAATGAATGATTCAACTATTCAGACTGTGTTTCGGTTTTAGAGAGTGCATTTGCATCCTTTTTTGCAAAAGCTACTTGTGTTAGTCTTAGAGTTATTCTGCCTAACTCAGAGGTAGAGACTTAATATACTGCTGAAAGAAGGCACATGAAAACAAGCAAGATATATTTTATTTTCCCTTGAGGGAGGAAGTGTTTTCTTAGGAAATCAGCCCTGCTTGCTTCCTATCCATGGAGCAGAAATGTCCGTCTAGTCAAGGCTATGGTTTTTCCAGTAGTCATGTATGGATGTGAGAATTGGACTGTGAAGAAGGCTGAGCACCAAAGAATTGATGCTTTTGAACTGTGGTGTTGGAGAAGACTCTGAGAGTCCCTTGGACTGCAAGGAGATCCAACCAGTCCATTCTGAAGGAGATCAACCCTGGGATTTCTTTGGAAGGAATGATGCTAAAGCTGAAACTCCAGTATTTTGGCCAGCTCATGTGAAGTGTTGACTCATTGGAAAAGACTCTGCTGCTGGGAGGGATTGGGGGCAGGAGAAGACGGGGACGACAGAGGATGAGATGGCTGGATGGCATCACCGACTTGATGGACATGAGTCTGAGTGAACTCTGGGAGTTGGTGTTCATGGGGTCGCAAAGAGTCAGACATGACTGAGCGACTGGACTGAACTGAACCTATTCTTCAGAGTCTATAAATTGGCAGACACTACCTTTAAATGAAGTTAATCTGGGTGTGTAATGATTAAAGTGACCCCTTATTTGGAAATTAGGAACATATCAATTTTGGGTTTTCTTATACATCTATTGAAGTCTGATTTCTCAAAAAAGTTCTATAAGTCATTTATATGGAATCCATTTTTTTTTTGCATTACAAATATTGAGGCTAAATTTCAAAATGTTTTATGTGAGTTTAATTCCATTAAAATTTAAATTAAATGATTAAAACAACATTTTAAGCTATATTTGTTTTGGAAGATGCATTGATTGTAATAAGGAGCCAAATATTAATTTATAAATGTAAAGCATTTTCAATATGAAGAAATCACTTATTTTAAGAAAATGATAGACTGGCATCATTGAAACAACATTTTACTGGTAGAATTTATGTACTTATTCCACTTATGCTTAAAATGATAGGTCATTGATTTGGGACTTGATTTTAGAGAAAATTGAGAAAATCAATATTAGTAGATAATTTTAAGACAACCCACTCCAGTATTCTTGCCTGGAGAATCCCAGGGATGGGGGAGCCTGGCGGGCTGCCATCTGTGGGGTCTCACAGAGTCAGACATGACTGAAGCGACTTAGCAGCAGCAGCAGCAGCTATAGTATTAATTATAAATTTTTAATAATTATTCTTGAATATTTTTTCTAAATCTTATGGTTCAATATGTGATATCATTGATAATATCAAAATCATGGTCCTAAACAGGTCCTGAAATATTTAAAACCTTCCTCAAAGTCATGCTTGACATACTGTGTATGTTTATTAGTCACTCAGTTGTGTCCAACTCCTTGTGACTCCGTGGACTGTAGCCCACCAGGCTCCTTTGTCCATGGGATTTTCCAGGCAAGAATACTGGAGTAGGTTGCTATTCTCTTCTCCAGGGTATCTTCCCAACCCAGGGATGAAACGTGGGTCTCCTGTGTTGCAGACAGATTCTTTACCCTCTGAGACACCAGGGAAGCCCTCATGTTTGACGTAAATGAGTACATTTGGATTTATGTAAAATTCAATTTGGGAAAAAAAGATTGGCTGTGCTTACCTCAAATATTTTTTATAACAAAGTCAGCTATACATAAATACATAAAACTACTATGTTTGTTTGAAAACATCTAATCATGCCATATCATTGTCAAACTGTTTTTAGGTAAATACAGCATGTCTTTCAGACCAGATGACTTCTGGGAGTGTCATCTTGTAGAGCTGAGTTGCCTGCTAATCACTTAGCTCAAGACAGAAAAAAAAGCGCATTAGTGTTTTTCCAAATGAGCCTCACACTCAGGGAGCACCACAGTAATTTTATTTAATAGCTTGGGGCTTCATTTGCAGGAAGCAGATACCATGTTAATTAACAGCACAATGCTTGTAGGAAAGCTTTAAGATATGACTTGATTAATCACTTTTTCCTTTTGATGTCCATATTTAGAAAATAATTCTTTATGTCCACTGACGCAGATGATGGCCTGACGGGTTGTTTGTAGTTGTCCAAAACGGGCAGTCTTTACAATGACAAGTCATCCAGGCAGCTCTCATCTGACAGTCTTGGGACCTGACCTTTACTTTTGGTTGAGTTTACATGCATGAAGATAAAAAATCTGTAGTGGAAAACTTTAGGGAAATTAGAAGTGGCTTGTCCAAACAGTGAGTTACCTAGAATTCAGAAGAAAATATGCTTTAAAAAAGATAATTACTGGAGTGTAGTTGATTTAAAATGTTGTGTTAGTTTCTGCTGTATAGCAAAGTGAATAAGTTATAAATATACATATATCCACTCTTAAAATTCTTTTCCCATGTAAGTCATTACAGTATACTAAATAGAGTTCTCTGTACTATACCACAGGTCCTTGTTAGTTATCTATTTTATACATAGTAGTGTGTGTATGTCAATCCCAATCTCCCAGTGTATCCCTCCCCACCAACACTTTCCCTCTTGGTAACCATACATTTGTTTTCTATATCTGTGACTGTATTTCTGTTTTGTAAATAGGTTCATTAAACATGCTACTTTTAATAAAAACATAAAATTTGAATTTGTTTCATTAAGTCATACCTTAAAGTTATTGCAAGTTCAGTTCCAGACCACTGTTAAAGAAAAATTATAGCAATTTTAAAATTTTCCAGTACATATAAAAGTTATGTTTCTACTATACTGTAGTCTATTAAGTGTGCAATAGCATTATGTCTAAAAATACAAGGCACAACCTTAATCAAAATACACTTAATTGCTAAAAAATAGTAACTGTTATCTGAATCTTCAGCAACCTGAAGATTTTAATCTTTTTGCAGATCATCATAGCAAGTAATAATAAGGAAAACTTTTAAATATTGTGAAAATTATATAAATGCAACACGGGCACAAAGCGAGCGAATACCGTTGGAAAATAGTACCAATAAACTTTCTGGATACAAGGTCGCTGCAAACCTCCAATGTATAAAAAGCATGGTATCTGCAAGGTACAATAAAGTAAAATATGCCTAAAATTCTGCTGTTTATAGGTACAACACATAATTATCCACTATCATGCATGAGTACAACTGTGCCTTAGGAGAGGTATAACCTATATTTTGTTTATGCCTAAACAATTTATATCTTAAGAATATCCATAATTGAAATTTATTCAGTAGCTAAAAATGATAAAGTAGAACCTAACACTAACTTGGAAGGGTATATTCTTAGTTTAGTTTAGTTTTTTTTTTTCTTTTCTTTTTAAAGCAACTTGAGACTATTCCACTTTTGATTCAAACAATAAAAGTAAATGCAATATCTATGTGGGTTTGTGTTTATACATCAATGGTATTGAGAATAATTACTTCAAAGTTTGGAGCATGGATGGCAGACTCTAAATTGTTTTACTGAATGTAAGGCTATATGCTATAATCCATTACAAGAGGAATATATTATTTTATAGCATGGATATCTAAATTTTAACATCTATACTTAAATGTCAATACATATAGCTCTAGATAATAATTTAATAGTTTTACAATATTCAGTTATATAACATTCATTTCTTAGCTTTGAAATTCAGGCTGCTATATTAAAAAAAAAAGTATAAACCGTGTTTTATGCATGTATTTGTATATACATCTGTGTGATCTCGTATTGTTGTTTCAATGGAGTAAAGTTTCCAAAGGGCAATTGTAATGTCCCAGTTTGTGCCTGACACTGATTTCCAGATTATGTCCCAGGATAGTAGTAACTGTCTTTTCTAGCACTCAGCTATAGGTACTAGCACATCATTATGCACCTACGTCTCAGGAGGAAACTGTGGTTTTCCTTACCTGGAAATTTTTCTGACTCTTTCTCACCTCTGGATTGAAAAAAAAAATAACTTCATGTCATCAAGAAATGAAAGCTGACTTTTCAGTGATGAAAATCTTTGCATAAAAGCTATCTTTTCAGTGATCTTTGTTTCATAGAGCCCACTGCATTAGCTTAAGAGGAATGGAGCTAGTCTCTAAAATAGATGTTAACTTGTGCTCTCTAGCCACTGCTATAAATAGCCACAATTGACGTCATAAGGTATCATGGCTTCAGAAAAGCAGAATCTCTCAATTGTGCCCCTTACTGGATGATTTAAGCCTCAACTCTTCAGCATCTTTTACCCACACCATTAGATTGTTAAAGAAAATTAAATCATATCTGAAAAGTGCCTACACAATGCCATATGGTAGGAGTTGTAGAAAGTAATTATATAACTTCTTTGTGAAGTATTTACTTTCTAACTTAAAAAGGCAAAACACCGTTCATGGGATATAGTTAAAAATCGACATAATATGCCGATGCCATAACAGATATGCTTATTACCCATTTTTTTCATATCTATAGTAATTTCTCTCTTTTACATTCTGGTCAAGGATAGTCCTTGTGATTCACCTAATTTCAAAGAATAAATACATAAAAGTAAACTTTATTCTTCTGTTTTGCATGATAGATATGTATAATAACTTTGTACTGGTTTCCTTGAGAACAAAAGTAGTTGCAAATACCTAATTATAAAAAAGTCTGTCAAATTCTGTTCAACATTTAACATAGAATTATATTTATAATTGCAGTAATTTTCCCTTCAAAATATCTGTGGGTATTCATTCAAAGTATCTGTGGGTATTCATTAGGTGGCTTGTATTTACAAGGTGAGAAAGGAAAGAGAAGGCCCTGAAGGATATACATTTGGGGAAGAGAGGAACAGAAGGACTCAGGGTTAGGAATACAAAGGAGCAGAAGAAATATTATTTGATGCTATGAACTCTGGAAACACAGGAGCTTACTCAGTGGTTAACAACCTTGTACTGAGGCTCACTGTACTTACTCAGATGCCATCAGTGAGTTCTGAGTCAATGCATGCTTTATAGAACTCCTATAAATGAGCTAAGCTCAAGGATAAAGTTAAATATGGAATGTCTTTTTATTTAAATTTTTTCCTCACAAATTTATCAAATTTCTCTTTCAACTAAGAAGGAAAACCATTTTAAGCTCTTTTATTTTCAGAATGCTTAGGCTATTCTTTTTTTTACTGCCTCATCACTTCTTAAATTTCTTTTTGTTTCTTCAGATGATCCTTTTTTATGCCTTTTAAGACATTTGTACCATCCTTTTATGGCTAATTGCTCTGTGGAAATGTTGTTACTTCTGGTTTTCCTCTGAGTCTCTCCTTCTCACCCTCTAGTCTTACTTTGGCTGCAATTATTCAGTTGTAAAATCCACCAGGTAAAGTTTAGCAAACTGTCTTCTCTTCTGAGTAAAGTGATATCACCTTCACCTCTTGCTCTTTGTCTACTTTGAATTAATTTCCTCAATGGCATAGGATTCAGCATACACAGAAAAAGGTTGTAATGAAAGTCTTTTATGTCCAGGTTTGTGATTTATAATTTGTTTCATCAAGTATAAAACTCAAAAGTATAAATGTCAAGAGTTAACTGATACAGTTTAATCGGTCATTTCCAATTTTGATGTCAGTTTATTAACCTACTGACTAAAAGGGCATTGCAGAGGGTTAGTTTACATTTGGTTTCAGAGTCCTCTGATTTCTTTCTTAATAATGTCCTCAGCAGTGTACCATTAAAGTTTTTTGCTTCAGTTCACATTCTGATTGTCCCTGAACCTGTATAATTCACAGTAGGAATGGTAATGTTGACTGAGACAAGTTTTGGCAGGCAGAGTATATACATTTTACAGTTGCTCCATTTTGTATTTTTATTAGTGTAACCAATTCCCAATACTGTAGATGTCTTAGTAGTTACCCCCAAATTTCCTACTATATTAAATGTTTCTCTACAAGGAATTAAGAATTATTAATAGAAAATAGTAATTATACATTTGGTGAATTTATTTAATGTAATTATTACATTTTCTAGTATTTGCATCTGTAATATTACCTATGGCCTCTTTTGCATATATCTTCCTATTTTTCTAAATTTATATCCCAACTCTGTGAGTAGATAGAAGTAGTAATCATATTTTGCCTTGAGGAAATCAAAGCCTAGACCTTGATTATTCAAGATTCTTTCAATTCTAATTGCCTAAAATTCCCTGAAAATTAGTTAATAGCAAAAGAAAAGCATGTTGAATCTCTAGCTCATAAGTAGAAGATAATCTGTCCTCAGATAGAGTTGAATCCAGTTGGTTCCAGGTAATAAAGTCATAAACAAGCTAATCTCCATCACTCTCCCCCTTTTTCATTTGTATTGGTTCCGTTCTCAGACAGAGGGTGCAGAGGCACCACGAAAGTTCACATACACAGGTACAGAGCTTCAGGAGAAGAACTGTGTTTCTTTCCCGGTGGCTCCTTCAAAAGGCCTGGATTTAACTTGGCCATGCCTGAACCAGTGGTAGTTATCAATAGGCCTATAGTGCATAGAGCTAGGAGACTGGGTCAGGGATAAACTGGGAGGGGAAAAATATTCTGCTGTAATAGGAAGAGATGCTGAGAATTCATAACAATAGAATCGCATCAACATAGTTACATTATTTTAATAAAATCATATTCTTGGTCTTCTGAGTTCCATGCTCTATTCTTTTAATCTCTTGTTTGGATCAGTTATGAGATGAACTGATATATAAAGACTCAACTTTAGGAGAACACTTTAATATCTATTTCATTAAAGAACAAGCATATTTTAATTGTCTTGAAAGGAGATGTTAGCAATCTCAGGATATGAACAAAGTACAGTCTTAAAAAGGACTTGTCATTGGCTCAGGGGTAAAGAATCTGCCTGCAGTGCAGAAGATGTGGGTTTGATCCCTGGGTTGGGAAGATCTCCTGAAGAAAGAAACGGACTCCAGTATTCTTTCCTAGGAAATCCCATGGACAGAGTGAGTACCTAGCAGGCTACAGTCCATAGGGTCACAAGAATCAGACACAACATAGTGACTAAACAACAACAAATAATCTTTAAAAAAAAAAAACAAACTAGTGAGAATTCTGGTTTGACTTTTTCCCTTGATCCTACTATCCTTTCCAACTTCTGCTTTCTAAGCTTTCCCCCACTCCTTTTGTTTGTTGAAGCTGTAAGTGCTAATAGGAAAATCTTTCATATAATACCTACTTTCTAACATATCAATAGACAGGCATTGCTCCAGACAAAATCAGATACCTCTCCTTTACCCATCATGGGGCAGTATATTAAGAATGTTGATTTGTTTGTCTAAATAATTGACCTCTCAGTCTTATTACCCAAACTCATAATTGTGTTCAATGTTAATTACACAATAATATTTATAAATGTTGAATGAGTGAATCAAACTAAAAATCACATAAAGACAAATTAAATAAAAAAAGATAATTGAGAAAGCATATGCTCATATGGGAAAAGGGATATTCATGAGACCCAAGAGTGGGCAAGCAAAGACATTTCCTTTTGGTAATAAAAACAATAATTAGTTAAACTAATGCATTTTTAAAGTAGGAATCAACCAGGTTATTTAAAGTAGTGAAGAGATAGGAAAACTTCACGTTAAGATCTAAGGTACACTGAAATGTGAACATGCAAATCAATTGTTATTTTTTTCCCTCAAAGACTGAGTCCTAATCTAAGTTGATATTACTAGTGTTAACATTCTTGAGATTCTTACTTACCCCATTCTGTAATTATGACACATTTAAAATCTTTATAGTTCTCACTTTTCTAAATTTATCTAATTTGATCCTTACAATGTGAGATACATCATTATTCTACTTATTTTAAAGATAAAAAAATGAAGCTAGAAAAGATTGCATGATTTCCAATAGGGACTAATACATTACAAAGCTAAAGCTGTAAGTCCCGTTAAATTTCTGTGAAACTTTACTTTTTTTCACATTTCTATGAGAAGACTTTACCACTGAGCCACCAGGGAAGCCCCTATGAGAAGTTACTATTACAATTTTATATACAGAGCACAATATAAAAAGCTAGACTCACAAGAAGAGCACAAAAATTTGTTTTGGATACATATTGGTATGATTTATTTGGATATCATTTTATTTATTCAGAAATATCTGTATCAAGGGTTTCCCTGGTGGCTCAGATAGTAAAGAATTTGCCTGCAATGCAGGAGATCCAAATTCAGTCTCTGAGTCAGGAAGATCCCCTGGAGAAGCAAATTAGTACCCACTCCAGTATTCTTGCCTGGAGAATTCCATACACAGAGGAGCCTGGGGGGCTACAGTCCGTGGGGTTGCAAAGAGTCAGACACGACTGAGTGACCAGCATACACACATTGATGTAAACTTCAACTTTATTCTTCAAATCATGCTTAAAATAGATCTTAACTATCATTTAATTTTTGGTTTGGGTAAATAATATATAAAGTATCAGGTTCTCAATTTTTGTTGGCATTTGGAACTAGTATTTACATGAACTCAAATTTCTGGTATATTTTTGGTTTGCATAGTCTTGGATCTCAAATTAGAAAGAATCAGTCTGTTAACAGTATAAAATCAATTTTAATTCATTACATTGAGAAAAGTAAATATAAGCAATATTGAGGAATATAAATTTTTTAATGTAAGAAGCTAATTTGAGCTCCAAATATCAGAATAATTGGATATACTGGACATATGCTGGAAGTACAGAGAATACTTCCCCTTGATATTGACTCTTCTCTAGATCAATAGCAGTTCCAAATGTAGAAACGCAGCAGACACAATTTAACAGGACCTAAATTATTAAGGCTAGTGCATTGTTGCTAGAGAGTTCATTAAGAATCCCATCAATACAGTGTGGTTCATGGGCGCTAGTAAGAGCTTTGTGGACCATTTTAAAAGAGAATGAGATATCTCAATGGACTGATCTTAGTGGAAAAATTTAATTAGGTAAGAATAATTACATTAGTTAAATGAAACTTTTAATTGAAAACCTGTTGGCATTTTCTAACCTGCTTCACAGCTGTTCCTTAATCATTTATATTTAAAAAATGAAGAGTTTCTCTACATGGTATTTGAGAAACATCT
This sequence comes from Oryx dammah, assembly GCF_014754425.2. Taxonomy (NCBI): domain Eukaryota; kingdom Metazoa; phylum Chordata; class Mammalia; order Artiodactyla; family Bovidae; genus Oryx; species Oryx dammah. The sequence goes on along the minus strand of NW_024070188.1, from coordinate 35,569,448 downwards.
AAACATCTTGGAATTTGTATATAAATGTTTAAAGTACTTTAGAGAGTGTGGCAGTGAAAACAAATATTTTCTGCTTGGGAAATGGTGCATTTTAAAGATATGTGTAGGAAAGAAAGAAAATTATATAGAAAATATTTGAGATGAATATATATAATTCTTGGAAAGAATGCAAAATAGTCATCTAAAGCTTTCGGAATTCTAACATTAAAATTCCATGGACTGAATTTCTTACCTTATAAAGATATAAAGGCTTACAGAGAAATAATGTTGTTTTGTAAAATTATCTTGTTGACTGTTATTAAAGAAACTGCGTCCAGCAAGAGTTCTTGCAAGATTGAAATTGTATAATAGAAAATTTTTTAATGGAAACATTAAGAGCCAATGAAAACTCTTACTCTCAAAATTAACACTTAGATTGCCTATTCAAAATAGGTGAAATTGCTGCCACAGTTTGGGGTAGCTTTTAAAGCCGAAGACAGAGAGTGTTGGTTTGAGAAAACATAAACACTTACCTAAATTCACAAATTTAACAGATCCATTAATTACTCATTGTATTAATCCTAGACCAGGCCTTTTTTTTCCTTTTTTTTTTTCTGAATCCCAGCAGCACAATCATCCAATACTGTTTCCTTTTCTTAATCTTCAAAGCTTTGCTGAACTTGAATTTTCTTCCTAACTTATCAATTTGAACTCATTCTATTCTTTTCCCTTCTCTTTTCTTTATATTTCCTTTAAGCTCTTATTACTTTTTAGCCCTCATGGGTACCAAATGCCATACAGGTAACTACAAAAATCCATATTCCTTTTAAAGGTCTTTTACCATGCAGTTTCTGGAATCTCCTTTTTTTTCCAACTAATCTTCAATACAGGCATCATTCTGGTTAGTTAAAAAAGATGAAGAACAGGCATATCTATCCATATCCTAACTGTGAAGAGGAGCAAAACATGATAAAATCCTGGGATAGTTTAGTAAATGACTTTGAATAACAGAAGGGGCTTTAGTTTTTCTCTGCAGAGTATCAGGAAACCAAAGTGGGTTTAATGTGCATGAGAAGTTTTAACAGTAAAGTTGAAACAACAAAGAAACTATAATACAAGAATTGGCAGATTTTGTTGGATCAGGGAGGAAATGGGTAGAGTATGAACACAGACAAATGATTGAAGAAAAGTTAACTTTGATTTCCCTTATTTATATATGTGTATGAAATGTTGGTATTAAAGTTTATTGAAAAAGTACACAAAGCATAAAGAATTATAGGGAGGAGATGAATAAATTAGGATTATGATTGTATTATAAAGGCCAATATAAAATCAAAATGAAAGATGAGTTTTTCTAGGAGTGCAAATGTAAACTGCAGGGCACCTGAAAATTCACTTGGTTCCTGCCCCTCCTTTTACAGATGAAGAAACTGAAGACTAGAAAAAACTGCAAGGCAGATTTGTCCAGTTTTACATTGCTGGTGGGTAATTATCTGTCCAACAGCAGTCCTTTAATTAGCAACAAAATTCAAGATGCTGTAATATTTTACCACTTATATTTAAATTCTAGACTTGTCAGATATTGTGTGTGTTCAGGAACTTTGCCTTTTTTTTTTTTTTTTTTTTTAGCACTGAATTGTGGCATTATGTACACACCACATTTTATAGGGATCACGTTGTTGTTGTGTGTTAATTTCCTTCCTGCTCCTTCTCCTTGAAGAACTTGATCTGCTCTCTTGAACAGCATGAGGCCTGTTCCCTCATTTAGGCTAACAGTGGGTGCAGAAGGGTTGAAACATTCTACTTTCTAAACCGGCTCCCTATTCTGGATAGGATCCATCTTGATGAGATTACCGCTCTTCTGGCGATCGTCATCATCATCATCATCTAACACCTGCCTATGCACCGCGAGCCAGGGATTGTGCAAACTGCTTTAATGTATTATCTCATGCCGTCTGTGTAGTCCAGGCAGCTGCTGGTAAAGAACTCCGTTTCAGAGCAGTACAAAGAGCCGGCAACACAGTAAGCATAATGGCAGCTGCAATGTAACTGGGAGAATTGTCTCTGACAATTGGCTCCCGACTGGGTCTGAGGGCATTTCTTCTTCCATCCCTCGGTTTCGTTACCAGCCACTGTGCACCTGCTCTGTGCCGGGCAGAGCGCTGGCTGCAGTGTGCCAGCTGAATGAGTGAACACCAGCCTGCCTTCCATGTGTGACCCTCACCCTTGCTCAGAGTGGTGGCTGATTCTCTGTCCCATTTAGGCTTGTGCTGATTGTGCGAGGGAGCTCCAGAGGTCAGAATGTAGTCCTTTCTCCACCACCCTTAATAGTCACATCTTCTAATAGAAGAATCAATATTTGTAACTGTTCTTCTCTTGGAACTATCTGGTTTATAAAAGTGACTTTTTATCCAACAAGGAACAGATACGGCAGATCATCAGTTTTCATTTCCAATTATAAAATGAGGAAACAAGGCAAATGGGGATTTAAGTATTTTTTTATTATTTGTTTTGGATAAAAGATCAAGTCAACGAAACAGCCAGGATTCATAAACTTTAACTCCATATATTAGACCAACCAGGCTGCTCTCTGTGCTGTGCACCATACTTCAGATGGGAATTCAGCAATGAGCAAAATCTGAGATGCAGGAGTTCCAGAATAGATCTGCCACTTGCCAGCTAGCATTCAGATCTCAAAGGGGACTTGCCTGCACTTATTTAATGGAAAGATAAATGTGTTCACGAAGCTGTTACTATAAATTCATTTAGAAACGGGACAGAGGCTGCACTCACATTCCTCCCAGATTTGAGCTGCTGGCAGATTTGGTTCACTGTACCTCTGGGAGGGAATACATTCTAGCTAGATGGCAAAGTGTGATTGTTATTCAGAGCTTCCTAAAGCCTATTCTTTTATGGTATAAATGAACTTTTGGGTTGAATCATCAACTTATTGAAAAATGCTTTTATACATGCCCGTAGTAAAAAATTGTGGATGAAGCAATATATGGAATACTGTGCATGGTTTTATGAAGAGAGATATGATTATTATACAAAAGGTGTTTGTCTAGAAAGGAAAATAAAATGTGAAAAAGTGTAAAGAATTTTATTAAAAGTAGAATAGTCAAGAAGGAAAGAAGATAAAGATCAGTGATCCTTCATTTGTGAGAATTCTAGATATCTATAGAATAAAATGAAATCTACAAACAATCTTCCCAGAAAAAATGCATGATCAGTTTCTTAACAGCTGTATTAGAGTAAAATTGATGTATTGTAGTTGCCATATTTAAGCTGTATAACTTGATAGGTTTTGGCCTAAGTATACACTCATATAAGCATCACTACAATCAAGATATGGCGATACTCTTAATATTAGTCACATATTATATATGTAACATACATATATATATATACTTTATATATATCGTGTATCACATCACTCTTTAGTTACATTTAAATGTAAATTATTAAACGCAATATTGGTGTGTTTGGAGCCCAGATCAAGAGCCCAACTATGTAAAAAGTGCTTAAGCAGAAAGACATTGTCATAAATGTAAATCTGCTGGCATAATACAGAACATAAATTGGAAAATGCTGTTTTACAACTTCTCCTAGGCAAAACTCAATGGAATGCCCCAAAGCGTTGTATCATAGGGGACAGAGCATTCCAAAAGGCTGCCTCCCAATTGGGAAGAAAGGTAAATACCTTTGGTAGCTTTCGTGAAAAGAAGTCTTTAGTGTATTTAGTGTGTTGAAGAGATTTAATACAGTGATGTTTGCTTCTGTGATCCTTTGTAGTTCAAAACTGCTCATTTCTAACTAATTGCTTCATCCTTCATGCAAATACAAGCTTTGTTTTAATTTTTTATAACTCTAGAACATCTATCCCACAACTTTACAAAGAAAATGTTTAATGATGATGATTATAGTGATCAAAAACTGAAATAACACAGGCACTTCCCATAGACATGCTTGGTAATTAGCACTTTGTACCAGATTCTTCTGTAAATGAAATTTAAGTACATAGAAATATTTTAGCTTTTCACAGAATCCATTAATATTCCTGTTTTTATTATTTGAAATGTTTCAATCATATATCCTAAATCAAAAGTATTTAGCAATGGTAATTCTTATCATTTTGAAAGCATCTAATCTGTCTGAGTTTTCAATTATTTAAAAATATGCACTGGACTTTTTCCAAGCATAAAAGAAATGTAAGCATACGTACATCTCACTGTTCCTTCGATGCTTTACAGTCTCATCAGACATGAGGCTACTTGAAATAGATGAAAAAAGTACGGGGTGACTAAACCAATTTCTGTGGCAATAGCTCAACCATAGAAATTAGCATTCATCACTCTTCCACCTGCATCTCCATTACACACTCCATGCCTAAAAGTAATTAGACTGGGTATAAGATAAACCCAGCAATAAGTTAGGGAGATGGTTAATGCATATTTATAATATATGAGAAGGCACTTGTGATCTTTTCAAGCCATCCATTTAAAAAGATCACTGTTGTTTTACTGAAATGTGTAGGACTATATTGCACAGTTTTAAAGGTTTGCAAAACAAGTTTCTGGCTGATGGACATGCTTTGTAGGTTAACTAATTTATTTTGGAAAGAAAAAGTTCCAACTCCAGTCTAATCTGAGATAGGATCTCAAGAGGGCTCATATAGCTGTTGATAGATGCTTGACCTAGCAGTGAAATAGGAAGGGCTGCACTTGGATCTGACTGCACTTACCTAGACTGCACTTCCTTCTGGGCTATATTCCCAGGGTGAAAGATATTCTAACTTTCCACACAATAAGTATGATCTATTTATATATAAGTAATTATACTTGAAAGAGAGAAAATAGGATAAACTGTTTTGTCTTCCTTGCTGATTTATTTATTTTTTTCTCTGCCTGGCTTTTGTCTTAGCAGTTTAAGATCTAAATAACTACAACTTTTTCTAACCCCCTCCTATGGATTTTAATAACTAGATTGTACACATACTCTATTTTAATTGATTTGGTTAATTCACATTTATGTTTATGTAGCTGAAGATTTTTTTCGAGGTAGCTGTGATGTGTAAGGAAAAAAAAAAATGACCTGGAAGACAAACAAACTTTTGTTTGAATCTCAGCTTGGAGACATGCTTTATGGGACATAAATTTCTGGTGTTCAGCAGGATCTCCAGAAAGATGAGATCCACTGCTCTCCCTTTCCCTTCTATTGCCTCTCATAGCTTCAGTGGGAATTTGGTTTAAGGGAGGTAATTGGTTATGGTAGTTAGGACAGTGGTTTCAAGAACTGGACTGTGTCTGAATCTTGTTTTTAAAATCTTTTGTCTGAGTCTTAATTTCTGCCAATCTTGTTATGATAGTTTTGAGGGTCTTTCAAGAGCTAAGTTTTGTCTGAGTCTTGTTTCTCAAGGTGATGAGATCTTGAGAGGATTACTTCAAACTTGCTAAACTTCAGTTTTCTCTTCTCTGATAAAAGCAGTATCAACTAAAATATAGGATCTACATGAAATACGTGTGAAGAAATTGACACAGTTGTGTGGCATAGAATAAGTGTGCAATGTAGCTTGTTAGTAACATTATTAAAATATTGACAAAGTAATGAACCCATGTCTCTCCTCCATTTTTTTCCTCTTCTCTTCTACTCCTCCTATCTTTCTTCATATTTTCCCTCTAGAGAAGAGTCAAGGCAAAGGATTATAGAGTCAATATGAGAGAGTGGAAGACTTAGCCAGAACAGCTCAATAAAACTCTACAGTTTAGAGTTGAAAGTAGAGATGCCTCTTCAGCATAATCTTAAAAGATAGTCTGGGACCTTTGCCTTGTGAAAATCTACTGAGCAGCAACTGTATAGAATAAATCTACTTCTTTCACAACCTCGTTCCTGGTTAATACTAACCTTCTAACTAACCTATTATTGACTCAATCTCATACATCATTGTATTAATTTTTTGTGAATTTATATTTACCAGTTCTCCACAACCTATTTTCCTTACTTTATAGTGAATTTTCATTATGTAAATATTTACTGTTTATCAAAAATTATATATATATTAATGTATTCAAGTACTTATTGATGTTTCTTATATTTTGAAACTTTAAATTGTTTTCCTTTATTCAAAGTTGAACACTGAACAAAAACTAGAGAGAAGGATGTAACCTCTGGGTAGTATTTTTAGATTCAAATCCAGCTCCATCTCTACCTGCTATGATTTTCAAACCAGTTGTTTAACTGTCCTCTGTGTTAACTTCCTATTTTATACAGGAATTAAATTCATCAGTGAATTTCCAACTGCATGATGGTCATAAGAATTAAAGGCAATGATTTAGGGCAAGTGCCTCACACAAAGTAAATACTGAGTGAACATTACTAATGTTACTAAATTAAGGCGAATTGTCAAGTATATGCATTCTTGTGAAAATAAGGAAAACATTTTTGATAAGCTGGAGCTTTCTCAAAATTTTTCAAAGTTGAAAGAATTTACATATGTACAGTTTTGTGAAGAAGATGGTAAAGTTAAGTCTGACAGGATATCAAGTCTAAATGGAAAATAATTCCATATTATCACATAAAGCAACTAGTTTAAAAGTAGGATGAAAAAAGCACCCCAAGCAGATGAAAATATAGACAGTAGTTTCTGAAGTTCTGTTTATTACTTTATAATAAATCAACATACTTTAAACTGGAAATTCAAGAAAATATTTAAACAGCAACTTTTAAACTATGATTTTTCTCTAATATTTATCTTTATCTTATAGCTTAATAAATATTGTTTCCTTTTTGTAATTACATTTAAAATCACAGATCTTAAATGGTTTTATTGTCATCTAGTATACACTGTGATCCAGAAGCTGAAATTATGTACCAAAAATCATTTTCAAATTTTTAATTAGGTAAAATTCTTTCCTAGTGTTGTCATTAATAGATAAGGTTACTATTCTAGAATTTTCTTATAGGTCACATAAGATCATATATCTTCCCTGGTGGCTCAAAGGTTAAAGCGTCTGCCTCCAGTGTGGGAGACCTGGGTTTGATCCCTGGGTCGGGAAGATCCCCTGGAGAAGGAAATGGCAACCCACTCCAGTATTCTTGCCCGGAGAATCCCATGGACAGAGAAACCTGGTAGGCTACAGTCCACGGGGTTGCAAAGAGTCGGACACGACTGAGCGGCTTCACTTACTTAAGATCATATAAGGCAGTAAGTCCTGGCAGGATAGCAGGAACATCATAGACTGTGTTCTTTTAGCTATTATATGACAAAATTTCATCTTGGAAATAATTCCAATGGTATTTAGTAAACCTCTATCTTAAAAAAAAAAAAAAAAAAAACTGTAAAAAATAAAGGAAAAGGAGAAAAATATAAATTTTACTCACTGCTATCTCCCAAGAGTAATCAGTAGTATCATTTTAGTGTATTTTCTTCACTTTAATTTTGTTTATTGTTATTCATATAATATGCCCCGTGTGATGTTTAAGAATACTTTCTATGACCAATGAGGCTGTTTGAATCTGGGCCTCTCCACTTCTTAGTTGTATGACTTTGTTAGTTACATAACATCTCTCAGCCTTGGTTTCATTATTTGTAAAATGGATACAATATCAGTATTTTTGTTAAATTATATTGTGAGAAATAAGTTAAATAGCATATATGTTAAGTACACAAATGCTGGAAATACAGTTCTGTATAATCTGTTTTTACACTTAGCTTTATATCGCAGTTTCTCATCTAAATGATTATTTTTTAAAACATGATTTTTAATGGTTATATAAAGTATCATTGTGATTTTCTGTTTCCTTATTGTGAACATTTATTGATTTAAACTGTTTGTTATTTATTAAAACAAATACTGTGTGTAGCTTTTGTTCTTATCTTTTATTTTCTCAGGGCAAATTCCAGAAAGAAAAATTACTGAGCTAAAAAGAACATGGATATTTAAAAAATTCCCTTGTGGTGCAACTTGCAAAATTGCCCTTTATCTTCTCTCTAGTAGTCTCTTAAAGTGTTCATATCTCTATACATTTGTTGATAGTGACTTTTAAAATTCATTTTCTTTTAAAATCAAACATATCTTTCATATCTTGTTAACTTTTTTTATAACCACCAGTGTGGTGTATGAGATATGTCCTCTGAGTGTTAACTCAGGCCAAAGATAAATATCAGCCTGATCCTCAGGCTCATGATATGTGCCTGTATCAACACAATTCCTCTAGTTTTCACTCTGCAGCCATCAATGTGCGAAAGTAGTCAGCTGGTATTTACCAAACGAAGGTTATGAATCTGAGCTATATTCCCCAAAGATTTATGAACTACAAAATGGTATTATTATGTTCTGTCATCGCATTGGGCTCTTTAGCCGCCTTCCATTTTATGTGGTTAAGTTCCTGAGGATCCATTTGCATGAAAGCTACTGTGTGTACTCATTTCGTATTGTATTGTGGCAAACGCTATAATCTACAGGGTTCCTATTCATTTTGGAATTCATTTCACAGCTCACTAATTGTGTGAATGAGAAGAGGAAATATATGCTTTTATTCCAAAGCATGCCAAGCAGATGGCCCAAAGTTCATTGCTACCCTCATTGTCAGCGTGGCTCTCTTCTGTAGGTAGTGAGCCTGGCATAGATCCGTCAAACACAATGTGAGGGTCCATTTAACACAGCATTTGACAGTTCCTGAGCCTCTGGTTTGTTATGACTTATAAACAGTTTATTTTTTATCATTCACCTCTAAAGTGGCCAGTCATTTGAGCAGGTGCAAACACAGTAGAATTCATATTCATTTTGCTTGAGAAGCCAAAATGAACTTTTATTCATATGGAAATTTTGGGAAAAGAAAACAGTACAGGGGATTAAGCTTAGTTTCTTGAAAAGGGATTAACACATGTATTGAGATTCAAAACTGTATCATCATTTCTGAGACTAAACCTTTTGAAAAGCTGAATCGAAAGAAAAATTAGGGTTTATCTTTAAGCTTTTTAGGTAAATCTCTTCAAATTTCTTGTTTCTTTCTATGAAAGGAAATTATTTACTCATTTACTTTTATACACAATATGTAATTTAAGGAACCATTAAAATGCTCATATTTGCATTCCTTGTGTATGTGCGCACACACACACATGTGTATAGAGGAACAGAGTAAGCTAGAGACAAAGGGTGGGACAAAAAATGAAATAATGCATGTCTGCACACATTTCCTGCTTAAGCAGAGCCAGTGGGATGATATGAAATTATGTTATCACTTCAGGAAAGGGAGGGTAGGTCAGATGTGCTAATGAAGCCCATGAAGGGATTTGATCACAGTAGCTTCTTTAAGAGAACCACAGCGTGTGGAAACATTGTTTTCTCCCTTACATGAAGAAAATCTGGGTATTTATTTCTCTCACTGGTTCTTTATCTCTACTTACAAACCTCCTATCGTGGGTTTCCCATGTTGTATTTACACACTTTTCCTTTTCTCTCATTTTAAGACTGATGCTGCGCTCATGTATGACGCTGTGCACGTGGTGTCTGTGGGTGTCCAGCAGTTTCCCCAGATGACAGTCAGCTCCTTACAGTGCAATCGACACAAACCCTGGCGCTTTGGGACCCGCTTCATGAGCCTAATTAAAGAGGTGAGTCAGGAGAAGTGCCTCTGCTCTGTCTCACTTGTCCTCAAGTTGAATGAATTGAGATGATTGCAGTTTCCCTCACAGGTAATCTTTTACTTGTATCTTTTAAATTAAGCTTTCTTATTTTTCCCATACAAGCAAAATTAGCATTTTTACTAAATAATATGGAAGAAAGGGAAAAATTACATGATAAATAAATGAATTTCTACAAAACATCTATGATTGTGTGAACAGATGAGAATCAGTGATATATGATTTATGACATGTTTGCCCCTCACCTTTCGGAATCTTTATGTATGTTGTTGTTGTGTTGCTCAGTCATATCCAATTGTGTTATTTTTCATTTATGTGGAAAAACAGATATTTAAAGAATATTTGTAACATAGGTCACAAAATATGCAATGAATTTTTAACTTGAATGCCCTTTGCACGACACTAAATTACACCCAATTTGTACATTTTCAAGAATTACTTTTGAGAGCTATGGTTGTTAAGTATAACATCTAGTTATTTTAATTGTATTAGCAGTAACATAAAACAAAATATATGGTCATAAAAGTGCAAAGTTTATTTCATGTTGCATAGTATAAACATTTTTATGGCAATGTATCATTTCTAATTATGTCTATTACAGTTTAAGACCAAGTATGCTCATCAGTTCAGTTCTGTCGCTCAGTCGTGTCCGACTCTTTGCGACCCTATGAATTGCAGCACGCCAGGCCTCCCTGTCCATCACCAACTCCGGGCCAGGCCTCCCTGTCCATCACCAACTCCGGGAGTTCACTCAAACTCACGTCCATCGAGTCGGTGATGCCCTCCAGCCATCTCATCCTCTGTCGTCCCCTTCTCCTCCTGCCCCCAATCCCTCCCAACATCAGAGTCTTTTCCAATGAGTCAACTCTTCGCATGAGGTGGCCAAAGTACTGGAGTTTCAGCTTTAGCATCATTCCTTCCAAAGAACACCTAGAGTTAATCTCCTTTAGAATGGACTGGTTGGATCTCCTTGCAGTCCAAAGAACTCTCAAGAGTCTTCTCCAACACCACAGTTCAAAAGCATCAATTCTTCAGCACTTAGCTTTCTTCACATCCAACTCTCACATCCATACACTACCACTGCTTATAGTAAGGATAAAAAGGGAGAATTTTTAAATATCATACACAAACATGCAAACTCACACATTTACTTCACACACATATTCTTCCTATTCATCTTCTCATGAAGGAAATACCTTTGTCAGCTAAGGATATTTTTTATATGATACAGCAGTTTTTTATTTTTTATTAAAGTACATTTGATTTATGAGTTTTTATATGAAAGGTTAACTATGAATATTTAATCTTTACTATGAAAAGTCACAGCTGTTATTACCATATATAAGATTTTTCATTTATTGCTTAAAGGAAATCATCAGCTCTTCATAGAATAAATTATTTATCATGAAAATAAAAGTGCACACAGAATCATAATTAAGAATCATCAGGACCTTGGCAAAGAATATTCGTGAGTTCCTTGTCTAATTATTACTGAACTCTGAGATAGGTGGAATGATAGTCCTGTAACTGTATATTGTTCTCTTATTAATCCACATTCTGCATTTGCTTCTGGTGTAAAACTAAGTCTCAGAGGATTGCTCACATAGCACACTGGTTTGGCTAGTTGAAGAAGAGCTTTTTCTGAATGAAGCACTTGACAATTGAGACATGTGTCAAACAGCCCTGTAAGAAACTGAATTCACTGTTGTATTCATTGGAGGGTGTTATTGAGGAGCTTGTCCACTAAATCACATAGGGTCTCTCTTATGAAGACCAAAAAGAGAGATTTCTGTCAGGTTTCAGTACCAGGAAAAGCTGTTTCTCCTGGGTAATTGATGTGTCTTAAATTATGGGTCTTGTGTCTTGTATTTTCATCATATTTTCTTCTTTGCTTTGGTTGCTGGAAAGTTCAGAATTTAATTTGTGATTGATTTTATTAGTTGCACAGTTTCATTGATGTACATTTCCCTGTGCTGTCTTTAACCCAGATTTCTTTGACTATTCTGCACTTCTTCTGTACTTCTTGATCCCATTTCTTATTTTTATACTACTATAGATTTTTGTTCACTGCCCACAATTATTTTCTTTGGAAAAAATTAAGTTAAAAAATGTTTTCTTTCCTTACTGGAAAACTGTTGACACATGGTAACCTCAAGGATGCCCTTTGCAATATGCACTGAGATATGTATTATATTTTTTTTTTTAATTTACTTATAATTTATTAGCCTAAAATTGTTTTAGAATTTCTACATATAAGTATCCAAGGAACACATGGAGCCTAAGAAATGTAGTAATAATTATATCCATTTGTAATACTTTTTGAAATGTTACCCTTTACTGGGTTTTACCTCTTTTGAGTCTTAGTATATATTCAAACATAATTATGAGTATATGTTACATTATTTAAAAATTTCACATGTAACTATTTTTCCAAGCCATTTGCAAATGACATATATAACATCTAATTTGGGCTATATAGCCAGCAGAATGAAAAATATTTTTGTATTAAAAAACCTAGATATTTGCTCACTCTTGAGAGATAATCAATCCATTGTGTATCTAGATATTCTCACCTCTTTCTACCTGAAGAGATGCTCCTATAGGAAGTGTACATTGATGTGAAGTAATCTTGATACATTTCTCCCAGTATCACACAGGGTAAAATAAAGCAATGTTAATTATTCTAAGTATAAAGTGTATGATTGAAGTAATATAACAAAATGTTTTCTAGATTTAGTTTCTTTAATTGTAATAAAATATTTATTTTGTATTAGTTTGATGTTAGGAGTAGTATTTTATAATAGTATTTCTAGTTGTAATCCCCAGTGAGATATTTACTATTTCAAGTTCTCACTTTGTTGAAAGAGATTTGCTATTTAAAATATAAGCCACAAGTTTCTCATAAAGGAAGTTTATACCTGGAAAATGCAATATTTAAAATGAAAAATTTACAATAAATTTTTCCTGAGACTTGGATAGCATGTTTGGAAGAAACATCCTTCAAAGTTCAGAAGATAATAAAATGATAAATATTATAAATGGGCAGCAATGTAAATTTATGAGAAGTAACAAAAATAGTGTTTCTTTTTCCTTGTACAAAAAAAGGTTTATCTTCTCATCCTTTACATATTTGATAATCTATGGTTTTGTTTGTTTGTTGGTTTTCCCCACAGGCACATTGGGAAGGCCTCACAGGCAGAATAACTTTCAACAAAACCAATGGCTTGCGAACAGATTTTGATTTGGATGTGATCAGCCTCAAGGAAGAAGGTCTGGAAAAGGTACTTGAAACATTCAGTTTATTTACTTTAATTATTAAATAAACATATCCTAATGAAGAAATAAATATTTCCTGTTATAGTCACATTTCATTGACTTTTAAATTTATTGAGTAACTCTAAGAAATTTGTTCTCAATTCATTATATTGGACATAATAATTGGCAATTAGAACTCAAGGATAAAGATGTCTTTTAAGATATTTTATGTTTTTATTTTCTCATCAGGTTTTTCTGATTCTCTGCATATAATGTATGTAATCTTAATTTAATGTAAGGTATACTAATGTATTAATATAATCCTAATTAGCTATAAGATATAATTAGAAGATATTTGGTGTAGTATGAGTCTTTGAATATGTAGCTTATAATTACATGTGCCTGCACAGTAGACTTTCCCACTTAGGGTAGACCATATAAAACGATTAAATACTAAAACACGTTTCCACTGCTGGGTCATAGTCAAGAGAAATGTCTGAATTAATGTGCACAAGTAAATTAGATACGAACATGAATGCTACACACTACACTGACTCTGTCTTCCTTGATTTTATTTATACAACTGAGGTGAGGTACAGAGTTTGGGGGTGTGTGTTCTACTTTTAGAACATTTTAATCGAAGTTCACATATATTTTTTAATATATGTATTTTAGATATTTTTTGATGGATTTATTGAAAGCTATGAATTAAAATAGATATTTTGATAAGAACTTTAGGAAAAAAGTTTGAGATAATATTACTTTAAAGATATTGTTATATTTCATCTAACAATTGAACATGGAACATCACTCATAGATGGAAACTAAAGAAGGAAATTGAATCAAAAGAAGGGGTCTTTTAGCCTGAAATTAAACATTTATATATATATAAATGTTGATTAAATGATGTAGGAGAGAGAAAACACATATTTTTAATGTCACCAAGACATTAAATCATGACGAATTGATGAGTAAAATTAATAGGAGTATTACCTCTTTTCATTGAGAGTTTGGTTTATCCTTTGTCAAGACCATGCAAAATCAGGAATCTTATAATAAACTGAAACTAAAATATTCGTGAGACTGTCACTTCCTAATTACCTTGCTTCCAAGGTTGAGAACATCAGTTGATACCCAAGGCTGGAATTGATAACAGTGAAGTGCAGTCAGCTCATATGGACTAATCTCAGTATTTACTGGGAATGCTATTACCTTACTCTTTGGAAGTACTCAGGTCACTAGGATGAGCCTCAAGCACTGGTTATATTTCAACACATTAACATAAAAATGGTGATGCTCTTCATGTTACCACAGACCCAGTCCTATTTTAGACTCAAAGAAAATATTAGAGGTTTCTTCAGGCTTAAATGTGAAGTATAGAAATACCTTGAATGTAATAGTTACCAGGTATATGTTATGATCTATCCTATTGGTAAGCAGAGTATAATAATGTGAGTTATACATGTTGCCTTGACATTTCATTGATATTTTGTGTTCTTATCTGAAATTTGAAAATTTGTTTTGATAAATTAATTACACGTAGTCCTTATCCTTAAGAGGCTCAAGAGGCTTTTTATATAGAAGGATCAGGTAACACACATTTGTAAGTAAATACAATGGAAAATCTGTTTCAAGCTTCAAAAGAGTAATAGAATATTTCTGATAAGAGTATAATTAAGCATATCACAGCACACAAGGTTCTTAGAATTATCTTAGAATAATGGAGAATTTATAGATTGGTAGAAATTGAATAATTTCAAAAAGATGTAATAATATAGGAAAGACATGCATAATATTTCATTTGATCTTATATATATATATATATATATATATATATATATGTACACATACACAGTCTTCCCTGGTTGCTCAGCTGGTAAAGAATCCACCGGCAATGCAAGAGACCCCAGTTTGATTCCTGGGTTGGGAAGATCCCCTGGAGAAGGGATAGGCTACCAACACCAGCATTCTTGGGATTCCTGGTGGCTCAAATGGTAAAGAATCAGCCTGCAGTGAGGAAGACCTGAGTTCGATCGCTGGTTTGGAAGATCCTCTGGAGGAGAGCATGGCAACCCACTCCAGTATTCTTTCCCAGAAAATTCCATGGACAGAGGAAACTGATGGGCTACAGTCCATGGGGCTACAAACAGTCAGATACGACTGAGCACACATATGCATATATATTCACTTGATAATTTATATACACTTAGTATTTTATTTGATTTATATATATATGCATAGGGCTTCCCAGGTGGCTCAGTGGTAAAGAATCTGCCTGCAATGCAGGAGACCTGAGTTCAATCCCTGGGTGGGGAAGATCCCCTGAAGAAGGGAATGGCAACCCACTCCAGTATTCTTGCCTTGTAAATCTCCTGGACAGAGGAGCCTGGAGGCCACAGTGTATGGAGTCACAAAGAATTGGACATGACCAAGCATGAGCCATATATATATATATATATATATATATATATACACACACACACACACACACACACATATTATATATACAGACACATTCTCTCACATACTGTAGAAGTGGGAAATAGAGCTAAAATGCTGGTTTGTGTCATACCATGAACACTGTGTCAAGATATTTGCAATGTATACATTGTGATTTCAAGAGGGTTGCTTGGGAAGATATAGTTTGGAATAACTTTACTATGAAGCCATGAAACTCTTCTGAGAGTATAATTTAGAGAACACAGTGACAGATGGTATTAACTGAACCTTCATCAGTGTTAGTTTAAAGAAGAGCAGACTATTGGGACTCTGTTTTTAAGGGATAATGGTGGTGCCTATATGGCAAAAGTGGAAGGAGCTAGTTATAGAATTAGAAATCAAACACTGGAGAAAAAAAAAATTAGGAAAGGAAATTTACTTTAGAATGAAATTGGCACAAATCTCCTGAGAAGACAGATAAAGTCCTGAGAGTGGGTGAAGTTAAGCTATAGGGAAAAGGAACTAAGAGTTCACATCAAACAGTTTCAGAAACTTTGAAAATTAGTACATGAAGTCATCAGCTAAAAGAGGGAAGTGGAATTTAGTTTAGTCAGTATTTTAGTTTAGTCACTATTTTCCAAATAGTGGAAATATTTTGGAAATGCCTTTATGACAGACTTGACTTTGAAATTATAGGAATGAAAAGTGAAAATTGCTCAGCTGTGTGTGACTCTTTGTGACCCCAAGGACTGTAGCCTGCCAGTCTCCTCTGTACATGGAGTTCTCCAGCCAAGACCAGTGAAGTGGGTAGCCATTCTTCTCCAGGGGATCTTCCCAGCCCAGGGATTGAACCCAAGTTTTCTTCATTGCAGGCAGATTCTTTACCATCTGAGCCACCAGAGAAACCAGTGAAATATATTCATTTTTTAATTTAGTAGACTGATTAATAGATCAAGGACTAAATTCAAACAGAATTGGGCTCAAATGTTTGTTCCACCATTTAGTATTTACAAACAGGTTTCTTATTCCCTCTAAAATACAGTGTCTCCAGCTATATTGTGGGTAATAGCAATATTTGCCTCCTGAAGGCTCATAAGTCTTGTTAATTTTACCTTTGTCTTATCCTAAATAGTATAGTTACCAATTCATAGATGAAAAGGCAGAGTTCCTAAATTGATAGAGTTCACAGTTTGAAAGGTTCATAAATGGTGATTCAGGAGACTTAAATTACAATTCCAGTTCTATCATAAGTGTATGAACTTCATCCTTCCACCCAACTTCACTATGCCCAATTCCCCATCTCAAAAAAAGCTGAGCGAAATGGACTTCTCTCTTGTACTGACTGAAGAAAAAGATATCATGGTCTCTAAAAGAACCTAAAAATACTACATTAATATGAGTAAGGCTAGGAATTTTAACTATCCTAATCCTATCTGTTCATGCTACTTTCTTTTTTGATTCTTGTCATCTTTGACTTTATTTATTCATTTAATTCCCTAGCAAATATTCGATAAACATCTATTTTATGCCTTTACAATGGTTGTACTCTAGTGAAGAAAACCTGCCAATAATAAATGAATTCATAAAATTATAAAAAGGATTGGACAGTCATATGTGTTAAAATAAAGACCTCTTGTTTGTATGTATATTAAACAGATATATTTTGAATTGTTTTCTCAAATGTTAATCTTAGGATTAAAACAGTTAATGGCAGTAAAGTACATACTTCTGATATTTGTGACTGTGGAGCTTCCTGTGGAGGAAGGAACAGGTATACTTCTGACAAACAGAAAGAAGTAGGACATATTCATGGAACTGAACTTGGGGTTAAAATGCTACTCTGGATACAGCTTTCCACTTATCTAGGAATCATAGATCAAAGTGAATTCCTTCTCCTTTGTCTCACCAGGGACCTTGATAAGAACCCACCCCAGTTAGTCATGGTCTAAGAAGGGTCACCTGTACTGCATAAACAAGCAGTCACATCTATTATTATTATTATTATTGGTTTAATTGGGGCGAGAAATAATGTCTTTATTCAAAAAGCCAGGAGTTAGATCAGAATTCTTTTATACTGAAAGGGGAGGAGGTAAAGTCAAACATTTTTTCCTTCCTGTAGTCATTCAGAGATGGACCTGGTCAGATATAAGAAAGGTCAAGAATACTGCATACACATCCAACCACATCTGTCCAAAAAAGCCCTTGGGACATGGCAGTCCTTTCTCTGAAACAGAGGAGGAAGATTAAGGATATAAGACAGTAAATGACTTTGTTTCCCTCAGGCAATGCTAGGACAATTTCTTTAAGAGCCTGATATTGATCATGGCATCTGATCCCATCACTTCATGGTGAATAGAAGGGGAAAAAGTGGAAGCAGTGATAGATTTTATTTTCTTGAACTCCAAAATCATTGCAGACAGTGACTGCAGCCATGAAATTAAAAGATGCTTGCTTCTTCAAAGGAAAGCAATAACAAACCTACATAGTATATTAAAAAGCAAAGACATCACTTTGCCTCCAAAGTTCCATATAGTCAAAGCTATGGTTTTTCCTGTAGTGTTGTATGGATGTGAAAGTTGGACCATAAAGGAGGGTAAGTGCTAAAGAATTGATGCTTTGGGACTGGGTGATGGAAAAGACTCTTGAGAGTCCTTTTGATAGCAAAGAGATCAAACCAGTCAATCCCGAATAAATCAACCCTGAATATTCATTGGTAGGACTGATGTTGCAGCTGAGGCTCCACTACTGTGGCCACCTGATGCCAAGAGCTGACTCACTGGAAAAGATCCTGATGCTGGGAAAGATTGAAGTCAAAAGGAGAAGAGGGCAGCAGAGGATGAAATGATTAGATAGCACCACCAACTAAATAGACATGAATTTGACCAAATTCCAGGAGATAATAGAGGAAAGAAGAGCCTGGAATGCTGCAGTCCATGGGGTTGCAAAGACTTGGACACAACTTAGTGACTGAACAACAACTGAGATTAATAACAGTACAAAAAGGAAAATTACAATAAATGATTTTCTCAGCTTGAATCATTGTTCAAAGATCAGGTTGTATATTTCACTTTCAAAATACGTTTAGAATACATTTACTTCCCTCCCCATCCTTTGCTATAATTATAACCAGGAGACCCTTCACCTGGGCACTACATTGGAGATATACAAATTTATTCATAACTGACAATAAAATTAATAGACTTTTTAAAGGATATGTAACTGTGATATAATTTACCATTGGAAATGGTTTGACTTTACTTATCTTGTACTCTGAGACTTAGCTATATTTTCGGAAAGACCAGTTTCAGATGGAACAAAAACATGACTAATGGCAATAGATATTAAGAAATATTCAGGTGGTTCTTAGAATATGACATCAAAAAGATTCTGTTTAGAGCAAAAACAGTTAGGAGGGTTTTACACAAAATAGGTTTGAACTGAGTTGATGACAGTACATGATAATGGTTCATTTCCATTGTAAAATGAACTATCTAAAGGCCATTAAAAAAACACTTAGACTTTAAAAAGAATTCCTTCCAAGAAACTGTGTACAATAATAAGTACAATAATAAAATTGCTTTATTCTACCACCTGATTGAATTTTCTTACTGAATGTTCTTTGTGACAGCTATGTATATCATGAGCTTTCCAAGAAAAAAAAAGTCAATCTCTTGCTATTATATTTTATTGGTTATTTAAATGGATTTTTTTATTTTCATCTAAATAGAAATGTTAAACTAAAATCATAATTGTGTACCTCTCTTGCCCTTTCTATTCTGTTTATTTTTCTGATAGTCACCTAAATGTGATATTTAATATATTAAAATAGAACTTAGAGAATAGAATGTTCTGTCTTCTCAGTGGAAAGGCCTAATAAATCCTTATTGAAATGTGGCTGCTTTATTAATATTATATTAATCTAGAAAAAATACAAAGATCAAACTAAGCCTCAGCATGCTTTTAGAATAAAATCAGCCCCCTTAGGGACAATCTTGAGAAAGAAAAGTGGCTATCAAGAGCCATCTTATGCAATATATGTTTGCCAGTTTCTACAAAACTAAGAATTTATATAAATAACATAAATCAAGATGACCCATATTTGCAAACCTGTAAAAGTTTGAATTGGTTGTATTTTACTATCAAATAAAGATTCAGCTTCTAAAATCTGTGCTTTCTGAATATTCACTATTTGCATTTTTACCCACTGGTAGAGAAACTGCTATCAACAATCCATAGACTTCTTATAAAAACTGAAATATTTTGATAATATATGGAAAGAGTAAGAATTAGTAGTGAGACTGTGCCTGTCTGAGTTTACAAATGTATATGTTCCAGGAAGAGAACGTTTCAACATGCATTTGAAGAAATTTTTTGTAGAATATATATATTTTTAAAGAAAGAATGGTAATGTCTGTATAAAATTTTACCGTTGAATTTTGTCTTGTCAGAAGAATCATTAACCCCCTCTGATTCAAATCCCAAAGAAAGGCAATGCCAAAGAATGCTCAAACCAGTGCACAATTGCACTCATCTCACATGCTAATAAAGTAATGCTCAAAATTCTCCAAGCCAGACTTCAGCAATATGTGAACCGTGAACTTCCTGATGTTCAAGCTGGATTTAGAAAAGGCAGAGGAACCAGAGATCAAATTGGCAACATCCGCTGGATCATGGAAAAAGCAAGAGAGTTCCAGAAAAACATCTATTTCTGTTTTATTGACTATGCCAAAGCCTTTGACTGTGTGGATCACAATAAACTGTGGAAAATTCTGAAAGAGATGGGAATACCAGAGCACCTGACCTGCCTCTTGAGAAATCTGTATGCAGGTCAGGAAGCACGAGTTAGAACTGGACATGGAACAACAGACTGGTTCCAAATAGGAAAAGGAGTACGTCAAGGCTGTATATTGTCACCCTGCTTATTTAACTTCTATGCAGAGTACATCATGAGAAACGCTGGGCTGGAAGAAACACAAGCTGAAATCAAGATTGCCGGAAGAAATATCAATAACCTCAGATATGCAGATGACACCACCCTTATGGCAGAAAGTGAAGAGGAACTAAAAAGACTCTTGATGAAAGTAAAAGAGGAGAGTGAAAAAGTTGGCTTAAATCTCAACATTCAGAAAACGAAGATCATGGCATCCGGTCCCATCACTCCATGGGAAATAGATGGAGAAACAGTGGAAACAGTGTCAGGCTTTATTTTTCTGGGCTCCAAAATCACTGCAGATGGTGACTGCAGCCATGAAATTAAAAGATGCTTACTCCTTGAAAGGAAAGTTATGACCAACCTAGATAGCATATTAAAAAGCAGAGACATTACTTTGCCAACAAAGGTCCGTCTAGTCAAGGCTATATGGTTTTTCCAGTGGTCATGTATGGATGTGAGAGTTGGACTGTGAAGAAGGCTGAGCACCGAAGAATTGATGCTTTTGAACTGTGGTGTTGGAGAAGACTCTTGAGAGTCCCTTGGACTGCAAAGAGATCCAACCAGTCCATTCTGAAGGAGATCAGCCCTGGGATTTCTTTGGAAGGAATGATGCTAAAGCTGAAACTCCAGTACTTTGGCCACCTCATGTGGAGAGTTGACTCATTGGAAAAATCTCTGATGCTGGGAGCGATTGGGAGCAGGAGGAGAAGGGGATGACAGAGGATGAGATGGCTGGATGGCATCACGGACTCGATGGACGTGAGTCTGAGTGAACTCCGGGAGTTGGTGATGCACAGGGAGGCCTGGCGTGCTGTGATTCATGGGGTCTCAAAGAGTTGGACATGACTGAGCGACTGAACTGAACTGAACTGAAAAGATATCTGAATGGATTTACACTCCAAAATTTATCTAAATCTGAAAATCTACATTAGATCACTGAGGACTTTTTTTTTTTTTTTTTTTTGATAGATTTGTAAACATCTAATGCATAGCATTTGCTTCCCTGGTAGCTCAGATGGTAAAGCGTCTGCCTACAATGCAGGAGACCCAGGTTCGATCCCTGGGTTGGGAAGATCCCCTGGAGAAGGAAATGGCAACCCACTCCAGCATTCTTGCCTGGAAAATCCCATGGACTGGGGAGCCTGGTAGGCTACAGTCCATGGAGTTGCAAAGAGTCGGACACGACTGAGCAACTTCACATAATGCATAGCAGCTTTTATCTTTCTCTCTTTGATGACACTTGGTACATACACCTTGGTCTCCATGGCAACAATGACCCCTAACTTTCCTAGGAACTAAGATTTATTTTCCTCCCTTTAGGAAAGCAAAGATAATGATGACGTTGACCAACAATCTTTACACCTGTGGTAAATGTGTCATTTGCTTCTTGAAAAGCAAAAATTGATCCTAGGAAGGACCCAAACTTAGTGTCTGTGTTTGAAGATGTTAACTGTTTAATTTGTCTGAGTCACACAAAGAATCATTACATGCCAAATTTCATAACTGTGTTGATATTTTTCAGTTTGTTTCAGTGTATTTATAGTTATTATTTTGCTTCATAACTGTCACAGAGTTGGACACAACTGAAGTGATTTAGCAAGTAGCATGCATGTGTACTAAACATAATTATAATGCATTGATTTGAGTTCAAAGTCATCTCTGAAGTACTTTTTTATCCCTGGAAAACAATGGCCCTTAATTGAGTGTTATCACAGTTATATTAAAGTTCATTGATTCAAATTGTATTTTAAAAATCAAAAGTATCACCTGTCTCTTAACTCTTTAATTATGTTTAGACTTTGTTTTAAACAAAAATAAAAATCAGTGATGAAAAAAAATCTATGTTTAGATTATTCAGCCCTTTCTGTAAGATCATTATATACTTATTGATTTCTTGTTCTCATATTAATGCTATAGTTCTCAAGTGGTGAAATTTCAGACTTATGTTAACTGGTAGACAGTTTTACAAAAGTCATCAACTGAGGAGTTCTTTGCCTTGTGTTACTATTGTTGTTTAGTTGCTAAGTCATGTCCAACTTTCTTGTGACTCTATGGACTGTAGTCCACCAGGCTCCTCCATGCATGAGATTTTTCAGGGAAGAGTACTGGAGTGGGGTGCCATTGCTGGTTCTATGGTAGTTCTATTTTTTTTTTTTTTTTTTGAGAAAGCTCCATACCTTTTCCACAGTAGCTGTACCAATTTACATGCCCACCAAAGTGTACAAGAATTCTCTTTTCTCCACATCCTCACCAACATTTGGTACTTGTGTTCTTTTTGATGATAGCAGTTCTGACAGGTATAGGTTGGTATCTCACTGTGGTTTTGATTTGCATTTCCAAGATGATTAGTGACGTTGAGCATCTTTTCATATATTTGTTGGTCATCTGCATTTCCTCTTCGGAAAAATGTCTGTTCAGTTCTGCCCAGGTTTTATTTGGGTTATTTATTTTCCTGATTTTGAATTGAATGCACTATTTAAGGAACTCTGATGGCTCAGCAGGTAAAGAATCCACCTGCAACGTTGGAGACATGGGTTTAATACCTGGGTCGGGAATCCCTAGAGAAGGGAATGGCAACCTACTCCAGTATTGTTGCCTGGAGATTTCCATGGATAGAGGAAGCTGGCAGGCTACAGTCCATGGGGTTACGAAGAGTCAGACATGACTGAGAACTAACACTTATATATGTCAGATATATATTAACTACCCTTATTGGTCATATCATTTGCAAATATTTTCTTCCATTCAGTAGGTTGTCTTTTTGTTTCGTTGATAATTTTGTTTCCTTTTCTGTGAAAAATATTTTAAGTTTAATTCGGACCCATTTGTTTTTACTTTTATTCCCTTTGCTTTAGGAGACTGATCCAAAAATATATTGCTATGTTTAAGTCAAAGATTGTTCTGCCTATTTTTTTCTCTAGGAGTTGTATGGTTTCTGGTCTTGCATATAGGTTTTTAGTCTATTTTAATTTATTTTTATGTATGGTGTTAGAGAATGTTCTAATATCATTCTTTTATAAAGCAGGAAGAATTTTTTTTTAAGCAACTTTATTTTTTGATAGAGATTCCACGTTGTGCTAAGACTGTATATAATGTACAGTGTGGTTTCTCATGATCACCAAACAGGCCTTTAGAAAATAGCCAATTATGCTCTTTGCTCAAGACATATTTGTCTGAAATTAAGTACAAATTATGTATAATCAGAGAATTTTTTTCCCTTTTTACATTGTTCTGTGATGAAAAACTGTATCATTCTTTTCCCTTATTCCCCAACATCCATGGTTATATTGTTAGCAAATGCCAAGAGGAGAGTGTAAATAGAATTTTAATAGATTCTATGATGCCAAATGTTTTTTAGTGGATAAATTATTTCTTAGCCTTAAATAAGCTTGACTTCATACATAACTAATATTTTACACCCAGCCGGACGTGTTTATTTTGTTTCTACCTGAGAAAGTTTTTGGTATACTTTTCAAAAATTATTATTTCAAATTCCACGGAGAGTTAAAAAACCTGTCCCACTGATTCTGCTCACAAGGAAAAGTACTAACATACATGTTTAGAAGAAATGACAAAATGCTAATTACAGATGAGGCAAACAATTACATATCTCAGGAGAGGAAAGGAAACATTAACTCAGCCAAAGGAGTAATATGAAGTACAAAACAAAGAAAATTTATGCTGAGAAAACTGTCAGAAACAAAGATAAATAAATAAAGCATCAACTAATTAATGAGATACTCAGATAAATAACTTTAAAATCATCTGAAAATAAATGTTTTTCTACATGAGAAAATAAAGCAACAAAAGAAAAAATGTGGTTTACCACACAAAATTATATGAAGCATTTTTTTTAATTCTGAGAAATATAAAAAAATAAAGCACATTGTGTATATATAAAATTCTTATGAATATATATTTTAACATGATGGATGGGAGGGAGGTTCAGAGGGAAGGTATATATGCATGCATATACCTGATTCACTTCATTGCACAGCAGAAACTACACAATTTATATAATTGCTTTATATAATATTGTAAAGCAATTATACTTCAACTAAAAAAAAAAGAAATGAAGAACCCATTGTATATCCAAAAGAAGTAGAAGATGAACTGTGAGGAAGTTTTATTATGCTATATATGGTCAGGTGGATCATAATGAACACAATAATAGTTTTGGAAAGCTATATAGCAACATGTACTAACAATCTTGACTCATTTTTTTTTTTTTGGCTCAGTAATTCCAATTCTAGGAATCTGTTGTTAAAATACTAAAGTATGTGGGCAAATATTTGTAAATAACTGTGTTTTACTAAAGCCTTATTTTAAAATTTATTTTTTAATTGAAGGATAATTTTTTACAGAGTTTTGTGGTTTTCTGTCAAACATCAACAGCCTTAGGTAAACTGATATGTTTACATGATGTTCCTATTTTGTAATCATTAAAAGTTTGAATATGATTAATTTTTAATGCCAGAAGAAAATACTCATAATAGTATGGAAATAGGATATATTTATTTATATAATAATTGTAACACACTTATAAACACATTGGGACTTCCCTGGTGGCTCAGACGGTAAAGTGTCTGCCTACAGTGCAGGAGACCCGAGTTCAATCTCTGGGTTGAGAAGATCCTCTGGGCAAGGAAATGGCAACCCACTCCAGTCCTCTTGCCTGGAAAATCCCATGGACAGAGGAGCATGGCAGGCTACAGTCCATGGGGTTGCAAAGAGTGGGACACAACTGAGCGACTTCACTATAAACACATTACAGTGTTTATCACTTGATCATCACAATAGCTCTTTGAGGCAGACAAAGTTATTTCCCCAATTATAGATGAAGAAATTGAGTCGGAGAAAAGTAATGTGCCCCAGTCCCCTGATGATAAGTTGTGGAGATGTAATAGGATCCTTGTGATCTGACACACCCTTCTGAGTCTGGGAGATTATCTACAAGACTATATTGGAAATTATGTAAGGAAAATACATGTAAAGATAAAACAAAGAAAATACATTAAATCATTAGCCATGATTGACATGGGTATGTGCTTAGCTTCAAAGTTTAAATTGATGTTCTCCTTTCTATTTGCATGTTTTATAATTTGATATCAAGAATATGCATTCTTTTTATGAAGAAGAGCAAATTTAAGAACTGTTGAGAACATAAAACAGAAAAATGAGTAATACCATGATTTTCTATTGTTCTTTGTGATTTTTGAAGTACTTTTATATTACTTTTATCTAATTTTATGCTTATAAGTAAAGTGAACTTATGATTTATCCAAACCATGACATTTTAAATTGTACGAGAGGGTTGCTATACCAGGAAGATAACTGTAAACTTGAAGTATTCAAGTAAACCAACAGATAGACTCACTCTATTTAACATAACTCTTTGAGGTCAAGAGTACTTAGATATCATTATTACATTTTGAAACTGAAAATAATGTTAAATGACTCGATTGAATAATATAATGAAAAAATTATGGTTCTGAAAATAGATTGCAAGAAAAAGATTATCTTGATTTAGTCTGTGGCTCTTGTGATTAAAACAAAACAAAAAGCCCCACTGGTGGCAATTTCTTCAATCAATAGAAATTTTTGAATCATACAGTTCTAAGAGACTTAAAAATCAGGGAATCATACAAAATTTTATTTGATTTAAATTGTTATGCCACTGAAATTTCTGAAATTTTCTAATATTCTGTGTAGAAACCTGAGACTTATAAAGAAGGATACCTAATATTTGTGATTATAAGTAATTATGGATTCATGAGCCAGAACCCCTTCATTCAAAGAGTGCTAGAAAAGCAACCAACCGAAAATGAACCTAGATTAGTAGGTTTAGATGAGTAAACATTTAGCTAACTTATTTTTTGTAAGTGTAATCCTGGAAGATAACAGTAAGTGAAACGGACAATATTTTGTGTTGGTGATTTGGTTAGAAATTTGAAAAACTCAGTGGTCAAGCTTGTCATTACGCAGATGACACTGGGAAAATGATGCCTGCCAGTGCTTTGCTAACAGAATTATATGTCTGAAAAAATCTAACTATTTAGCCAATAGTGGGCAAAGAAAAAGACAATTAAATCTAAGGGACAAATGTGTAATAGGTATTAATCATAGATCAGGATCAGAAAAGTGCCAGTCACTGCAAAATACAGTCTGCAGATGTCTATTTAGCCAACAGGGCAATTTTGTTTGGGTTTGTTTTTTTTAGTGATTTTGAATTTGACACAATTTAAGCAGGTCAAGCAGGAATTCTAGGTTTGACATCTCTTCTGTCTTCCACCCAGGTCCTCAGCAGGGCCTCTACTAACTCTGGTGATGCCTTGCTAGAGATTTGAAAAAAGTACTTATTCTGGGTGTGCAGCCGAAGGCACACAGCAGGGCAGGTTGGGTTAGTGGGCCCCAATTGCTTTTCTGCCTTGAGATGTTTTTGAGATTTAAAAACTGCTCGTTTTAGCCTAGAAATTCTTACTACTCGCTTATGCCCTTTCACTTTACACATTGATGTGACCTGTCTGGCCCCTGAAAACCTTTCATTATTGAATCGAAATTGTAATTAGTCTCTTTATGACATCACGGTAGTCACAGTCTTAAAGTAATTTAATTGACCAGTATGTAATTTACTTTGGAAAGAATGCTGAATCAAGATTGTTTTCTTTTTTTCCCCTTACGGTATTATTTGACTTTTTGTTTTATTGACAAAAATATCAGAAATATATAGTTTTAGGTGGTCAGAAGAAAATTAAATATTAGAAAATATGACAAGATTTTTTTACTTTATTAAATACATTTACATTGAATCCCCAAATGAGTTGTTGAAAAAAAATACATGGGGGTCTACATTTATATACAACTATTAGAATGACATCTGTTTTTATGAAGAACAGAAATTGTTAACATTTCTACTTTTGTACTACTCCAATTAAAGGAAGATAGACACCTTAAAAAGTTACTGATAAAGCTATGCAAATGGAGAGATCAAAAAGAGCACGTATAGTAAAATGTAAAGAAAATAGAAAAGATCATAACATTTAATTTGGATTTAAACCAATGAGATCTTTGTTAGCATATTTAGGTAGGCGGTTCATCTGGTAAAGAATCTGCCTGCAGTGTGGAAGACTTGGGTTTGATTTCTGGGTTGGGAAGATCCCCTGAAGAAAGGAAAGGCTACCCACTCCAGTATTCTGGCCTGGAGAATTCCATGGACTCTATAGTCCATGGGGTCACAAAGAGTTGCACATGACTGAGTGACTTTCACTTTCACTTTCAAATCAATGTCACTTTAAAAATAATTTAATTTACAGGCAGTTCCCAACTTATGATTTGTCAGCTTTATAATGGTGATAATGTAAAAGTGATGCATATCCAGTAGAGACCATACTTCGAATTTTGATCTTTTTTTCCTGAGCAGGTGATATGTAGTATGACAGTTTCTTGTAACGCTGGCAGCTCATTGAGCCGCAGCGCCCAGTCAGCCACTCCATCACTTTACAACCATCCTGTGGGACATACAACCAGTGTGTTTTTCACTTTCAATACCGTATTCTATAAATTGCGTGATATATTCAGCACTTTATATAAAATAAGGTTTCTGTTAGATGATTTTGCCCAACTGTACCCCACTCCAGTATTCTTGCCTGGAAAATCCCATGGACAGAGGAGCCTGGTAGGCTGTAGTCTACGGTGTCGCTAAGGGTCGGACACGACTGAGCAACTTCACTTTCACTTTTCACTTTGATGCATTGAAGAAGGAAATGGCAACTCACTCCAGTGTTCTTGCCTGGAGAATCCCAGGGACGGGGGAGCCTGGTGGGCTGCCGTCTATGGAGTCGCACAGAGTCGGACACGACTGAAGTGACTTAGCAGCAGGCTAATATAAGTGTTCTGAGTATGTTTAATGTAGGCTGGGCTAAGCTAGGATGTTTGGTAGGTTGGTATACTGAATGCATTTTTGACTTAACAATATTTTCAACTTATGATGGGTTCATCTGTAATTGAGAAAGTTTTTATGTACAAAATTTTATGTTAAAATAAATTAATAATTTATAGCTTTGTTTGGGTAATTGGCTAGGGACATAAGAAAGACAAATTTCACTACTGGTGACTCCCAGGTTTGAGAGGGTGAGGAAAAGTTAATGCTGACTAAAACACTGACTCTGTCTCCTTTGCTTCTGCTTTCTGTTAGTGGTCACTATTTTTACATGGCATGGAATAGTGCAGGTGCCTGTATGTAAACCACTCAATCTACATATACAGTTGTATCTTATGCTTATATGTATCTCCAGAGGTCATTCTATAAACTGTGTTCACTGAGTATAATATATCTGAACACAGCATTTGGCTTAATCTTTCAGATGGCATTATTAATATTAAGTGCAGTATTACAGTGCAGTGATAGCTCAAGAAGTTTGCAAAGGAGACAAGAGCCTTGAAGATGAGGAGTGCAGTGGCTGGTCATTAGAAGTTGACAGTGATCAACTGAGAGCAATCACTGAAGGCTGATCTTCTTATAACTACACGAGAAGTTGCAGAAGAACTCAGCCTTGACCAGCCTATGGTTATTCAGCATTTGAGGCAAATTGGAAAGTTTGATAAATGGGTGCCTCATGAGCTGCCCCCCCCCAAAATAAAATAGTCATTTTGAAATGTTGTCTTATCTTGAACCATTTCTTGATCGGATTGTGGCATGCAGCAAAAAGTGGATTTTATACAACACCCCACAATGACCAGCTCAGTGACTAGATTGAGGAGCTCCAAAGCACTTCCCAAAGCCAAATTTGCATCAAAAAAAGGTCATGGTCACTGTTTAGTGGTTTGCTGCCAGTCTGATCCACTGCAGCTTTCTGAATCCCAGCGAAACCATTACACCTGAGAAGTATGCTCACCAGACAGATGAAATGCACCAAAAACCACAACACCTGCAGCCAGCATTGGTCAACAGAAAGGGCCCGATTCTTCTCCACAAGGCCTGACAGCACATCTTATAATCAATGCTTCAAAAGTTCAGTGAACTGGGCTATGAAGTTTTGCCTCATCCACCATATTCACCAGGCATCTTGCCAACTGACTACCACTTCTTCAAGCATCTCAACAACTTTTTGCAGAGAAATTGTGTCCACAATGAGCAGGAGGTTGAAAATGCTTTCCAAGAATTCATAGAATTCTGAAGCATGGATTTTTATGTTACAGGAATAAACCAACATATTGTTGACAAAAATGTGTTGATTGTAATGGTTCCTATTTTGATTATTAAAGATGTGTTTGAACCTGTTATAATAATTTAAAATTCATGGTCCAAAACCACAGTTACTTTTGCAACAACCTAATATTTAAAATACACACTGAACAGAATACAAGTAGTATTAGAATAGGCTATCCAGATGAGATTTTGGTGTAATCTCCTTTCTTGGAGTATTTTAAAATCTTCAAAGGTATATTTTTAAAACTTCCAGAGGTAGTTTGGGGTATGATTTCACCTTACTGGGGGTGCTGTGAATACAAATAAATGCCCCTTTTAAGTTGCCTTTACCTATTAATTTATCCTGGATCCCCAGGTCTTGCTTTTTTAGCTTTGTCCATATAATATGGCATGTTACCATTGTAATGAAGGATAAGAAAGATCCATAACTATACAAGATATATGCTATTAATGAGTTTCCAGCCAACTATCAAGGTATCATCAACTGTGGTTTATCTTGGTGAATGAAAGTTTGAATGGAAAATTAAGCTCCCACACTGCCTGTAGAAGTGCAGTGGATCATTTTGTTCTTTAATGTCACACTTCACTGGACACACTTCACAAAGCAGTGAATCATGCTTAAAACAAGCAGCCTTTACTTCAGCAACAGCAGATAATGTAGCAGAGGTGAATAATAAGTGTTAGCAGTCTTAACTTTCTCTGCAGTGCTCTCTCCAGGTGTCTGATGGATGATTTACAAAGTACATATGCTATTTTATAGATTGGAACTTGGGATCCAGCCAGTGGCCTGAATATGACAGAAAGTCAAAAGGGAAAGCCAGCCAACATCACAGATTCCTTATCCAATCGTTCTTTGATTGTTACCACCATTTTGGTAAGTATTAATTTTTCCATTCTTTTTAGATAAATGCAGATAAACATGGAAGTGGATAGAAAAAGACATTATAATTGGAGTAGTAATGAACAGAATGTAATCTATTTTACACTTATTTAGCGATTGCTGTATAATGGATGAGTCAGTGTTAATTTAGTCACAGTTTTATTTTGTTAGCCTTTAATGATGTAAATTATATTAATGTTTGGGCTGCTTATGTTGCTTAATAATACAGCTTTATCTATTACGGGGCATCTTTATGTTTCTACAAAATTAGTTGCTGTTGAAAAACTGTGAATGTTAAGATTTGAAAAGTACATGGACAAGCAGTTGTATAAATATAGTTATGTGAGAAGCTGCATGTGAATTTTGCTTCTGCTTTTATTTCCTGCAAATGAATTTCAGAGGTCACGCCATTTATTTTTGAGAATTTTTTCTGTTATAATTATGTTTTAACCTTGCTTTCAATTTAATTGTTTTCATCATGGCAAATCACTTTTACTTTACTAATCTCCCTAATGAAATCAAATGACAAGTGCTGTTTTAAGTCAGAAATATTTTCACCACCAACAGAATTAAATTAATACTGATAAGCTAGATATTTTTACCCATCTTGTTTTAATTAAATCACAGTAATATTCATGTATGCCTACTATGCCATTTGCAAATAAGAATTTTAATTTTAGGACAAGCAAGGAACTTTTATATAATTTAGTAAGTACTTTCACCTACAGAATAAGTTTATTGATGTTGATTCCTCTTGTTCCCCAGGTAGCCAGTAAGAATGTGAGATTAATGTCCAAAACAAACCTCCACATAATTTTAGCATTTACATGTTCTCTAAATTTGATTTATGGTAGAACATCAAGCCAGGAGGGATTCATAATCTTGTCCTTTTAGTAGCAATACGAGATGTTAGATCAAAACATGTCCAAACAAAACAGCTTGGGTTAAAGACTCTTGATAATGAAGCAAGCTGGTGATCATGAAATGATGGTGATAGAAGTTCATGAGGTGTTCTTTAATAACTCCTTTGCTAAGATCTTCAGTGAATACTTGCTCCACTATATCCAAACTTCTCTGGTCCCCTTTAACTTAATTTTGTATCCCCCTCTCTTTTTAAAGCTAGCTCTCAAACCCACCAGCCGTGGTCCTCAGATGGAATGTACTCACAGGACACTACTACGTTCTTTTTCTGCCAGTGTGTCCTGGATCTCATAACCCGCTGCTGGAACAGTTACAGCAACAGTGTAACTTCCTCCTGCTGACAACCTTTCCCCTTTATAATATACTTCACTGTCCACTGTGCAGATCTAACTCTGTCATTCCCTGCTTCTCTGCTTATAAGTCTTTAGTGAGTCCCTGCTGCTGTGCTATGCTCAGTCGCTTCAGTGGTGCCTGACTCTCCGCAACCGCATGGACTGTAACTCACCAGCCCACTATGTCCATAGGATTTTTCCAGCAAGAATACTGGGGCAGGTTGCCATATTCTCCTCCAGGAAATCTTCCCAACCCAGGGATTGAATCCGTTTCTCCTGTATTGCAGACACATTCTTGTCTGAGTCCATATTGGACATTAAAAAGGCCCCCAAATCTTGACCCTGTTATTCAAAGCCTTTTAAGTCTTGTCTTCTCTCATCTTTCTATCCTCATTTCCCTCTTCTTCCTTTCAGAAAGCCTGTATTTTAACTGATCTAGGGTAACCAGTTAGCTCACTACTGTGATTGTGTTAGCCCCGTTCCCTTTGTTTGCAATATATTTCTCTCCATTCCTGAAATATAGAACTTGTCAATACTTCATATTTAAGCTTAACACTATACTATTCTTGAATTATTTCATGTGTACAATATTTCTCCAAACATCACTGACCACTCCTTTGAGAATTAGGATCTGACTAAGTCTCTTGTTTTTATACTGTATATGCCTCTACAATGCTCATAAAATAAAATGTGCTGGACAAGGGCATCTGTCTTCAGCAGCTATCCCCTGTACTACTTTCTCAGTTCTCTCTGATACAGCCAAACTCTCAAATGCATCACTTATTTTATGGCTTCAAATCTTTGCCCACTTCATTATGTTCTCCTGTGAAAAGTTTTTCATCCTTCCAGACCCATCTCAGTTTGCATGCACTCTGTGAAACTCTTTGATCTTTCCATTCAGTTGTGTATGTTTTGGGCAGGCAGGGAAGTGTACATGTGTATCATAATACTTTATCATTTTACTTACCATACATTACTTTTT
This sequence comes from Oryx dammah, assembly GCF_014754425.2. Classification (NCBI taxonomy): domain Eukaryota; kingdom Metazoa; phylum Chordata; class Mammalia; order Artiodactyla; family Bovidae; genus Oryx; species Oryx dammah. The sequence goes on along the minus strand of NW_024070188.1, from coordinate 35,536,873 downwards.
TTAATGTTAGAAATTTTGTGTTTATCTGATCTCTATTTGGTATGAATCTATACAAGGCCAGAAATCAAATTTTACACTTTTTAGATCTCAGTGTCAGAGAAAAGTGCCTGGGACATAGCAGGCACTCAATAAATTTTTAAAATTAAAATTTAAAAATTGGTATGTAATTAAGCAGAAAATTAGAGAGAATAAACACTTTTCAAATGACTGTATTTAAATATTTTTTCAAGTGTGCAGGTTATTGCAAACTTCTTGTCCAAACAAAGCAGGTGATTAGACTACCCATACAATTTCTCGGTTTTGCTTAATTACTCGAGTTATTTTATAAGAAGTATTCAAATATTTTTCTCACTAATAAACAATTTTATATTTGTTCATAAACAAGTGGTATTAAATCTTAATATTAGAGCCAGAGAAAACTTTTTGAAAACTATCAGGCTTTGGATCTTGGACATTTTTTTTTCTGATCTATAATGATGTTTGAGATATATTCCTCAGATCATTACTCTGTATAACCAACATGTATAATCAATTCTGAAATACACTCTAAGCTTCAGTTCAGTTCAGTTCAGTTGCTCAGTCGTGTCTGACTCTTTGCGATCCCATGAATCGCAGCACCCCAGACCTCCCTGTCCATCACCAACTCCCAGAGTTCACTCAGACTCACGTCCATTGAGTCAATGATGCCATCCAGCCATCTCATCCTCTGTCGTCCCCTTCTCCTCCTGCCCCCAATCCCTCCCAGCATCAGAGTCTTTTCTAATGAGTCAACTCTTCACATGAGGTGGCCAAAGTACTGGACTTTCAGCTTTAGCATCATTCCTTCCAAAGAAATCCCAGGGTTGATCTCCTTCAGAATGGACTGGTTGGATCTCCTTGCAGTCCAAGGGACACTCAAGAATCTTCTCCAATACCACAGCTCTCTCAAACTTCAGCTCTCTATCCTTCTGCCGTGAAGTCTAACCTGATTGATCCTTCCACACCTGATCATTGGTGGCACTCTTGATCATTCTGTAAAAGGCAGCATGCCATGTATCTTTCTTTCATATCTAGTCACAAGGGG
>NW_024070188.1:35509610-35535800 GCF_014754425.2 Oryx dammah | reverse complement strand
CCCCTTGTGACTAGATATGAAAGAAAGATACATGGCATGCTGCCTTTTACAGAATGATCAAGAGTGCCACCAATGATCAGGTGTGGAAGGATCAATCAGGTTAGACTTCACTGCAGAAGGATAGAGAGCTGAAGTTTGAGAAGAAATTATCAAAGTAAAGGGAGGGGGAAGGAGTATTCTCAGCAGATAAAACAACATATGCAAGGCCCTGAAGCAAGAAAGATCTTGAAAAAGTTGCAAAATTCAAAGAAGACCATAATGACTGAGGCCAGTTTTTTATATGCTTCTCAGCTTCATTAAATACGGCTATATGAATATGGTTCATTACCAAAAATTAATAGCACACATCTTTGGCATGCCTGCTAGGTGCTTGACAATGTTCAAAGCACTGCTCTTAGATTTACTCATTTAATTGTCATAATAACCTTTTTTGTTAGACACCATTATCCATACTCTTTCACAGGTGGGAAAACTGGTATTCAGATTGTCCAAGTAACCTACTCATGACCACAAAGCTAGAAAATAGAACAGTAGTTTTTTCAACCAATCTGTAGCCTACTTGAGCAACCAATACTGTAAAATGAAATCTCTAGTGTCCCAGCTTGGAAAAGTCTAACAGCTATAGTTTATGACCAAAATAGTATCTTGACTGAGAATTGTTCACCTAAGGAATGTTTCTCATCCAGAAATCCCACATATGCTAAAGTACCATGATACCATTATAGGTGTGTCCCCAGACATCTAGACGTTTCCTCAGGGACCAAGATTTAGATTACTCTCGCTTGGGTGCCTTGACCTTCTTCTCGTTTCTCTCCTCTCCTAATTTAGCACTCAGTTTTCTTTCAGCTTCTTAAAACCATAATCTCAGATCTTTCTGGACAATCAAGATTAATGGAGCTTAACTCACTTTTTCTCTTTAGAATTGAGATTAAGCATCTTGTTTACAAATATTTTTTATACCTCTTCAACAACATAATCTATGCCCAATACACTGTATGGGTATAGAATATAGTTATCTCATGGAAAGTGTTCATTTTCAGAAGCTCTAAACAATTTTTAAATATGTAATTACTTTTTTTTTAGTTTTTAATTATATGATACTATATAGTTTGGAAATTATGTAGCCTCTTCTGCAGGAGGAGGCTAGACCTACAACTCAAGTCTACTCATGCCATCTCCTGAATATTCCTCATATTACCTCTCTGGTTTTAGAATTTCAGATTCAGTGGTTGTTAAAATTCCCTTGCTTCTTGTATTTATCATTACAAATGGAATTTTAAAGTATCAACCTTAGAATCACATTTTCATCTATGATGATTTCATAGATGAGCATAAATGAGCATAAAATTGTAAAATGGCTTCCCTCATGGCTCGGATGATAAATAATCCACCAGCCTTGTGGGCCCTGGTTTGATCCCTGGGACAGGATCTGCTGGAGTAGGAAATGGCAACCCACTCCAGTATTCTTGCCTGGAGAATTCCATGGACAGGGGAGTCTGGCAGGCTACAGTCCACGGGGTCACAAAGAATCTGAAACGACTGAGTGACTAACACTTTCACTTTCAATTGTTAAAATATAAATTTAAAATCACCAAAATCATAACAAAAATACTCATTCAGAATGAGATATAGAGAGCTTTTGAAGACCAAAGTGTACTCTATTTTCAGTTTATCAGCCTCATCCTGTTGTCCTTACTACCTTGGGTACACTAGCAAGGGACAGTATCAGGTGGCTGGATATTTATTTAAGCTCATAGAAGGAATGCTTATTTTCCCCTCTGTGCTCTTGGTTTTCAGTAGATTTTTTCATGCCTGTCAAAATATGTTGAGTGCTTCCCACTCTGTGGCTCCTCTATAATAATTGATTTTTGTCCATCAAAAGATTACTAGCACTAAATGCCACTGTACATGTTCTTCCCCTTAACGACTAGTAGCACTTTAGCATGCCAATGACTATGAAATTTGGTTACTTTTTCAGAAAAATCACTCCTAAGGAGATTCTTTCTTCCCAGTTGCTCAATGAATTGAACAAATGTGCTTGCATCTGCAACTTAGTCTTATTTTTTATTTTCCTAGCACTTCCTGGAAGGCTGTGTATTTCAGTGCTGAGTTTACTTGCTTAGGTTTATTAAGCTTTGTTGTTGGAGTCCACAGCCTATAGGTGGCTTATCTGGAAGCAAACTCCCAAGAACAATGGAAAGAATCACAGTACAAAAGAGAGAAGTGACCAACTATCCCCTAAATGGTTCTGCAGTTTCTTCCATCATATCAACAAAAGAAGTTTTCTAAGGCTTCACATCTGTCCCTGCAATAGGGTTTTCCTTCTGATTCTTATCTTCCCACGGTCACAGGGTGACTGCCAAGCATGTAGTTCTTCTTAGAGAGTTACTAGCATTCAGGCTTGGAAACCCAGACACTGGTGCTTTACAAAGAAAAAGGTTTTTCATTGTTATCAATCCCTATACAGTTTCTAAGCAGTTTTAATCATGTGCTCTGGAGATAGTAAGATCAACATAATTTAAGGGAGATACAGTAGATATACATGTACAAGTACTACTTAAATGTTTATGTGAGATGAATGCCTCATTCAAACTCAGGCTCCTCATATCATATTCAAAAGCAAGCAAATCTTTTTTTCATCATACTTTTTTCTTCTGTTTCAGAGATTGTGCTTTTGTTTTCATTTTTGTTTTAGTAGCTTGTTGTATTTTATTTCAAATATATTCTCATATTTTTTAGACCTCCAGATTAGCTAGATTAACATAAAACTGTCAGTAGTTGTATCACAGAGTAAGAAACATGTTCTTTCCTTAATGAATAGTAGTATTTTAGTGTGCCAGTGACTATTTTATTTATTTTAATGTGAAATTAGGCATACTTTAAAAAATCTTAGAGTCTCAATCTTTAGAGGCTTTGTAAGTGACCAGAACCTCATTTTTTAGCACATAATCTCACATACACACATCTGCTTCCTTCATCCTTCTTTATTAAATCTAATTTTAAAATGCTACCATAATAAAAACCCTTAAGTGTTTTCATTTTGTTGTTATATTCTTTTCAGTTGTCAACATTATTATTAATACTGTAATTTTGTTGGAGATTATTTTCTTATAAATAACATATTCCAAGTTCTAGAAGAAATGATTGGAGAAATATGAATTTCTGGTTCAGTTTAACCACAGAAAACTACATGGAAATGAAATAATTTTGCCTTACTTTTCTCAAAGATGTCATCATGATAGTACCTTGTAACATTGTATAATCTAAATTTTAACTATGTCCTTGATCTGAGATTCAGATGCAAATTTGTAACTACTCAGGACATATATCTAGCTGCATGTTGAAGATCAAACTCAACATGACTCAAACATCCTTCTTCAATTCAGGCCTCATCATATCTGTTTCTCCTATATTTCCAAGCTCTGTTTATGGTTCCAGTAATTTTATATTTACTCAGCCAGAGTGGATACCCTAGTCTCTTTAAATCCTATATTTATAATTTAGACACCAAAAAGAAAGACAGGATGAATCCATGAATGTCCTTTTCTAAGACAGTTTAACAAAGAATTGAGTCAAAGAACATTTTGAACAAGGTGGGTATGGTTTGTTCATGGGTACTGATGAATGGGATATTTATAAAGTCTGATTTGAGAGATATTGTACCCAGATGCAACAGAAAAGAGAAGACAATGTCAAAATATCATGTATGAGATTTATCATGAATGCATTACATGTGGGGCAAAAACAATTGAGAAAGGTGAACAAGGACTTCAAAGTTAAAAGCTCATGAGGTGGGGTATTAGCATTACCACAGAGCACGATAAGGATGTTGGAAAGGGAGATAATGAGTTCTATTTAGTCCTATCTGAATGGAGATGTTGGCAGTAATTTTGTGTAGTCAAATCTTGATTATTCATGTAAGGGGATAATAAATTAGATTCAGAAATGAAATGCAGTTTGGAGATTAGCTAATAGGTGCAGTCTCCCTTCCCATCAAACCATTTACTGGAAGAGTGGTGAAATGGCACATTTGATTGATTGGAGCTTTGGCTTTTCTTTTCTTTCCTCTTTCTTCTTTAACTTGTGAATTAAGCTAATGAAATATTTAATGGCTAAAATACAAATTCCAGTAGAAAGACAGTAACAACCCAGATCTCCAATCTAAACTGATCAGTCAAGTGTAAGAATTAAATAGCATACCAGGTTTTTTTTTTTTTTTTTAATAAAATGAATGATAATCACTAAGCCAAGCCTTGCTTTAAATCCGTATTGCTCTGACAGAAGCATCTTTTCTGAAATGTTGGGGAATAGCACAACTAGCAGAACTCTAGTCTTTTTTCTTGACAGTTCGTTTCAATCTGTTACACTGTCAGTTACAGTTTCAGGTGATTAAATACTGCAGTTTAAAAAGAAAGATATTCTCACCTTTCCAAATTCTGGGAGATTTTCTATAGACATAGATTAAAAACAAAAACTCTATAGAATGGTAATTAAGGCCAATAAAACTTAGATTTTTTTTAACATTATCTAAGTTCTCTGAAGTTATTCTTCTGAAAAGAGGTAAACAGTTTGCAGCAGCTAAGAATGTGCTGATTGTGCCTGCAATAGTGTAGTAAAGGGATGTGTGTGTGTATCTGTGTGTTTGTGTGATTATGTGAGAATCAGGCATTAAAAAGCATGTCTTTCCTTTGTAGATTTGCAAAACAAAATAAAAGAAAGTAACTTTTGTAGTTTGCCTCAGAATGCACTTGAATTTTGAAAAAAAAATAAAAGGTAAATAATAAACATAATTTATATTAAAAATTAAGGTAACAATTCTACCTCAATTGGCATGCTCTACATGCCTGCTGCACTATTTTCTTGTTTCTTTAAAACAAAAGCTCCAGATTATGATAGTTATTTATTTTCAATCCAGAATGTTCATGTGAAAGTGCCTTTATAATGTCTTGAGATGTCAAAATCAGGTTTGTTTCCCAGGCGAGAGAACACTGTATGAGCTCAGATGGAGACTCTCATCAGTACTCTTTGATCCTAACAAGCCAGTCATCTTTAGTATTGCCTCTTGTTGAAAACATTAAGCTGTTTTGATGGTAGCTGCTAGGTTTTTCACTTTCCCCTCCTGGTATTCTCACTTTCAATTGAGATAGCCTGTAGAGCACATTGGCTTTTGACATGAATGTTAATTAGGGATGGCAGAGTTCAGATTCTAGGAGCCGTGATGAATTGAAGGAAATTTAAAGACTGGGACTCAAACAGTGGAAGATTTCTCAGCCCTACAGCAGTAAAAGCGTGAGTCTGCCAAAAAAAGAAATAAATAATACTGTCCAATCAATGGACTGATAACATTCAACTGTGTAATTATTATTTATGCTTATCTGTTGCTTACGGTTGTTATTGGTCATTTCTTGCTTAAAGAATGGAACATTTTTTTAATCTGTCAGACTTCTATGTATTTTTCCAACTACATTTAGGGTAATCTGAATCATTAAAATGTAATGAAATAGTAGTTAAGTTTATTCTTAAATAATTCCCTTAAATATGACCCCTTTCCATTTTTAAGATCAAAGTTTATTACATGCATTTATAACATTTCTTTAATTGAGCTAAGAAAAAAATAACACAGTTATTTTAGAATGACTAAATTGTGGTTTAGACCAGTGGTAGTATTATTAAAAGTGAAATTGTCTGCAGGCCTTAGATAATATAAGTTATAAAACCAAGTATTCAATAAACTTCACAAATATTAATAATACTAGGTTCTGATTAAATCTCATTGTTTTAAAGTAACAAGATGAATGCAAATAAATACCTTAAAATGAATCATTTATATATAATGTGGCAACCTTCTGAATTTATTTTGAAAGAATGTATAAAACATATCAACTAAATTATCACTTATATATGTATTTGGTATAATATTGAAAAACTTAAAATTCTTTTCTTTTTAATCATCTTCCAATTATGAGATACACAATTTCTTTCATACTCATTAACCAAAAGTTGGCTAAGTTAGAATAAAGCTCTATAAATCTGTATTTTTTCTGTCATAATAAATGTTTCCATGAAATTTTCCTAAATAATAAAATATAATATATATTTTTGAAGCAATTTAGGATAAACATAAGAATAACCAACCTTTTTCAGAGGGAAAAATGCAAACTGTTTAAAAATCAGGACATGAGAATATTGGTTCTCTCTGCTTGGAGGTGTCTGACCATGACTTGGCTCCTCACTTGGCAGATGGTCTGGAGCCCCTATACCAGCTGTGAAGCAGGAGACAGAGCTGAAGTTACTTTAGGAAAGCTACTTACGACGTACCCAAGTCAGATCTAAATAAAAACAGAGCTGAAGGAATAAAGCATCAAAGTCCTCTTCATTCAGAGCCTGCTTTCTGTTTAAACGTTCTCTATTTTTTATCTTTAATCTACTGTTTCAGTACTAGTGTTCATTTTTATTTATTCTGGTATTGGTTTTACAGTGCTAACAATTAGAATTGTCTGCAAAGCTGTAACCAAAGTATTCACTAGATTCTGTTCATAATAGAAGTTATTCTGATTAACACTGTAAAAGATATGCTCTTTCTTAGCATTTCAATAAAATTCTCATTGAATATTAAAAAAAAAACACAGAAAGCAAAAAAAAACAGTGATAGAATAAGCTAAAGTCAATAGGAGACCAAATGCCATAATTTCAAGAGAATATCTGTTAAACAGAGCTTGTGAGGACAGACTGCTGGACTGTCTTTTAAAACAGCATTAGTGGGCTCTACGGGCATACCTGGTAGCTCAGCTGGTAAAGAATTCTCCAACAATACAGGAGACCTCAGTTCGATTCCTGGGTTGGGAAGATCCTCTGGGGAAGGTGAGATGGTTGGGTGGCATCATCAACTTAATGGACATGAGTTTGAGTAAACTCCAGGAGTTGGTGATGGATAGGGAAGCCTGGCGTGCTACAGTCCTTGGGGTCGCAAAGAGTCAGACATGACTGAGCAGCTGAGCTGAACTGAGTGGGCTCTATTTATGAATTTGATGTGATTTTATGTTTTTTATGATATAAATATAGGAAAATAATTTATTTTTGAAGGTTTTCCTTAACTTGAGTCACCTTATTGAAATATTCCTGTATTTAAGAGTTTTACAGGTAATTTTCTTTGGTAGTTTTTAATTTATTTTTATTTCTTGATAGTTTAGCTATTTTATCATGCTTCTTACACAGAGCTATAATTTCGTCTCTTCCTTTACTAGTTTTCATTGCCTTTATCTGTTTTATTGTTTACTTGTATTTGATGAGAACTTTGTTCTCTGTTTTCCTTGTTTCAATTGTACTTTTTATTATTAACTACAATAATAGCTGTATTCTCAAGAATACTTCTTATTCATAGTTTTCCAATTAATTATTTTTCAAAATTGTGCTGTGCTGTGCTAAGTCACTTCAGTCGTGTCCAACTCTTTGCAACCCTGTGGACTGTAGCCCTTCAGGCTCCTCTGTCCAAAAGATTCTCCAAGCAAGAACACTGGAGTAGGTTGCCATGCCCTCCTCCAGGGGATCTTCCAGATCCAGGGATTGAACCTGTGTCTCTTATGTCTCCTGCACTGGCAGGCATGTTCTTTACCACTAGGGCCACTTGGGATTGGATGCTAATTATTATTGAATACATTAGTTATCTGTGGAGATTATTATTAATTTTTCTAGTTGTACTTATTTTTCTGAAGAATGTATTAGTCAATTTCTAAATATTAAAATATTTATATTCCAGACATAAACTATTATTGGATATGGTAGAAAATTATTTCAATGGACTGCCATGTTTTGTTTGTTATATCTTGTTTTTAGGAATATTTGATAGTGACTGACCCTTAGTTGTGCTTCCCTGGTGGCTCAGACGGTAAAGCGTCTGCCCATAATACGGGAGAGCCGGGTTCAATCCCTGGGTCGGGAAGGTCCCCTGGAGAAGGAAATGGCAACCTACTCCAGTATCCTTGCCAGGAAAATCCCATGGACAGAGGTGGCAGGCTACAGTCCATGGGGTCCCAAAGAGTCAGACACGACTGAGCGACTTCACTGTGACTTCACTAGGACCCTTAGTCACAGTATTTAACTATTTTTTTTTGCTGGCTGTTTTTGTCAGTGTTATGCTAACTGCTGGAGCCGATTATACAGTGTGAAGTAAGCCAGAAAGAAAAACACCAATACAGTATACTAACGCATATATGTGGAATTTAGAAAGATGGTAACGATAACCCTGTATGCGAGACAGCAAAAGAGACACAGATGTATAGAACAGTCTTTTGGACTCTGTGGGAGAGGGAGAGGGTGGGATGATTTGGGAGAATAGCATTGAAACATGTATAATATCATATAAGAAACGGATCGTCTGTCCAGGTTCGATGCAGGATTCAGGATGCTTGGGGCTGGTGCACTGGGATGACCCAGAGGGATGGTACAGGGAGGGAGGTGGGAGGGGGGTGTAGGATTGGGAACATGTGTACACCCGTAGCAGATTCATGTTGATGTATGGCAAAACCAATACAATATTGTAAAGTAATTAGCCTCCAATTAAAATAAATTAAAAAAATTAAAAAAGAAAAAAAAATATGCAGAACCCATAAGATTGATATTTAAATGTCAAGTAAATGTAAATATTAACCCAAGCAATGAAAAAAATGTAGCTACAATTTTAGTGATGTTTTTAGATTTCTATTAGTGCAGAAGTATTACTTAAAGTAACAAAAAGTATTTGAGTATTATTTAAACCTAAAGACATAAGCTTGATAACTGTCATATTTTAAGTTTTAGATTCTTGGTTAGAATGAATTAAGGGTTCAGTGTATCTTTTCAGAGTCCCAGGTTAGCTTGTTTCATTACTACAAATTCTCAAAGAGCTAAAAAGGAAACTCCCAAAATTTGCTCAGAATGTAAGAGAAATTGGCATGGGAAGATATAATTGAATTCTGGGATATTCAGTTCCCATTATAAAAATATTTATAACTTCTAGTTATAAATGAGTCCTTGAATATAATGTGCAGCATGGTGACTACAGTTAATAATATTATACTGTATCTCTGAAAGTTGCTAAGGGACTAGATATTAAAATTTCTCATAACAACCAAAAAAATTGTAATTATGCATGGTGATGGATGCTAACAAGAATTATTGTGGTGATTCTTTCTCTCTATATGCATCATACCATTATGTTCCACATCTGAAGTAATATAGTTACATCTCATTTATATCTCAATAAAAACATAAATGATAAGATGAGTAAAAATAAATAAATAAATAAAAAGAAAGGAACTGGTCCACAGTATTTGCTGTGCTATAAAGCAGTCCATCAGAGAAGGCGAAGGCAACCCACTCCAGTACTCTTGCCTGGAAAATCCCATGGATGGAGGAGCCTGGTAGGCTGCAGTCCATGGGGTCGCTGAGAGTTGGACACGACTGAGCGACTTCACTTTCACTTTTCACTTTGATGCATTGGAGAAGGAAATGGCAACCCACTCCAGTGTTCTTGCCTGGAGAATCCCAGGGACGGGGGAGCCTGGTGGGCGGCCGTCTATGGGGTCGCACAGAGTCGGACACAACTGAAGCGACTTAGCAGCAGCAGCAGCAAAGCAGTCCATATATTGAGGTTATTTATTTTATATTAGGTCAAAACTAAAAGCACTACAGTATTTAGATTTTTTCTGGGAAGATTTATTTAATAACTGATACAATTTATTTTATAGTTGTTGACAAATTCATTTTGTCACCTCTTTTTGAGTCAATTTTATATGGTGCATTGATGCATACCAGGTATTCAAATGTACTAGAGTTTTTCATGTATGATCTTCATATAAATTTTATAAACTTTGTCTACTGAGTCACTTTCTTATATAAAGTTCTATTCATTTTTTCTTTTTTTAAAAATTTGGTTCATTAAGTTTTAACAAAAGACATTATTTTTGCTAATATACATGCTTATAATTTAGCCATTTTCTTTCCTGTTTTTTACTTCACTTATTTTTCTTTTATTTCCTATTTTTCTTATGTTTTGCATAATGTCTTCCATTATTATATATTCTTATTATTTAAGTGTTCTATTTATTTATTTTGCTTTAAATAGTTAAATGACAAATTTATATAAGGCTGAGCTTTTCTCTGAGAAGTGCTTTGAAGACACTTTTAAAATAGAAGCTGCATCGTACAGCTTAATGTTTAGTAGAGTGCTTTGAAGTTATGCAGAGCCATCATCTCTCAAATGACATCAGGCTTGAAATTCAGATAATAATGGACTGTTTCAGGGGATCTGACTTTCCATCTGGAGGGTCTTATAAACACTTACATCTATATATCTATTCTCCATGTTATATAATTTCTGAAAGAAATCCTACAACCCGTAGTCCAGGTGACATCATCTTGGGTGCTAGCATTCTCAATCAGGAAGGAAAAGCAGGTTGTAGAATGAACTTTTGACTGATGCAAACTTTAATTGTGTTCTCTAGATTTCAGCATAATTAATCCAAAGTCCCATCAATTCAATTTTCCCTCAGTTTTCTGCTAGGGTCAAGGCAAGGGAAGAGGGTAGTTTCCCAGAAATGTATTGAAGAATCTACCTAGTTGTCTAGTTGGCATGGAGTATGGACCTCTGAGTAAGAACTTCTGATGAGGAAAACAAAGCATTCCTTTCAGCTGCATTTAGGAGACCAAAGCTTCTTGGTTTCCTACAGTCTACATTTAGTGTCAATTCTTTCAAAATGATAGTCAAGTTTCCTCATCAATTGCCTTATAAGTGTATATTTTTAAGAATTATTTTTAAAAAGTCATGAATTCTAGTCACGTGAGTAGGACAGCTTGACCACCCTGCCCTAGCAACATACTGTTGCATTTTCTACATCTAAATGAGAAAATATACTGAATTTTGGATCTACATACAGTTTTCCAAGAATCCATTCTTTGTTTTTAAACAGAATTCATCATCAAAAACCAGTCCTCTCTTTTCACTCTGCTTTTCTACAAATTATTTCTTAGGAGCCGTCTAGAACATGCTTTATCTCTCAAGTAGAAAGGAACCCTTTTTAATGACATGTTCGTGCTCTTGCCCTAGTGTGTTTACACATTTACTGTGTGTGTGTGTGTGTGTGTGTGTGCTTAGTTGCTTCAGTCTTGTCTGACTCTTTGCAACCCTATGGTCTGTAGTCCACCAGGCTTCTCTATCCATTGGATTCTTCAGGCAAGAATATTGGAGGGGATTGCAATGCCCTTCTCCAGGGAACCTTCCAAACCCAGGGACTGAACCTGCATCTCACTTTTACCTCTGCTGCAATGGCAGGCAGGTTCGTTACTACTAGTGCCACATAGGAAGCCCTACACGTTGTCGGCAACCTAGCAATTACCTTCCCTATGTAATTTTCGGTACATATCTAAATTCCAACCCTACAACTTTCAGTGGGGCTTTGTTACTCTTACTTTTCACTGTCAGGAGTTTTTATATTTGCCCAGAACCTAAGAACTACTTTGGTAAAGAATTAGGAGAGGGGCTGCCACTGCCTACTTTCCACAAATCTTGAGCTATATTTACTTTGGGAGTAGGGCTCTAGTAGGTCAAGAACACCAGATATTTCAGGCTGTGGGAAAAGTATGTTTGAACGCAGAAAACTGGAAACCTTTGTGCTCAATCATACCCAACTCTGCAACCCCATGGACTGTAGCCCACCAGGCTCCTCTGTCTATGGAATTTTCTAGGCAAGGACTGGAGTGAGTTGCCATTTTCTACTCTAAGGGATCTTACCTAGCCAGGTAGATATTGTGTCTCATGCATCTTCTGCTCTGGCAGACAAATTCTTTACCACAGAGCCACCTGGGAGGCCACCTGGGAAGCCAGCTGGTAGCCTCAGTTTGAAGGTGCAGACATGTGAAAGAGCTTAGAGCATATGAATGACTATCTGTAAGGAGTCCACTCCCAGGGGAGTACAGCCAATGTGTGAGAGAAGTTGTGGGAAAGGTAGAAGGCAGGCAACAGCAGAGAAAAGGCCTTTGTGGGCCTCCTAAAGGAGTTAAGACTGTCTGCTATTCATAATGAGACAATTTAGAAAGATTTTAAGTGAGAGATTGATATAATCAATTTGAGATTTTAAAATTCCTTCTTAGTATTGGAGATAGAATTGTGTGTAGTTCATGAGATAGAATTTAGTGACACTAGCCAAGAGAATATTGCAAGAGTGAAAGATGATAAGTTCCAAACTATTACATTGTTTAAACATAGGGGAAAGAAATGAAATTTTCAAGTCATATAGGGTGAAGAAAGGGGAATAAAGGGGAGTAATGGTTTGCAAGTTGGAGTTTAAGAAGAGATCAGAGGTTAAGAGCACTTTTATTTTTCTGGTAAATATGGCTGGAAGCAGAACTGACATAAAATAGCAAATTGGGATAATACAAATTGAATTTTAATTTTGAACATATAGCATTTAGTTTTTCTATGGTATATGATCTGGTTGGCAGTTAGACATGTAGTTCCATACCTAAAGAGAATGGTCTGGACTGCAAATCATATTTGGAATTATCAAAATAGAGGTTTGAATCATGAATATTGGTGATACTGTTCATGTAGAGAACTGTGTGTGTTTTCTGTGAATCTATACCACCAGACATTTTTTCCTTTCCTGATGCTTTTGTTGCTTCTGTCCTGACCATCTGCTGTATTCTGTTTGGCTTGACAAATAATTATAAATTCAGGACTTACCAGGAATGTAAAGAGTCTGGGAGAAAAAAATATACTATCCTTTGAGTCAGACTCAAGAATCCCTTACACATATTGGGAAATTGTGGTTGTCAGATGACAATTATGAGACCTTCAAGACCAGTAAGTCCTGAATCATGACAGATACTTCCAACTTAACTTCCCTTTCTGATTATCAGTGTCTGATATTCAGGTCCTGATCTCTGTGGTTTTGAACCACACTTGATTACTTTACACTGATTCCTAATTACTTCTCTTTATTTGAGATTTAAATGGTGCTCTTAGTGACAAACTATATCCTAACTCTGCTTAACTCTACTATAGTGACTCAAGAAAGAAAGATACAGAACTCTTTCCATGGTATAAAACACATACATGTTTCATTTTCCTGGCATCACTAAAGTGAGTATTTTTTGCCTGGAAATCCAGGATAACACTTGATTCCCCCAGTTCTTCCCCATTTATGAGTCAATGTACTTTATTAGGTCTACTCGTAAGGCATTTATGCCACTAATTAGTCACCTAAATAAAAATGAGTACCATTTACTAGGATCTTATAAATTTTATGTTCTGAGTCCTCTTAGTTTTAGTTCTATGTAGTAATTAATTAAAAGAAATAACTCATTAATTTGTTTTCATCACTTTGAGTTAAACCCATATTGGTAAAAGAAACCAACTAAATGGATATTTTTTTTAGCCACTTCATTTCAGAACTAATAGAGAAGAAATGCCTTTGTCACACAGCTTTGGAAAGCATTTCATATCATATGGAGAATTTTTTTATACTGAATTAAAATGTGATTAGAGTCAAAGGCCATACATTTGTTCATGTTTGTCATAGCTTTGTGCTCTTAAAAAGAAAATCCAAACTTATATTTTCTCTTTGGAACTTTTAAATTTGCAGTTGTTTGGCAAACATGATACTATCTGACCTTAGATACAAAACACTGCTTTTACATTACAGCTTGCACTTACCATGTGTGTAGCAATATAATTTTTTTTTTTTTTTGGTTACATCAGTTTTCCCAGGTGGTGTTAGTGGCAAAGAATCCATCTTCCAAAGCAGGAGACACAAGAGATGCTGGTCAATCCCTGGGTTGAGAAGATCCCTGGCATAGGGAATGACAACCCACTCCAGTATTCTTGCCTGGAAAATTCCAAGGATAGCAGAGCCTGGGACACTACAGTCCATGGGGCCACAAAGAGTTGGACATGACTGAGCACACACACACACACATTTGGTTACTTAAGAATGTTGGAGTGTGCTCCACAATTCTGATAGGTATATGATACAGGCGCACCCTACAATGACTGGTTCACAGATTTTCAGAAATACTAAGTTAAGCCAAATTTACTAGGTTTTCTTATCACCAAGTCTTTAATAAATTCATATGTATCATGGATATCTCAAAGGGATGTGATTATGTAGAATTTCTAAATATTTTAAATTGCAGAGCCTTTTCTAGAAAATAAAACTTGTAGGATAATTTTCCAGACGAATACACTGTGTACAAATACATTATATTTAAGTTTAATCATAATGATTTTTAGGTACTCGTTGATTTTTATGATGAAATTTATTTATGTATGCAAATCCTTAAATTACCTACCCCACTCATCCTCAGCAGAGGAACAGATAGTTTCTCTGGTTTGTTGACACTGGGTAACAGTTTAATACCTAACTAAGAAAGGGCTTTTCTGCAGATTGAAGGGACAAATGGAAGTCAGAAAATCTAGGTTTGAATCTTGAGTTGGCCACTTAGTAGATGAGCTACCTTGGGTAAGTTACCATAATTTAATAATGAGGATAATAAAATAGTATGCAAATTAAAGTGTGTAGTAGAGATAAAAATTTGGAAAATATGAACATTGTTCCTGGTACAAAGTTATCAGTATGTGATAACTTTAATGGATATAAAGTAATTCAAAAATTAGTAAGTAATGAATAGTTCTCATTTTACTATTTTCCCATAAGGCTTTCTAACATGTTTTTGAATATCTTCCTCTTAGAAACTGTCATTCCTCTTCTTCATTTCTCTTGCCTGAATAACTCTTAAGTGCTGTGCTCAATCACTCAGTCCATTCCAACTCTTTGCAACCCTATGGACTATAGTCCACCAGGCTTCTCTGTCCAGGGAATTTTTCAGGCAAAAATACTGGAGTGAGTTGCCATTTCCTACTCTAGGGGATCTTGGCAACCCAGCGATGGAAGCTGTGTCTCTTGTGTGGCTTGCGTTGGCAGGAGAATTCTTTACTACTGTACCATCTGAGAACAACTTTTTTCCCTCCACATTTATCTAATTTATAGTCATTGTACAGTCCATTTTTCTGCTGCCCTTTTCTCTAGGATGATTTATCTGACTACTTTGAGACATTTTTACATCCGTTTAATGGACACACCTAATGGTCCTTTTATCTATACAACTTATTTCTTAGGCACTTCCATGAAAATTTGTATTATTAGTTTGCATTTTCCTGTACAAGTTCTGTATTTTCAATTAGATTAAAAGGTGCTTAGGAGATGCACCATTTTCCTAAAGCATGGTATTTTCTTTTAAATGATGGATACTCAATAAACATTTATTGATTTTATTGATTACAAAAGGCAGCAGCTGAAAGTTACACTCACTGTTTACTGTGTAAAGAATAACTTTCAGCAGATGAATGCTGCTAACTACTGCTAATCACTGATGAATAATCCTTATTGTACAATAATCCTTATTGTCTTGCATGCATATTCAGAAACATTGAAAGGTTTGCCAGTATTTGATCAACTTTGGATGGGATAAGGGTAGAAACCCAATTAGTATTAGTTCTTCATCCTAATCCATTTTTTCTATCAGAGTATTTCAGCCTTTTTTGGAGAAGCATAAGAAGAGTTAGTGGATGGTTAACATTGGGTCCTCCTTTCTAAAACCAAAATGTCTCCAACCTCTAATCATTTCACTAAATTATAAGAAACCAAATCCTAATGATTGAAAACTCTACTTTTTAGTCACTTAACAAATCATATCTTCCTCCTTTTGGTTTGCTTTCTCTCTCTCCCAATATGCATTCAAATTCATCTAATGTCTAAATAGTAAGAAATTACCTAAAAGATTATTAAAGAAAAAAAAAACCCTCAACTTAATTTCCTGCATGAAAATTGGTTTTAGGTAGATACTTAAAAATAATCTTAGAAAAGAAAATGCCATTCTAAGCAGGATATGAATTCAAGCACTGATGATCAACAGTGATTATATTTAGGTTGTATTTCAGAATTTTATAGGAATAAAGTCTGCTTCCTTACTGAGGTTCTCATGATATTAATTCCCTGTACCTTTCTTGTCCCACACTTTCTTTTTACTTAAATCATACAAAGATCTTTATTCTTTTCAGCATCTACATGAACAATTTTCTTGCTCTGAAATATTGCCATCTAGAGCACTTTAAGACAGTAGTTTTCATTGCTTACTGCATATAGGACCAGTTATACATTTCCACCCAAAATACAAAACAAAAATAAGACTCTCTTACTAAAAATTGATAAGAATTTCAAAAGGGCACCAGCTGAATATTAAACCTAGCACAGATCTTCAGAGTTCTGGGTCCTGTGAAACTACACATATCACACACTCTTAAACTGCCCCAGCCGTACATGACAATCATCTAGAAAGTTTTTGAAAAGTAATAATGCCAGGGTAGCATCCTAGATATTTGACTTCAGCATCTCTGGGGATGGAGCACAGGCATCAGTATTATAATTTTAATTGTAAAATATTTAATTTAATTTTTATGTACAATCATGGCTAAGCACTGAATTCAAATGCTATTTCCATAAGATTTTTATTTATTTATTTATTTTTTACACTCTATTATTTTTTTAATTTTTTTTATTTCCATGAGATTTTACATTTACTTATCTGTTAATTTCTCTTAGTCTCTGTCTCTGTCTCAAGACTGTAATGTTTCTTAAGAATAGGTACCATGTGTTCTTAGTCTTATGTTCATGACAGAGAACAATGCCTGCAACTTTATAGACATCTATTAAGTGGTTGTTGAATGACTGAATAAATGAATGGATAGAGTGATATGACTTGTTTATTCATTTTATAGATAATAAGGAAAAAATAAGATAAAAACAGATTTACTGGTGATAATTTTAAAAATAAAAAGAGAAAACATGCTCTTTGAAGAGATTCTGTTCAGTTCAGTTCAGTCACTCAGTCCTGTCCAACTCTTTGTGACGCCATGGACTGCAGCACGCCAGGCTTCCCCATCCTTCACCAGCTCCTGGAGCTTGTTAAACTCATGTCCATCGAGTAGGTGATACCATCCAACTATCTCATCCTCTGTCATCCCCTTCTCTTCCTGCCTTCTATCTTTCCCAGTATCAGGGTCTTTGAAGAGATTGGAATGGAGTAAAATAAGAGATTTGAGAAATTATATCTAATAATTAATTTTCTTATAAACAAGGTGATTGACCCACAGAATAGGCCCTGTAATGCTGTGCTTAGTGGGAAATTTATTTTATTTATACTATTACTCATTAAACTTTCAGTGTTGAGAAAAAAAACAAATATAAGGAGATACAGGTTTTGTCTCTGTCTACTCATTGTAGAGTTTGGTACCCAAGCCTTGGCCCTCCTGAGACAAATACAATTTGAAGTAAGGATTTGTTCACACTTTTCACAGCCGTTACCACTGATTTTCTTAAAACTCAAAAAAAAAGATTTAATCTTTAGTAATCCCCCTGGCCAAATTCCATGCCCCTGTATAATCCTACAGGATGGGGACAAAAATAAAAAATATGTTTGCTTCACCTTGAAGCCTGACCATGACATTTCTAGGTGGAAAGCATCCCTAGCTTGAAGGTTGGTGCTATTTCTCCTCTCAGAGAGCTGAGGGGTCTCCATTGACTTGAGCCTGATTCTCCCATAGGCAGGGGGGAGAGGCAGCAATGGAGGGGAAGTCCATGGATAGCCATGTGGCAGCCCCTCTTCAACCTCATCTCTAAGCATTTGCCAGGTGGGTTCCAGTGGATGCTGTTCCTGGAATCAAAGCATCCTGAGTCTGATCAAGCAAAACCAAAGCCTAGAGTCCTGGGAGTAGGTTCACAGGTCATCAATAAGCAGTGGACCTTTGGGGGCAGACTTTTTGGTCTGTTTTAAAATTTTTTCCTGCAAAAGTGGAAACACTGTATTTTCATTTTAATTTATATTTGAAATGTATTTCGTTCATGAAGTACATCTGCTCCTTCATCTTGACACTGTATGATCCTTTGTATGTAATGTATTTATATGTTAATTTGTTATGTCTATAAATACACAGGGTCTCAATAGATCAATGTAGTTAAAGGATGGAAGATGAAGATATACTAATCGGTTACTAGAAATACCTCATTCATCTGCAGGAAGAGAAGGAAAACATCATTAAAGTGAGGGAACGGTCAAGCAGCTCCTCCTTTCCCTGCAGACTCAGAAACTTGAAAGGTGTCTGGGGATAGCGTGAAGGGGGTTGGGACTGTAGACTGAAGAAACCACACCAACTGATTGCTCAGTCTAGAAACTTTTCTGGCACAATATTACATGAGATGTTAACAAAGGAAACAGGAATCATTTCAAATAAACTGCTTAGCGATCTTCAGTCTTAAGGCAGTTAGTAGTATTTTAAACCTCTCTAACAAGATAAAGGAAGTCACCAAAAATATTTGCAAAATGGTCTAATTGTTGATAGCAAACCAAAACCAAACTATTAATCAAACATACAAAACTTCAGAGACAACATGTTTGGTGGATTTTTACCCTTCTAGCAAATTTCACCTTGGGTTTGTTTTGTAAATGTTCTATAAGAGGTATTGTCCACAGACTTCTAGGCTAAGCTGTTTTTACAAGAAGTATTCATTTCAAACTGCTTGGGTGGAGAGGGAAAGGGACCTAAAACCTTCCTTAACCTACTTTTTAGAGTGAAGTTAATCCTGAATCTGCGAGCCCACTTCTGCCCTAAAATATTAAATCATTTTAATATTTTTATTCAACCCATATACTTCATAGTAAAGAGGGGAAGGCCTTTTAACAATATTGAGTAGGATACAAGGATCAAAACAAAAATGGAACAACACAACTCAAAACACCCAAATTTTGCACATTTATCAAACTTGTAGTGAGAACAGTGTCTAGATTTGTATATCACTAAGGGATGCCCAAGAAATAGAAGTGAACTTTAACTTTTAAACTTGAAAAATTAGGCACCGTCTATGAAATTGCATATTTTTAAAAGGTAGAGCTGTGTGTGTGGCTTCTAAAATGGAACACTGGAAAATGCGTTTTGAATGGTTGTGTTCCCACAGTTAGGTGATAGTTCCTTGCTGACGCTGCTTTGCCTGTGTAAATATATTGACTCTCAATCTATGACTGCGATGTCTTCAATAGCAGATCATCTCAAACCCTTGAGCACTCAGTCTAGTGAAGATGTTGTCATGTACAATAAAGAACTAGCTGGATTAACTGTGTGATGTTAACTATTATTAATAAATTTTAACATTTTTCAAATATATATATAAAAAAAGTAATCACTCCTTAGATATGTCTATCATAGTTGAGAATTAAGGGAATGTATTTGTGGTGGAGGACTGTTTCTTGAATGTACTGTAGAGCTTGTTAGTGAAACTAGTGTTGTAAAGTAACGGACTGTTATTAGCTATTTGTGAGATCAAGGTAATGGAGAAGGCAATGGCACCCCACTCCAGTACTGTTGCCTGGAAAATCCCATGGACAGAGGAGCCTGGTAGGCTGCAGTCCATGGGGTCGCAAAGAGTCGGACACGACTGAGCGACTTCACTTTCACTTTTCACTTTGATGCATTGGAGAAGGAAATGGCAACCCACTCCAGTGTTCTTGCCTGGAGAATCCCAGGGACAGGGAAGCCTGGTGGGCTGCCGTCTATGGGGTCGCACAGAGTCGGACACGACTGAAGAGACTTAGCAGCAGCAGCAGCAGCAGATCAAAGTAATAGAATAAATGTAACTATCCAGGCAGTTTACAATTCTGCCTTCTTCCCTTTCTGGTTGCACAGAGACTGAAGTCCAGCCAGCGGTAAAAATACGTAGAGTCTTTTCGGGTCTTTTCTGAGCCGACATCCTGCCACAGGCACATATGTGACTTTCTAGGTTTCCTTGAATATGCTGGGGTTTCTCATAACCCTAATTGTCCCAAGTCTCTTTCCTGAGCCTATTCTGTCCTTTCTATGCCAGACATTTTAGTTTATCTCTTGCTCCTGCAGTTTATTCTTGCCCAGAAGGTAGTAGCTAAGTGTATTTGCCTTTAATGCTGATGAAAAAACCACCCAGGAAGCAGCTTCAACCCTGGGAAGCTGCTATGTAGGCAAAACAAAGGCAAATCCTTGAGCTGATTCTTCAGGGAACCACCACAAGGGTAAAAACACAGAACTACTACATTATTTGAGAATAGGTCCACAGTGTTCTCTGTGGTGCTGCACAACCTGCGTCAGGAATAGGTTTCCATTTTCAAGGCTGCTGCAGCTCTGGGGAGTGTCAGTAGTAACAGGGTAAATTGATATGCCACAGAGCTCTCCTATCAAAATTCTATAGTTTTCCTCTTCACAAAGCATTCTCTTGGTTGTTGTGAGTTTTTATTAGATTCCAGAGTTCTAAAAAATTGATTTTAAAAGAGTGTTGACACTTTTTGCCAGCCTAGTCATTGCTTCTATGGCTGATTTTCTCTACCATGGTAAAGTTGAATGGTTACAAATGTGTTGCCCACAAAGCCAAAGAGACTAACTATTTGTTTTTTAAGAGACACTTTGCTGACCTCTGTTTTGAAAATTGGTATACAAAATTTGCATAAAAATATTTCATTAGTGCATGCATGATTGATGCATTAGTGGATGAATGGATGGGTGAACAATAAAACTATTTTACATTTATATTTTAACATTGGATTATTAAATGTAGATATCTGCATGCATCTTGTTAAACATCATCTAACAACTTATAATCTACTGTGTTAGAGAAGCCTGGTCATTCATTGATCATCTTTAGAGTTGCTGTTTTTACTTCTAGGTCACTATTCCATTTAAGAATGGTGATAGCCAGTTAAAATCAAAACGTGCCAACTGAAAGCATATTTTAGTAATGAGAAAACATCCTTACTGTTATCATAAGCTTTTTCTTCACATGTTTACATTATTCATTATGTGTTCTTACTCCATCCATGGATGTTGTTTATTTGAGCAATGAGATAAGTCATGGTAAGATAGTTACAGTGAGTTGATAACTTATTTGTTAAAGAAATATCCATCTTCTTGGTATTGCTATGTATGATACTGTTTTTTCATCCTTAATCTCCCTTTTGAAAGTATGATTCTTCATTTGCCTCCTTTGAGCTTCCAAGGGCCAGATGTTGAGTTTTTTTTTTTATTTTTTCTCATATTAAGTTATAATTTCTATACTTTCAAAGAACTGACTCACCTCCCTCAGAAGCCAACTTCATCAGCATCATTTGTTCACTATTCATGCTGCCCAGTCATTAGCCTTTTATTTCTAATCAACTTTGTGGCACCTACTTGATTTCCACACTCTGTTAATTAGGTTGTTCTCTTATTATTTATTATGTAATTCTTTCAGTATGAGGGCAGTGATAGGACACAAAGAGTATAGAGGTCAGAAAATAGAAAGAAATAAATGATTCCTTGGGAAAATATAAACTATTCAGTTTTAAGCTTTAATCTCCATAAGTTTAACATGATATTACTATTATACACATGTGTCTTTTTCATTTGGTTCATATGAATACTATTAAAAAAGATATTTTTTGCTAGCCTTTAAGAGGCATTAACAATATAAATATAAATTCATAAAATATAAATACTTCATAGGCAAGGATATTGTTACCGATAAACAAATGCAGTTTTATCTGGCTTCTGCAAACAAATTTTAAAAGAGTTTTGGTTATAAGGGTAAATTCTGAACCTGATTGGGGCTAACTGAATATCCATTTCTGTCTTCCCAAAGAAATGAATTGAGGGTCATAGATCCTGATACACACCCGAATGTTCTAAGACACAGACTCATGTTTCTCAAAAACGTACTCTCTAGTGATATTTATGAATCAAAGTAGCCATTAAATGATACAAAATTATTTAAAATAGATAAAAACTTTAAATTCATCACTAGATTGAGAGTTCCATAAGGGCTGGGATTTTAGGTATTGTTTTGTTTTGATTTTCATTGTTAACCTGGAGCCTAAAGGAGTACATATCACAATAAGAGTTTGATATATGTTTGAATAAATAAATAAATTAGTTATGATTCTTATCATTGTAATAGTAGGGGATATTTTATACATATCATAGAAAATTAATTTGCATCTTAATATCTTTAATCTTTTTAAATCATTTAAGATGATGGTTCAAGGGTTAATACATGAAAAATATCATTTCTATCTTTTTAGATAAGGGCTGAGGGATATATGAGTTATACATTTAAAAAGTATAAAATTTTATTATATTTAAATAAAACATTTTGTTCCCCTTAACCTTAAACATATTTTACTTTTTCAGAACTTCATTTTGGGTTTATTCTGTGTCAAATCCCAGTCTAATACAGATGAAAATACGTGAGTTATTAGGTTCCTTAAAACTGGGGTTGATAGTAGAAATGCTGACAAATCCTTATTATAGATGCCAGTGGAATGAAGTGCCTTTACCTCTAGCAAATGCTGATGTGGAGATTTAAGACTATGTGAAAAACTAGTAAAGTTGCCCAGGAGAGTTTTATCATATTATTCATTGAACTCAGTATATGGTACAGTAATTGCTTCTGGTATCATTTTTCTTTTCTTACACGAGGTTATTATTTATCCTTGTGTGGTGTGAAACAGAGAAAGAGTCTAAAGGAGAGTCATAACTCGATGTAAACTATCTTGTGACACAGTGTTGCTGGAGATAGGAATCACAGCTGGAAAAGAGTGTCTTACTTCTCAGAATTAAATATGGGAAGAATGATATTAGACACTGTGGAGACACATAAATACTAAAAGGATGCACTCAGACAACATATTTTTTCCTAGTGATATGAAAACCTGTTTAAAATATACATCTAAATAGGCTTTTTAATCTCACAGAGATCAACACATTTATTTGCCTATGACAGAGGTTTTCTTATTAGCTGATAAGTGAAGGAAATCAAATTAATAGGTAGGATGGTTACTACAAAAAGCTGGATGGGTGACATTTAAATAGCACAATAATTTTTGGAATTTTTGCTCTGCTTTTGTGCCTTGTACATGTATGTCCTTTTGCCTTACGCACTTTTAAGTAATCACTAACGTTTATCATATTTTCTCCAATATTCAGGTAAGTTTGTATGGAAAGTATACCATAAATATTTTGGAGCAAAATTTTTAAATAGAGACAATCATGACTTAATAGTGCGAATAGGGGGAAAACATTTTTTAGACACTAATATGTTGCTTCCTAAATCTGTTGGGCTGAAAATATGCTATTCTTACAAATTATTATATTTTATTTTTATTTATTTGTCTGGCTGCACTGTCATGCAGGATCTTAGTTCCCCAGCCAAGGATAGAACCTGTGTCTCCTGCAGTGAAAGCAGAGCATCCTAACCACTGGACAGCCAATGAATTCCCTAGTTTTACAAATTCTTCAAGTATTATGATAAAAATGTGTGTTTTTATTTGAAAAGAAAATAATTTATTATGTAGAAAATGAATTTTTAGGGTTATATATTTACCTCTATTTACCAATTTTGTTTTGATTGCATTGTGCAATTGATAAATGTATTACCATTTTGCATGCAGTATACTAATGACTAATCCCAGTTGATTGAAAAAGTAATAATAAAACCAGACCATACATGTTAAGTTAGCTAATGAGCCCTGTATAATTATGCATTTGTATGCAGTTTGGAAACCATCACTGGGCACTATTTAATGTGGGAAGTTTAGTAGAAAGGTAAGTGATTTAGTAGTCCGATTGCCTAGGTTGTATGCTGGCTGTTGACCTTGGGCAAAACACTTAGCACCCCAGCCCTCAGTTTATTTATCTGTAAAATATAAAAATTAATAATGATATCACTGACCTCACTTGCCTGTAATGAGAAATGAATAAATTAATTCAAGGAAAAGCTTTTAGAGCAGGAATGGGCAGTAATTAAACACTTGGAAAATGTTAGTGCTGTTACTTAGTGTCTGGAGCTTGAAAAATGGTCAACCCGTGGACTTTTAAATAAAAATAATACACATTTGTTAACTTATAAATCAGAAACTGACTGCAACTGAAGTATGAATTTGATAATTTTTGTACCAAAATGCTTCTTTGTCCCACATTCCACCAGCCAGAAATGTTCTCGCTATTCCTTCCTCTTAAGGGGCATATGATATATTCTTCTCAAGTCCCTAAACCCCTGACCATTGGTTAGGAACCTGAAGATTTGTTACCACCATCTCCAAACCCCATAGAACTTAGCTGTCATAAAATGTTTCCTTCAAGTTCAAGTTGCCTTGGTTTCCCCAGTTGACCATAACAGTCCATTTCCATTCAGTTCATTACAGTCATTTATTTGCAACCCTGCTATGTGCCTGGTGATGTTTGGTGCTTCTGATGCAAATTTGCCATATAAATGGCTCCTATCTTGCCATATAAATGGCTCAATTCTAGTTCAGAAGATATATATGTAAATCAGCACTGCCTACTCAATATGATAAATATTATGGTAAAAATTATTGTGGGACAGCAGAAAAAGAGCTAACAGACTGCCTGAACTGTGAATACCTAGCACAAGAAAGCTGTTCAGCGGCAGGGCTTCCCTCCTCTCCCCAGGTAACAAGGGCATTTAACTTGTGATCCATGGACATGTGTTATCCAACTTTAAAAATTAGAAGGCCAGGAAGTGTAGAGAGGAAAATGAGTATAATATCCCTAGGGGTGGAAGAGGACTATATCTGTCAGATTTGCAGCACTCTGTATCCCTGGAAATACATTTTATACGTGATCACATAGTACATAAAAATTAGTGTGTGCATGCTAAGTCGCTTCAGTCAAGTCCAACTCTTTGGACTGTAGCCCTCGAGGGACTCGATTCTCCAGGCAAGAATACTAGAGTGGGTTGTTATGCCCTATTCCAGGGGATCTTCCCAACCCAGGGATCTAGTCCACATCTCCTGCATTGAAGGTGGATTCTTTACAACTGAGCCACCAGGTAACCCCATATAAAATTAGACAGGATCCTAAATGTACTTTTACCTTTTGGTAAGCCCAAATATCTAACTTTGAATTTAATTACATATTAATTTCTGATTTCTATGTGTTTTAACTAATTCCATTTAAAAATGCAGCATATGTGAAAGTGTGAAGTCGCTCAGTTATGTCTGACTCCTTGCGACCCCATGGATTGTAGCCTACCAAGCTCCACCACCCATGGGATTTTTCAGGCAAGAGTACTGGAGTGGGTTGCCATTTCCTTCTCCAGGGGATTTTCCTGACCCAGGGATTTAACCCGGTTCTCAGATTGAACCCGGGTCTCCGATCTAACCCGGGTCTCCCGCATTGCAGGCAGATGCTTTACCCTCTAAGACACCAGGGAAGCAGCATATCTGGGTTTTCCACAAGTTACCTAAATGGTTTAGAAAGAAATATGAGATTGTGGGAAAGTATGCATCTCGGAATTTAGAAAACCTGAGTGCAAATCTATCCTTTGACTCCTCTTAGGTGTTCTTTACGGAGAAGGCAATGGCATCCCATCCAGTACTCTTGCCTGGAAAATCCCATGGACGGAGGAGCCTGGTAGGCTGCAGTCCATGGGGTCGCTAAGAGTCGGACATGGTTGAGCAACTTCACTTTCACTTTTCCCTTTCATGCATTGGAGAAGGAAATGGCAACCCACTCCAGTATTCTTGCCTGGAGAATCCCAGGGACGGGAGAGCCTGGTGGGCTGCCGTCTATGGGGTCGCACAGAGTCAGACACGACTGAAGCGACTTAGCAGCAGCAGCAGCAGGTGTTCTTTATTTCTTCTCAGCTGTGTGGCCTGGGAAAATTAACCTCTTTGAAAAATGACAACTGTAAAAGAGTCCTAATGAAACTCAGTTGAACCATATGAAAAGATTCTCAATATCATCTTTCCGTAGAGAATTGTGCAATAAGGAAACATTGAAAAATTACTACATACCTGTTAGAATGAATAAAATCCAGAAAACTGACAACACCAAATGCTGTTGAGGGTGTACAACAGCAGGAACTCTCATTCATTGCTGGTGGTGAACTCCAGCTGGTGTAACTAATTTGGAAGACATTTTGGCAGTTTCTAGCAAGACTAAGGCAATGGCGCCCCACTCCAGTACTCTTGCCTGGAAAATCCCATGGACAGAGGAGCCTGGTAGGCTGCAGTCCATGGGGTCGCTAAGAGTCGGACATGGTTGAGCAACTTCACTTTCCCTTTTCACTTTCCTGCATTGGAGAA
>NW_024070188.1:34712353-34756489 GCF_014754425.2 Oryx dammah | reverse complement strand
GCTGAAGAAGGCTTTCTTATCTCTTCTTGCTATTCTTTGGAACTCTGAATTCAGATGCTTATATCTTTCCTTTTCTCCTTTCCTTTCGCCTCTCTTCTTTTCGCAGCTATTTGTAAGACCTCCCCAGACAGCCATTTTGCTTTTTTGGATTTCTTTTCCATGGGGATGGTCTTGACATTGTCTCCTGTACAATGTCATGAACCTCCTTCCATAGTTCATCAGGCACTCTATCTATCAGATCTAGGTCCTTAAATCTATTTCTCACTTCCACTGTATAATCATAAGAGATTTGATTTAGGTCATACCCAAATGGTCTAGCAGTTTTTCCTACTTTCTTCAATTTGAGTCTGAATTTGCTAATAAGGAGTTCATGATCTGAGCCACAGTCAGCTCCTGGTCTTGTTTTTGTTGACTGTATAGAGCTTCTCCATCTTTGGCTGCAAAGAATATAATCTATCTGATTTCGGTGTTGACCATCTGGTGATGTCCATATGTAGAGTCTTCTCTTGTGTTGTTGGAGGAGGGTGTTTGCTATGACCAGTGCATTTTCTTGGCAAAACTCCATTAGTCTTTGCCCCGCTTCATTCCACATTCCAAGGCCAAATTTGCCTGTTACTCCAGGTGTTTCTTGACTTCCTACCCTTGCATTCCAGTCCCCTATAATGAAATGGAAAGTTCCAAATCAGACTTTTGCATCTCAAAATAGTTCACTGTAGTATGTAACTAAACATTTATTATTAGCTCAGTCTATGATTAAGACCAGAAGAGATTATGGAGTGGAGTTGACAAAAAAGTGTTTCTATACTTCTTTACTGAGATTCCTTTCTACATCAGAAAATGTGTGATAATCTATTACTAGAAGAAGATGAGCCCTTTATCGACACTTTCATTAAAATCTACCAAGTATATTTTTTCCTGTAAAATCAAACCAAGTAGCTTTAAGAGAGACAAAATTATCATTCCAAGTAGACACTGTGTAGTTCTTCTCAGAAAAGGCCATTTTGAAATCTCCCTAAAGGTGAAATAGGTCATGGCTTGGGTGAAATGACTGATAAATGACATTGATATGAAGGCTCCATATCCTATGCCTTTACTCAAGACTCCTAGAAAATTATGTGAATCATTGTACTCTCTTACAGAGGACACTCTTCTCATCTATACTCTTCATTTGGACCAGCAGTTTCTCAGATTGTAAATTTGAAACAGATACAAAGCTGAGTAAAATTGCTAGTTCTTTTAGTTTATCCATAATTGTTTCTTCTGTGAATATTAGGCAACATCTAGTGCTCTGGATACATTTCTTTCAGATTAAAAAAATGCATATCATATACATATATATACCCATAGATAGATACATGCATATGTGAGAGAAATTTCTATTTCTATATGGCTTTGAGTTAGGAACATTGTTTCTTTAATATTGAAGTGTTTCTTATATACCTGTGTCTTTTATATTGTCATTTCATGTCATCTAAAGTATTGCCTTTTAAAAATCCCTTCATTTCTGTTACGACATTCTATAATCCTTTCATGTACTAGTGTGAACCATGCATAAAATATATTTAAATGAAAGTACTGGTCTGTAGTGCCATGGCAAATCAAGGCATGGCCATAGATGACAAAATCTTGTCTAACCCTAAAATGAGAGCTATGCATTGCAGAATTTGAATAGACCCTTGTGTTCATGTCAAAACAAATTCATCATAACTCCTAGGAAACAGACTCAAAGTTCATAGTTGATGAATAATGACAGAATAACATCACTGATCATTTATAGAGGACTGCACATACTGTGACTGCACTAGAATTGATTTTTTATTTAACAGTTTCCTGAATTGCAAACTAATTTCTCAATTTTCTTAAGTTTCCTTAGTTGCAATTTTTATCTTCTCATAAGTTCTTATTTAGTAGTACTGTTTTGAAAGAACTGCAATGTTTAATTTAGCACATTTTGCTACTCTTATGATCAAACCATGAAAAGATTTTGAAGTACAATGTGAAAATTTCCACTCAATGAAAAAAAAATTCATATGAAATGTATAAACTGAGTAAGAAAATGTAATGAATATTTGATTGCTTGAACAAAATGTAGGAAGGTCCAAAATAGATTTAAAAGGTGATAATTTTAAATCTTTAGAAACACTTCAAGCAAACCTAAAATAAATAAGACTTATTAATAAAAAACAAATGCAAAGCTTGAACTTGCAAGAAATCCCAACAAAAACCATACATTTGATCATGAAGATAAACCTTTAAGCTGCAAATATGAAAAATCTTGTGACTACACATTTCTGAATACAATTCACTAGTATTGGAATTAACAAAAGAAGGATAGCCAAACAACCAAATTTTCCTGCTCAGATATTTAGTGCAAGAAACAGGCAAAGGCAAAACATGTATTTAATACAAAAATGAAATCAAAATAGATGTTAATTTTTTTGAGATAAATCAAACTTTATTGCAGAGCTTGTGTGGAAATTTAAACATTTAAACATCTTTTATTGAAAAATAGGAAAAGCTAAAAATAACTTAGCAAAGACATTAACTCAATAAGTTAGAAAACATGACAAAATAAACTTTAAAATGGAAGAAATATGAACATATATTGGTATGAAGCAAAATCACAGAATATTACTTATCAGTAAAAAGAGAATATTTTATCATAAAACCTATATATATTAAACTACACAAACATATAAAGGAACTAGGTGTGAAAAAAATAATTATTTAAAAAAGGAAAACATATAAATATAAGACAGTGAGATTTTAAATAATTAAGCAATTTAAACATTTTTATATTAATAATCTTAATTAGATATAAAAAGACTTAATCCAGTGAAAAATATAAATAGAAATCCCTGAAGAATAAGTAGAGTATATGCATATATTAATAATTTTGTAAGATCATTGAAAATAAACAGAAATTTGATACATAGATTTGTGGTTAGAATTAAAGAAACAAACCAAGATTAGTGGGGCCCCTGGGAACTAAAAACCAAGGAATTTCATTACTACACATAGGTGGAAGGTAAAAAGAACTGTATTATGGGAACCCGGGAAAACTTCAAGTCTACAAAATAGATCCTTTACCAGGAGTTGCAGCCCTTGGAAAAAGGATGGCTCCTGCTAAAATTTAAGTCTTGGAGAAAAAATCAAGAAATGAGTACACTTGATTCTCCTGTCAACCTCTTCCATTAGCTGAACACAAAGGGGACCCGGAGTGCACAAAACAAGGGTCATGAGATCAATAGAGGTCAGCCTCCTAGGCTTAGAATAGGTAATTGGAAGATAGAGAAGTCTCTGAAGTGGCAAATGGACAACAAGTTGTCCCACTGCAGAAAAAGTAGTCCAATCAAACTTGAATATTGGTAGGGTAATCTTTGAATATGACATACCCTTTCAAAGCACCGTTTAGATTTGTTGTACCATACGGACTATGCCAAAGCCTTTGACTGTGTGGAACACAATAAACTGTGGAAAATTCTGAAAGAGATGGGAATACCAGAGCACCTGACCTGCCTCTTGAGAGACCTTTATGCAGGTCAGGAAGCAACAGTTATAACTGGACATGGAACAACAGACTGGTTCCATATAGGAAAAGGAGTATGTCAAGGCTATATATTGTCACCCTGCTTATTTAACTTCTATGCAGAGTACATCATGAGAAATGCTGGGCTGGAGGAAGCACAAGCTGGAATCAAGATTGCCGGGAGAAATATCAATAACCTCAGATACGCAGATGACACCAGCCTTATGGTAGAAAGCAAAGAGGAAATGAAGAGCCTCTTGATGAAAGTGAAAGAGGAGACTGAAATTGTTGGCTTAAAGCTCAACATTCAGAAAACAAAGATCATGGCATCTGGTCCCATCACTTCATGGGAAATAGATGGGGAAACAGTGGAAACAGTGTCAGACTTTATATTTTTAGGCTCCAAAATCATAGCAGATGGTGATTGCAGCCAGGAAATTAAAAGACACCTACTCCTTGGAAGGAAAGTTATGACCAATCTAGATAGCATATTCAAAAGCAGAGACATTACTTTGGCAACAAAGGTCCATCTGTCAAGGGTATGTTTTTCCCAGTGGTCATGTATGGATGTGAGAGTTGGACTGTGAAGAAAGCTGAGTGCTGCAGAATTGATACTTTTAAACTGTGGTGTGGGAGAAGACTCTTGAGAGTCCCTTGGACTGCAAGGGGATCCAACCAGTCCTTTCTAAAGGAGATCAGCCCTGGGATTTCTTGGGAAGGAATGATGCTAAAGCTGAAACTCCAATACTTTGGCCACCTCATGTGATGAGTTGACTCATTGGAAAAGACTCTGATGCTGGGAGGAATTGGGGGCATGAGGAGAAGGGGACGACAGAGGATGAGATGGCTGGATGGCTTCACCGACTCAATGGACATGAGTTTGAACTCCTGGAATTGGTGATGGACAGGGAGGCCTGGTGTGCTGTGATTCATGGGATTGCAAGGAGTCAGACATGACTGAGTGACTGAACTGAACTGAATGCTATCTATTATGTATAATTTATATGCAGAGTACATCATGAGAAAAACTGGGCTGGATGAAGCACAAGCTGGAATCAAGATTGCCAGAAGAAATATCAATAACCTCAGATATGCAGATGACACCACCATTATGGCTGAGAGAGAAGAAGAGCTAAAGAACCTCTTAATGAAAGTGAAAGAGGAGAGTGAAAAAGTTGGCTTAAAGCTCAACATTCACAAAACTAAGATCATGGCCACCTGTCCCATCACTTCATGGCAAATAGATGGGGAAACAGTGGAAACAGTGGCAGACTTTATATTTTGGGGCTCCAAAATCATTGCAGGTGGTGACTGCAGCCATGAAATTAAAGATGCTTGCTCCTTGGAAGAAAAATTATGAGCAACCTAGACAGCATATTAAAAGGCAGAGACATTACTTTGCCAACAAAGGTCTGTCTAGTCAAGGCTATGGTTTTTCCAGTAGTCTTTTATGGTTATGAGAGTTGAACTATAAAGAAAGCTGAGCGCTGAAAAATTGATGCTTTTGAACTGTGTTATTGGAGAAGACTCTTGAAAGTCCCTCGGACTGTAAGGAAATCCCACCAGTTTATCCTAAAGAAAATCAGTCCTGAATGTTCAATGGAAGACTAATGTTGAAGCTGAAACTCCAATATTTTGGCCACCTGATGCAAAGAACTGACTCTTTTGAAAAGAGCCTGGTGCTGGGAAAGACTGAAGGCTGGAGGAGAAGGAGACGACAGGCTGACATCTTTGGATGGCAATACTGACTCAATGGAGATGAGTTTGAATAAACTCTGGGAGCTGGTGATGGACAAGGAGGCCTGGCATGCTGCAGTCCATTGTTGCAAAGAATCGGACATGACTGAACAACTGAACTGAACTGATGCTATCTATTATACATTATTTTCACAGTTATATTAAGTAGATTGTTTAGTATTAGTAATCGTTGAGTTGCTTTTCATTCATTTCTCCCTTATGGCTTTTGATATTCATTTTTAAAAACATGTTTACTGTTATACCTCTTTTGTCTTATTGCCCCAGAAGCTTTGTTTTAGTCTTAAATCATAGTAATGATAAACACTAACTTTGTTGGTAATTTGAAAGCATATACTTCATCAACTTTGAGTATTGTATATGCTATAAAATTCAAGTAGTTAGGTTTTGGTCTTTCCAGGTGGCTCCATGGATAAAGAATCCACCTGCAATGCAGGAGATGCAGGCAGATGTGGGTTTGATTCCTAGGTCAGGAAGATCCCCTAGAGGAGGGCATGGCAACCCACTCCATATTCTTGCCTGGAGAATCCCACAGACAGAGGAACCCAGTAGGATACAGTCTATTGGGTTGCAGAGTTTGACAAAACTGAAGCAACTGAGCGGGCACACACAAATAGCTTTTAATAGGGTTAAGCATTTTTTAACTGAAATTGTGTTTTGTGTTTATAATATATGCTGCATACTAAGTTTTCAAATCATATGTAAAATGATATCCACCAAGATAGGCACATAGACACATTATTACAATATGTTACTATAGGAACATAGTCCTTACTAGAAATGGATTTTTTGAAAAATTTTAGTAAAGGACGGATTTGGTCAGTAAGATGACATAACAGGCAGTATCTCACTTGTGTCTCTCCAGCTATCTGTGTATAAAAATGCCTTTGTATGAGCATTGGGATCCAAGTAGGAGGTTCTCAAACCCTCATGAAGCCCCAGACTGAAGAGAAATACTTTGAGAAGACACACCATGCCCTGGTGGCAGACTTACTATGGTCCTGGCTGCAGACACAGAAATAGCCCCATTCCCCTGTAGACTCATCTACATCCATGTTTGGCCTTGACTGTGGCTCTAGTTCCACTCATACAGTGACCTTGGAGGAATGTATGCCTGTGTCCCAGGCAACAGACTGAAACTTATTTTACAAGGCCAGAATACCCTGATACCAAAGCCCTATGAAGCACTGCAAGAAAATAATATCCCTGGTAAAAATATACGTGAAAATTCTCAGCAAAATATAGCAAGCTGAATTCAACTTCACATTTAAAGGATAATGCAGAAATATCTAATGAGATTAATCCCTAGGGTGCAAGGATAGTTCAACATATGCAAATCAGTATTTGTGAACTCCACATTAATAGAATGAAGGACAAAAATTATGTGATCATCTGAGTAGAAAAAGAAAAAAACTACATTTGAAAAAAAAAGCATCTTTTCATGACAAATTCTCAATGAATTAAGTGTAGAAGGAATATACCTTCTCATAATAAAGGTTCTATATGTCAAATATACCTGTGATATCTTACTCAAAGATGAAAAGCTGAAAACTTTATTTTTAAGTTCTGGAACAACTCAGGTTTACCCAGTCTCACCACTTCTGCTCAACACAATACTTAAGAGTCCTAGCCAGAGCAATTAGGCATGAAAAATAAATGAAAGACATCCATATTTTAAAGGAAGAAGACAAATTGTATCTGATTTCAGATGGCATGATCTTATTTATAGAAAACCCTAAGTTCTTCACCAAAAGATATTAGAGCTAGTACACAAATTTATTTATTGTAGGATACAAAATTAGTTGTATTTCTACATACTAATAATAACTATTGGAAAAAAATATTAAGAAAACATTCCCATTATAATACAATAGCATCAAAAAATAGAACAAGATAAAGTAGATTCTTAGGAATAAGTTAACTAACAAAATGAAAGATTTGTATAATGAAAATTGAAAGACATTGATGAAAATAATTGAAGTAAAAAGAAATAAAAGATATTCTGATTCCATAGGAAGAATTTGTTCAGTACTTAAATCATATCCAACTATTTGTGACCCCATGGACTGCAGCACACCAGGCTTCCCAGTCCTTCACTATCTCCCGGAATTTTCTCAGACTCCTGTCCATTGAGTTGGTGATGCTATCCAACCATCTCATCCTCTGTTGCCCCCTACTCCTCCTCCCCTAAGTCTTCCAGCATCAGGGTCTTTTCCAGTGAGTCAGCTCTTCCCATCAGGTGACCAAAGTATTAGAGCTTCAGCTTCAGTCCTTCCAGTGCATATTCAGAGCTGATTTCTTTTAGGATTGACTGTTTTGGTCTGCTTGCAGTCCAAGGGACTCTCGAGAATCTTTTTCTGCACCACAATTCAAAAGCATCAATTCTTTGGTGCTCAACCTCCTTTATGGTCCAGCTTTCACATCCATACATGACTACTGAAAAGCCAAAGCTTTGACTAGATGGACCTTTGTAGGCAAACTGATGTCTCTGCTTTTTAATACATTGTCTAAGTTTGTCATAGCTCTTCTTCCAAGGAGCTAGAGTCTTTTAATTGCATGGCTGAAATCACCATCCACAGTGATTTTGGAGCCCAAGAAAATAAAATCTGTCACTGCTTTCACTTTTTTCCCATGCATTTGCCATGAAGTGATGAGACTAGATGCCAGGATCATACTTTTTTGAATGCTGAGTTTTAACCCATCTTATTTGGTGTCTTCTTTATCCTCATCAAGAGGTTGTCTAGTTCCTCTTCTCTTTCTTCCATTAGAGTGGTATCTGCACATCTGAGGTTATTTCTCCTGGCAACCTTGATCCCAGAAGAATTAATGTTGTTAAATGCCCATACTGTCAAAGTAATCTACAGAGTTGATGGAATCTCTTTCTAAATTCTGGTGGTATTTTTCACAGGAAAAAAAGAAAAACAAAAAACTAAAATGAGATAACAAAAGACTTTTTTTTTTTTTTTTTTTTTTAGTTTCTGCTGTCCAATGAAGTGAATCAGCTATATGTATACATCTATCCACCCTCTCTTTGAACTCCCTTGAACTGTCTTCATTCCACC
This sequence comes from Oryx dammah, assembly GCF_014754425.2. Taxonomy (NCBI): domain Eukaryota; kingdom Metazoa; phylum Chordata; class Mammalia; order Artiodactyla; family Bovidae; genus Oryx; species Oryx dammah. The sequence goes on along the minus strand of NW_024070188.1, from coordinate 34,748,143 downwards.
CATCTAGGTCAGGGAGCACTGAGCTGAGCTCTCTGTGCATTATAGCAGGTTACCCTGTTTTACATATGGTACAGTATTTGTGTCAAATACTATACTCACTATTCATCCCACAATTCATCACAATTTCCTTTCCCTCACTGTATCCTCACATCCATTCTCAATGTCTGTGTCTCTATTCCTGCCCTGGAACTATACATTTATTAATGTATGATATTTGTTTTTCTCTTTTTGATTTATTCCACACTGTATGACAGATTCTATTTCAACCCACTTTTCTACAGGTGACCTAATTTGTTCCTTTTTATGTCTAAGTAATACTCCATTGTATATATGACAAACATGATTTCAGGTTGAAAATTACACCATCCTCCGAAAAATATCAGACTTGGTAGAAAAGGCAGGCTGAGCAATTGACTAAATATATGAATGTTTACTAGACTTCCCAGATGGTGCTAGTGGTAAAGAACGTACTTGCCAATGCAGGAGACATAAGAGACACAGGATCGTCCCTTGGCTGGGTAGAGGCCCTGGAGGAGGGCATGGCAACCCACTCCAGTATTCTTGCCTGGAGAATCCCATGGACAAAGGAGCCTGGCAGGCTGCAGTCCATGGGTTCACAAAGAGTTGGATATGACTGAAGTGACTTAGCATGCACACACGAATATTTACTAGAATGATTATACTGTTATGCTGCTTATTATCAAATGGTCAATATAAAAAGTTTTAAAGATAATCAGTATTAATTACTGGGCTTTAAGTATACCAAGCTGTATTATATTTATTTATTTTGTCCAAGGTATTATAGTTCTTCAAAATAAGTTTGCTCCCATTCTTTCCTCATCTGATACAATTATATTATTTGTCACAAACAACAAGCATCATGTAAGGAAAAGAGAATCTCTTACATTTTCTATGATACTCTGTGATGCTTTCTCTGTCATTGGCATGAATCAAGTTGTAAACTTCCTGACAAAGTCAATGTGAACAAGCTAACTCAATTTAATGTTTGGTTGAAGATGTTCTTGGCCTACCTCAGAGGTCAAGGTGGGGTAATCCTTTTAATCTTCATGGGAATTTTGAGGAGGGGTGAATTTGAAAGCAGAAAATGAAGAGATCTTTGGAAAAATGCAGAAATGAAAGCTTTAGAGGACATTGAGACATCTTCATCATGGTCTTTCCAAAGTCATATACAATTCTCCCCAACTCTCAAATCTGTAGCTCCTCAGTTTCTTTATAACACCAGCGTCCTTTCTCTATTTATATATATGATTGATCCTCCTCATCTTCTAGTTTTAACACCTCAGAGAGACCTTCCATAGCTGTCTTGTATATGTAGACTCCCCTTGCCCTCCACCACTCTTAATTTTTAACAAAATCTTGTGTTGTTTCCTATAAACCATACATCACAGTTTGATTTCTAAATTAGCTTTACATCAGACTTGTGTAAAAATGTGTACTTGTGTTTGTTTTTTGTCTATTTCTTCTTGTAGAAAATATGTTACTCAAGAGTATTGCTTTGCAACTTTTTTCAGAACTCAAGAACCTGATATAATGTCAGATAACTAGGAGAGGCTCATAGGTACTTTTTAATTAATTGATGATAATGTTGTTGTCTATCATTAACCATGGGAGAAGATGTGTGAAAGTCATGTACCTCTATATTATAGGCAAAGATAGGTAACCAGAAGTTATAGTCCATGAATAATAAAAATCTAAAAAATCAACCTGAAAAAAAATTTTTTAAAATAAAAAATAAATAAAAATAAAAAATAAAAAATCAACCTGAAAGGCAAAATTTACAATACAAAACAAGGAAATAATGCAAGATATTTATATACATGAATATGTTGACACTAGAATGGGCCATATTGAATATTACCTAGTGCAATTCCCATGTTAAGTAATTACAAAAATAAATACATAAAATATAATTACATAAATAAATAATAAGTAAATGACTGAGCTTTGCAATTAGGCTTATCTGTTTCAGAAAAGTCTTACTAATATCATACACAGACTTGTTATAGGAACAAGAAGTGCATATCCTAATCTATTTCAATAATGTATTTTACTTATGTATATATTATACTTTCACATATTAATTCAGTTTATCTCTAGTTATGTAATTTGCATGATTCTGTGTGTTTCTGAGTGGACTGAATACATTACATATCTCTATTTGAGCATGACTTATATTGTTTTAGCCATAGGCTCTTTTCCTTTCTTATCGTTAAAATTGTGCTAAAATACAATTCATCTAACTCAATTCAAATTTACCTAAAAGAATATCCAATGATACTAAACAAAATAGTTGTTACACTCAAGTAATATCGATTAGCGCCAAATAATTAATGCTTTTGAACTGTGGTGTTGGAGAAGACTTGCATGTCTCTTGGACTGCAAGGAGATCCAACCAGTCCATCCTAAAGGAGACCAGTCCTGAGTGTTCATTGGAAGGACTGATGCTGAGGCTGAAACTCCAATACTTTGGCCACCTCATGCGAAGAGTTGACTCATTGGAAAAGACCCCGATGCTGGGAGGGATTGGGGGCAGGAGGAGAAAAGGACGACAGAGGATGAGATGGCTGGATGGCATCACTGACTCTATGCACATGAGTTTGGGTGAACTCTGGGAGTTGGTGATGGACAGGGAGGCCTGGCGTGCTGTGATTCACAGGGTTGCAAAGAGTCAGACACGACTGAGCGACTGAATTGAACTGAACTGAGCTCTAAAAATTACCACCTTAAAAATATTACGTATCCTTTTTCCTGAGAATGAAAAAAGTGACAGGAGTTGCCCATAATCTCACTGTCCTGGTTCTAGATCCCCCAAGCTATTATTCTGTTTTGCATTCCAAATTGATTTCCCATTTCTCCTCAAAATTATCCTTTGAACACGAAGGTCAGTCTGCTATATCCCAGTTTTTTTTCTTCAAGTGTCACTTTCTCCTTGAAAGTTTTTTGTTTTACTTTGTTTTTAATTTCTTACTGACTGCTGGTCTCACTAACAATTTCCAGTATTATTTTCTCTAGGTGCAATATATACAGTTATATTCAGTTTTCATATGTGGAGCAAGTATCTCCACTGAAACTCAAGTATAACAGCCACAGTGATCAATTGTGTGTTTCCAAGTCATTCAAAGTTACAGAAAAGAATTTAATAACATAAAATCTTGCCCTCTGAAAGAATGGCTCACTAGGGCTTCTTTGTACCCAAGGGTACCCTTTTCACAAAATACAAACTTCCAATACTTACAGAATCAACGTCTCAAGCTAACTGATTATTCTTCTAAAGCAGGGCTACATTTCAGATTGCTGTTTTAACAGATGGTTAAGATAAAAGGAGAATGGGGATAAAAGTTTCATATGGAGTGATTCTTTTTCTCTGCTACTTTACTTGGTAAACTTACTTTCTAAGAGTATAGGCCTCTAGGGCAAGGACTTGTCTTCTTTATGCCTTTTGTGTGGCTGCAACAAATGATAAATAGTAATGTTTAACACATTATGCTAACACCGTTCATTTCTTTAGTATAGACTGGTTTTTCAGTCTATACACTTAACTTTATCCAGAATTTACTCCATTGTATTTTTTTTTTTAAGTTGGCTTTCTTGTAATAAGCAGTAGGGTAAAGTCAGATGAATTTTCTTTTACAGGGCCCTGATTTAATTACCTATTAATTTTGAACAACTTGGGAGGAAAGTTTAAAATTAGATTAGAAGAATTCCTTATAGAAAAAAATGCACTACTAATAGCTAAAAACATGATTTTGTTTCTTATTGGTTCTTCATTTAATTACAATTAAACATGTTTATACAATTCACTGTATGATGTACAGTGTAAAAATGTAAAAGATGGTCCTTTTCATTTTCCTGCTTTTAAAGTATCTAGATTTTTCCTAACATAAGTAAATTTATAATTGATGTGGAATATATGTAGAGACTTTCAATATTTAATTATACATTAATTTAGTAAGAGGTAGTTGAGAATATGACTAGCACTACTTAGGGATTGGTTCATTTTAGGGATTTATATTAATGGATATGCATAAACATTCTTCATGCTTTATCTATTATAGTATTCCCCAATGATTGCATGAGTAAAAAGAGAACCTTCAGAAGCAAAGTCATAAGACTATTAGATACTCAAGGAAAGACTACTTTTGGCATGGAACAGGTTGATTACAATATACATTAATTATGTTAAAGATGTTAGGGGGACTTCACTAGTGGTCCAAATGTTGACTCTGAGCTCCCAATGCATGGGGCATGGGTCCTATCTCTGGTCAGTCTGGTCAGGGAACTAAGATTCCACTGCTAAGATCTTAGATGCTCCATGGCATGGTAAAAAAAAAAAAAAAATGTAGATAAAGGAAGGAAGTAAATAGAAGTCTGTCCAAATTTCATGCTTTTCATATAGCATCTTAGCTACAGTGGATATAAATCAATAAATACATGCATACCTGAACACAGGAAGTATACAAAAGTAATTTTAGTATTATACTTATTGTATTATTATCATTTGTTTTTCTTTTAATGATTTGTTCCCTTCCAAATACCTTCTAATTATTTACCTACCTATTTATCATCTAATTATCTCTCTATGGGGTCAAAGATTTAGCTGGAATTAGGAATCTACACTCAAATAAAGTATAGAAACCCCCTTTGTCTGCAGGGAATATATGCCAGTACCCCCAGTGGATGCTTGAAATGGACGACTGTACTGGGTGCCACATGTCCTATGTTTTTCTCTTATGCATACATACCTAAGATGCAGTTTAATTTATGAATGAAGCACAGTGAGAGAACATCTGAGCTCGTGACATCACTACTCATGCGCTCCAGGGCCATAATTAAGTAAAATAAGGGTTACTTGAACACAAGCACTGACTGTGGAACTTCGAAGGTGATCTGATGACTGAGATAGCCACTAAGTGACTAATGGGTGGGTAGCATATTCAGCATGGATACACTGGACAGGGGGATGATTCACATCCTGGGAGCAACAGGGTGGGATGGTGTGAGATTCATCATGCTACTCAAAATGGCCTGTGATTTAAAACTTATAAATTGCTTATTTCTGGAATTTTCCATTTACTATTTTCAGATCTTGGTTGATCACAGGTAACTGAAAGCACAAAAAACAAGCCCGTGGAGAAGGGGGACTACCGTAGAAAGGCCAACACTACTGTCCATCTTAACTAAAATTCTTAGTTTTGCTAAAATGGATGGCTCACAATGATCCCACATGAAATATTTCATGACATAGATGTACTTCTCAATAAGTTCAGCATCTGAGATGTTAATTCTTTATACTTCAATGATAATTTAGAAAGAAGCAAATTCCATAAACTGTTGTTGCAATTAGATACCTCCCACTACACATGAATCTTTAATATCAGATTGTTTTTTCTGCATCAAGAAACATGTTTTTCTACCCATAAGTGGGACAAAATAAAATAAAGTTTACTGACATTTATTAGTTTTATTCTTTTGAATAATCTATTCACTTGGTCCCTCAATACATTTCTAATATGTCCTAGTAAGTACTGTATTTTCCCTCTATTTTATTTCATTGCAATATAGTTTGTTTTTAAAATGCTTTTCTTCAAAAACAAAGCAGTTCCAGTATACTGCAAAACAGTAAACTGCTAAGGATGTTATATGTTGATGGTCTGTTCTCAGAAGGCCAGAAGTCCGTGGAAAGGTCTGCATTTGGGAGAGCTATAGATGCAGATTGTATTATACTCTCTGGATCCAAAAGCACTAGGAAACAGACTGAAAACAAGCCAATCAGCAATCATATCTTATGGTGCTATTAGGATTTGACTACAGTCTGCAACATGTACTATTTATTCCTTTGTGGCTTCTCTTTATTTTACGTCCTGGTGAAGCTTTATACCCATACCGGCAGACAAATTTTGTGCACAAAGAAAGCAAAATCATGACTTAATGTAGATTTGTATTTCCTAAGGGTCAAGTTTCCTTAGGCTCAAGTTGCCTTTGAGGAAATAGACAATAACTATTAGCATGTGATTAAGATACAATGGAGTCATTTGGTATCATTAAGGAAGATACATACAGTATTGCAGCTGGAGAGGCACTGTTCCTTGTTTGTAGGAAAGGTCACTTGAATAAACTGTAGTCAGGGATATGTTGGGGCTTTTAGGGTATTTGAAGAAAATAGAATGATTATCAGGATAAAAACTTTGGATAAAAATCCTGAATAAAACTGATTCTGTTAGCAGCGCCATTTCCAGGAAAAGATACTTATACTGTTAAAAATCTCCTTGATACTCATAACAAACAAATTGATTATGGTAAGCTTCACAAAGGCAAATTTCACTTTCATTATGGAATGAATCGGTGAAAGCCAGAGATACATATCAATGCCTTATAGATGTCCTACATTAATACATATAAATAAAAATTAAAAATAAGTATTTATGTATGGGGGTAATCTTCAATTCAGTTCACTTCAGTCGCTCAGTTGCGTCTGACTCCTTGCAACCCCATGAATCGCAGCACGCCAGGCCTCCCTGTCCATCACCAACTCCCGAAGTTCACTCAAACTCACGCCCATTGAGTCGGTGATGCCATTCAGCCATCTCATCCTCTGTCATCCCCTTTTCCTCCTGCCCCCAATCCCTGCCAGCATCAGGGTCTTTTCCAATGAGTCAACTCTTTGCATGAGGTGGCCAAAGTATTGGAGTTTCAGCCTCAGCATCAGTCCTTCCAATGAACACCCAGGACTGGTCTCCTTTAGGGTGGACTGGTTGGATCTTCGTACAGTCCAAGGGACTCGCAAGAGTCTTCCCCAACACCACAGTTCAAAAGCATCAATTCTTTGGCGCTCAGCTTTCTTCACAGTCCAACTCTCACATCCATACATGACCACTGGAATAACCATAGCCTTGACTAGGTGGACCTTTGTTGGCAAAGTAATATCTCTGCTTTTTAATATGCTATCTAGGTTGGTCATAACTTTCCTTCCAAGGAGTAAGCATCTTTTAAATTCATGGCTGCAACTAATAGTTTAAATCAATTCTAGCTGAAATAACTCGAGTGTAAATTATAATTCAACGCTTTTATGACTAAATTCTTATTCTGTAAGTTAGTAACATATTTTGTGTTCTATTGATCACACACTGAGATTTTGAAAAACATGATTTATAGCATGTGTTTCCTACCTTATGATCTGGTTTATTTGACTTCAACACTGTAAGATTGTCTGAAAGCTTATTTCTGTTTTTTTTTGAGATTCTGTTTTGATGTGGCGGCAACATGTTTTTAAGGAAGGAGAGAGAGAGTAACGTAATTGCTGGACAGGATGAAGTAACAGAATTCAAGTGAATATCAGTTTGAAGTCACCGAACAGTTTGTGTTGATATAAGATAAAATCTCAATAAAGATATTAGAATTATGAGACTTCAATTTCAAAATATCACACTGAGGAAATATTTCAAAATTTCAGGAGGAAACTGAACATACACATTTTAAAGGAATGAATTTTTATGCACTAATATGTGTGAAAATGTAAATGTTTAGCTGATAATCTAACATATTAAGTTATTAAAAAGAAAAATGTCTAAAAGATTTTTAGTAATGTTGGGGGAGTGTGTAATTTCCTCAATTCTGTCTTGTTGCAACAAAAATTTAAAGTGATGGACGGACCAGTGTTATAGTCCTTGGACAGACCAGCGTTAAAGACCCATGCAATTTCCTCAGACAGACCAATGTTACAGCTCAATTTTATTTAGAAAGGAAAGGAGAATACATCCTCGAGGAAAGCTCCTAGCCCAATTTTGGCTCCTCTTTTTATATGTTTTTTCCCCCTCCCCCTGGGCCTGCCTTACGTAAATTGTGCCAGCCAGGAATGCTGTTTGTTCTACCTGAGGTCCTCATTCTGGTCCTCAGACCTTCCTTTGTTCTATTTTCACAGGCTTTTCCCTTCCTACTCTTTTAGCCACCATCATTCTGGACTCCATTTTCCTATTCTAACTACCTAACAGTAACATAAATATTATAACAGAGTTTTAGTAAGCCATGATAGGATACACATATTTATCTCTACCCATCCAACTTTCACAATTCATATGTGTGTGTGTGTGTATATATATAACTAAATCTTCATAGATATATACAGGAAACCAAAATGACCACAGATGAGAAATGCTAACCAAGTTTGCCAAAGAAAGTAAATGTACAAATAATAAATGACAGGGTTTGCTGTATCACTCTGTCTGAAGTGCCTAAATGAGTGTCCAAGAGACGGTGGAGAATAGTCCAAGAATCCCATAGGTTTCTCCCAGAGAATGCCTTCCAGATGCTCAGTGCCTTGGGACCAGTGCATCTGTCTGGAAGAATGTGTGCAAGGCAGAGAAGCTGAAAGGAGGCCTGCTTGAAAGTGTGTGAAGATAATTGATAGCCCTGTCACTAGCTAGCTAAGGGACTGCTTTCCTCCACTTCTGTCAAAAAAGGAAATTTGCTTCTTTGGAAAAGAGAATAAGAGAAATTCTGTCCTGGGCCCACTGAACACTGATGAAGCTGGGGAAAAGAAAAAAAAAGTGTCTTACACCATAAAACTTCTGATCTTCCCCTCAAACCTTCTCAGCATACGTGGCCAACCTTAGAATACTTTTTAGGAAACTAAGCAATTCAAGAGAAAGCCCACACATACAGGTTCTGGTGATGGGAACGGATGCTCCACATAAAAGCAGCCAGGTCTTGTACTGCACAGTGGACCTAAAGGTCCATCAGTTTATAAACTGTTCATGCATCTGAGCCTTCTGGAAGCTTTGAATGCCTAATTCATAGGTATGAAAATATACACACCGAGAATCATCAGTTGTTGAAAAATACCTCAAAAAAAAAAAAAAAAGATGGATTGAAACAAACAAACAAAAATACCTCTTATTTTTTTTAAAAATGTACTTATATGACAACTTTCCTCCTGCATACATCCTGATGCTAAGAATAATTATTATTAAAGATTTTACAACACTGACTTAACAGATATCCTTTATCCCACACAGAGAAAGATCATTAGTGCATTTATGTTTTTAAAAGACACAGTGTATGAAACTCACTGCATGGATTATGGTCGTTAAGACCTATGGAACTCAAGAAAACATTTTCCTATTTTGACAAGTTTATGATATTCATTACTGAAGTACCAGGATGTTTCTGTCAGGTTTGCTAGCCATAGACATTATTCTCATTTGCAGTCAATAACTTGACTGGCAGGCAACTCCCAGAGAGAGAAAGTGAAGATATTTAACTGCTATCTTTGCCACACTACATCATTTTGCTTCATCTTTCAAGCATTTAGCATATGACACACAGCACAGGAAATGCCACAGAACACAGCTTCATAATTAGTTTCCTATTTCCTTTTGATACTTTTTTTTTATGAGAGTCTCTATATCTTGGTACAATATGTCATCCTAATACTGTGTAGCCTATTGAAGACTTTATGTTGTGTCTTTCTTTCTTCTTTAAAAGGGGGAGAGAGGTTATGGCACATTTTCAATATAATTAATAATTCTCAGAGTCAAAAAAATATCTGCCCTTAATTGCCAAGTGTCAGTTTATAATATCTATTATTTTCATTCTTCATTTAAGTCATGGTGTTGTCAGGAAAAAACCCTTTTCATATATCACATATTGTTATATTGCAGTGGGTAAATTGTGATGCCATTTCGCTTTCTTGCGCCAATTCTACCCATAATTTCAACATCCAACAGTCCATAGTTTAAAAAACAGGTTAAAGTTTTGTTTTTTTCTTTTTCCTCACAATTTTGATAGCAGAAGAAAAAAACACAGGTGCCTAAAATCTACAACTTCTGTGTCTGAGTTGATTATAGTTAATTTTGAATTTCCATTAGAGAAATGTGTTATAAATCAAACTACTTTAAATCATTTATCTCTTAGTTAAATGGATGCAACTATGAGGAAGTCCTAAAATATTTATGACCAAAGTTTGAAGAAACTGGGGTGGAGACAGCAGTCATGCTCCAATCTAGAAAATGTATAGATAAAATACAAGTGTGTTCTGACTTAGTGGTATTTTGGTATCTCCCTCACTACAACGTTCATGTGAATCATCAGCTTTGTTCATTTCCATGACTTTACTGTCTATCTTGTGTCCTGTCTCAGCCCCCTATAGACCGACCACCTTTCATGAGCAGCCAATTTTTTAATATGTGCATCAAAACACATGATTTCTTTCTTTGAATTTGTCAATTTCTTTACAAATTAAGTAATAATTTTTTCTTGGTACATGGACTGCAAGGCTGTACGTGGAAGGGGTCTGGCTCTTTCTTCCATCTTCTTCCCTGTTCACAAAGCACACCAACTTTGGCCTCTGTCTGCCCTTGTTTCATAGCATTTGCATGTTCTCTTCTTTTTGCATGGCTTTTCTACTTATATCTTAGAATACTTGCCCCAGTTTTGTATTTTGTGGCACAGTGCATATGTTCCTATCATGAAGCTGTACAATGGCAAGTTAATTCTGCTGCAGCAAAACTATAGCCTTGCTTACTGCAGTTATCAGCCAGTAGCTCATAGAGTGGAGAAGGCAATGGCACCCCACTTCAGTACTCTTGCCTGGAAAATCCAATGGACCGAGGAGCCTGGTAGGCTGCAGTCCATGAGGTTGCCAAGAGTCGGGCATGACTGAGCAACTTCACTTTGACTTTTCACTTTCATGCATTGGGGAAGGAAATGGAAACCCACTCCAGTATTCTTGCCTGGAGAATCCCAGGGATGGGGGAGCCTGGTAGGCTGCAGTCCTAAATGTCACTAAGAGTTGGACACGACTGAGTGACTTCACTTTCACTTTTCACTTTCATGCATTGGAGAAGGAAATGGCAACCCACTCCAGTATTCTTGCCTGGAGAATCCCAGGGACAGGGGAGCCTGGTGGGCTGCCATCTGTGGGGTCGCACAGAGTCGGACACGACTGAAGTGACTTAGCAGCAGCAGCAGCAGCTCATAGAGAATCACGTCTGCCTCTCTTCTGCTCATCAAATCTCATGTGATTGAAATTATTTGACATGGCCTAAATGATACTGAGGATCCCAGCAACAAAGGACTACTTAAACATAGTCTTTTAGCTTTACAACTTCTCCTGCTAAAAAGAGAGGGCTGAAATAGCACTGAAACATGTATATTACCATAGGTGAAACAGATGACCAGTCCAAGTTTGATGCATGAAACAGAGCACTCAAAGCTAGTGCACTGGGACAACCCAGAGGGATAGAATGGGGAAAGAGGAGAAAAGGGGGTTCGGGATGGGGAACATATGTACACCTGTGACCGATGCATGTCAATGTATGGCAAAGACCACCACAATATTGTAAAGTAATTAGCCTCCAATTAAAATAATTTTTAAAATTACTTTTAAATTTTTTTAATTTTAAAATTTTTAAAAAAAGTAAAATAAAGAGAGAGGAATGGAAGTTGAAGCAATTTAAGTTATAGAGATATAGCTAGATGTTGACGAAAATTTGGTAGATAATAGATATTATGAACTAGTAAAAATAATGATGCTTGTCTCTGCACAAGGCTCTTGAATAAAGACCAGGCCTGTGAGAACTTGAGAAACATGTTAAGACAACTCCTTTAGTGGATCTGGGAAAAGGACAAGCAATTGCTTTTCTGCATGACAAATTGCATATTTTTGCATGTTCAGATGTCTCCAGGGAGGGATGCCTTTGTTATTATTTGGCTATCCAAAAGTTCTTAAACATGCTTTGAAATATTCTTCAACTTTCTTCCTTTGAAACTTTCAGCCTCCTAATAAATACCTACTGAAAGCTTTTTATATATCTTAAAAATGCCCCCAAAGATATAAGACATTTTAATCTTTTGTTTAATCATTTCCCTTAAAGATAGTTTTATGGAGTATCCAATGTGACTCAGATTCTTCGCTGGGCACAGTGCATCAGTGAAACAGAAAAATGAACTAACGGTTGCATTCTGTGTAGTAAGTGCAAATCTCTATATTTAAAGAATCAAATGAAAAAGCTATCCATGTTGAATGGGGTCAGAGAGATCCAGTCATGGAAAGGAATAGTGAACCAAGTACCAAGGCCTTGAAGTTTACATCAGTTCAGTTCAGTTCAGTCACTGAGTCATGTTCGATTGTTTGCGACACCATGAATTGCAACATGCCAGGCCTCCCTGTGCATCACCAACTCCCGGAGTTCACTCAAACTCATGTCCATCGAGTCAGTGATGCCATCCAGCCATCTCATCCTCAGTCGTCCCCTTCTCTTCCTGGCCCCAATCCCTCCAAGCATCAGAGTCTTTTCCAATGAGTCAACTCTTCGCATGAGGTGGCCGAAGTATTGGAATTTCAGCTTTAGCATCATTCCTTCCAAAGAACACCCAGGACTGATCTCATTTAGGATGGACTGGCTGGATCTTACAGTCCAAGGGACTCTGAAGAGTCTTCTCCAACTCCACAGTTCAAAAGCATCATTTCTTCAGCTCTCAGCTTTCTTCACAGTCCAACTCTTACATCCATACATGAATACTAGAAAAACCATAACCTTGACCAGACAGATCTTTGTTGGCAAAGTAATGTCTCTGTTTTGAATATGCTCTTTAAGTTGGTCATAACTTTCCTTCCAAGGAGTAAGCATCGTTTAATTTCATGGCTGCAATCACCACCTGCAGTGATTTTGGAGCACAAAAAAATAAAGTCTGACACTATTTCCATGGTTTTTCCATCTATTTGCCATGAAGTGATGGGACCAGATGCCATGATCTTAGTTTTCTTGAATGTTAAGTTTTAAGCCAACTTTTTCACTCTCCTCTTTCATTTTCATCAAGAGGATTTTTAGTTCCTCTTCACTTTCTGCCGTAAAGGTGGTGTCATCTGCATATCTGAGGTTATTGATATTTCTCCCAGCAATCTTGATTCCAGCTTGTGTTTCCTCCAGCCCAGCGTTTCTCATGATGTACTCAGCATAGAAGTTAAATAAACAGGGTGACAATATACAGCCTTGACATACTCCTTTTCCTATTTGGAACCAGTCTATTGTTCCATGTCCAGTTCTAACTGTTGGTTCCTGACCTGAATATAGGTTTCTCAAGAGGCAGGTCAGGTGGTCTGGTACTCTCATCTCTTTCAGAATTTTCCACAGTTTATTGTGATCCACACAGTCAAAGGCTTTGGCATAGTCAATAAAGCAGAAATAGATGTTTTTTGGAACTCTCTTGCTTTTTTGATGATCCAGTGGATGTTGGCAATTTGATCTCTGGTTCCTCTGCCTTTTCTAAAACTAGCTTGAACATCTGGGAGTTCACAGTTCATGTACTGCTAAACCCTGGCTTGGAGAATTTTGAGCATAACTTTATTAGCGTGTGAGATGAGTGCAATTGCACTGTAGTTTGAGCACTCTTTGGCATTGCCTTTTTTGGGGATTGGAATGAAAACTGACCTTTTCCAGTCCTGTGGCCACTGCTGATTTTTCCAAATTTGCTGGTATATTGAGTGCAGCACTTTCACAGCATCATCTTTCAGAATTTGAAATAGCTCAACTGGAATGGCATCACCTCCACTAGCTTTGTTCATAGTGATGCTTTCTAAGGCCCACTTGACTTCACATTCCAGGATGTCTGGCTCTAGGTGATCACGCCATCGTGATTATCTGGGTCGTGATGATCTTTTACTGTGTATTCTTGCCACCTCTTCTTAATATCTTCTGCTTCTCTTAGGTCCATACCATTTCTGTCCTTTACATAGGAAAAGCTAAAAAGATATGAAATCTTTATGTCTTCAGCTATTATCCCGGGTCTTAACACGATGTTTGTTTATGTGATTGAATGAATGAATTTGTGTATGGATGTGGGTGTTGACTGTGTTTATATAGATTCATAGGAGGAGCAAAGCTGTTAGGTTTCCCTAAGTCCATGTTAGTAAGTGTTCTTGGGAAGGGTATGATCTATAATAGCTCTTTTCAACTCTAAACTGGTTTGTGTAAACTTATACCTTTTTGTTTCCTTTCTAACCATCTATTTCTGATTGGTTTCTTAGTCTTTCCCATCACCTGTGTGACCATTTCTTGCATTAAACTCCCTCTGTTAAAAACTCTCAGAGTGGTTTATGTTTTCATAGCTGGATCCTGACTAATAGAAGCGTATCACTAATAGAAGTAATAAAGTATTTCTACAAAATTGTGTATGCTTCCAGAGTTCAGCAATGCATCTTTGAATGAAAGTGAAAGTCGCTCAGTGTTGTCTGACTCTTTGTGACCCATGGACTGTATATTCCATGGGATTCTCCAGGCCAGAATACTGGAGTGGGTAGGCTTTCCCTTCTCCAAGGGATCTTCCCAACCCAGGGATTGAACCCAGGTCTCCAACATTGCAGGTGGATTCTTTACCAGCTGTGTTACAGGGAAGCCCAAGAATACTGGAGTGGGTAGCTGATCCCTTCTCCAGCAGATCTTCCTGAGCCAAAAATCAAACCAGGGTCTCCTGCATTGCAGGCAGATTCTTTACCAACTGAGCTATCAAGGAAGACATGCAACTGAATATACTGTATAATAACCCAGGTATACTTACTATCAGATATATATTGTCAAAATTTTGACGTAGATTCCCGCTTGGTACTTCAAAATATCTTGGTATATATTGACTTCAGCTGTGAGGAATGCATTGCAATTCTGGCTCTCCAAGTGATCAGATGTGGACGGTCACTTGGCATACTTGATCCTGGCTTGATATTGGTTGAAATCTGCAAGTGTTTCAACATGACAGATAAGAACATCGAATATCAGGTCCTTGACTTCCTGAATTATAGCTTAGTAAATGTGAGACACTCAGCCACTCAGCCTGTGGAGGCTTCGTGGCAGGTCAGACAGAGCTAGAACATGACAGGATAAAGGCCTTAGTTCTGCTGCAGCTCTGCTAATAGGGTCAGGGACATTGATGAGCTTGATGCTGATTATATGTAGATACTGAATGCTGTGCCTTAATCACAGTGAAACTACGAAAGCTACATATAAATACAGATACATTTTGTGGAGACCAGAGTATCCACTTTTCTGTCATGTATCAACAATTTGGTCTCATATTTAAAAATATAGAGCCATGTCAAATGTTTCAGTTCAGTTCAGATCAGTTCAGTCTCAGTCGCGTCCGACTCTTTGCAACCCGATGAATCGCAGCACACCAGGCCTCCCTGTCCATCACCAACTCCCAGAGTTCACTCAGACTCACGTCCATCGAATCAGTGATGCCATCCAGCCATCTCATCCTCTGTCATCCCCTTCTCTTCCTGCCCCCAATCCCTCCCAGCATCAGAGTCTTTTCCAATGAGTCAACACTTCACATGAGGTGGCCAAAGTACTGGAGTTTCAGCTTCAGCATCATTCCCTCCAAAGAAATCCCAGGGCTGATCTCCTTCAGAATGGACTGGTTGGATCTTCTTGCAGTCCAAGGGACTCTCAAGAGTCTTCAACACTACAGTTCAAAAGCATCAATTCTTCGGCGCTCAGCTTTCTTCACAGTCCAGCTCTCATCACATGCATACATGACCACTGGAAAAACTATAGCCTTGACTAGATGGACCTTTGTGGGCAGATGTTTACCTGTAGCCAAACTCCTTGACAGATCCTTGAAACTTGTACTACTGAAGGTACCTGGAACCTATACAGACATTGAATTATACTCAGATTACAATACTTCTTCAGTCTTGTTTTTCTCAAACCAGGTACTTGTTGGTACATCATCATGAAACTCGGTTTCATGGCATATCTGTTTCTGCCTTTTTGGAACTTAGCTCTGAACACCGTTTCATTTACTGCCACAGTTCCTAGTATCCAGGCCCGCAGCACAATGTTATAATAAAGGAACACATCCTTTACTTTGGATAGGAGGAAACTATATGAAAAGTTTGGGCTTCCCTGGTGGCTTAGTTGGTAAAGAATCCGTCTGCAATGTCAGGGACCTGGGTTCATCCCTGGACTGGGAAGATCTCCTGGAGAAGGGAAAGGGTTCCCACTCCAGTATTCTGACCTGTAGAATTCCACTGATGGTATAGTCCATGGGGTCACAAAGAATCAGACATGACTGAGCATATAAGCACATTACAGTATATAAAAAGTTTACTTATGATAAGAAATAAACATTATTTACATTTCCTCTAGTGTAAAAGCTTCCCGTCAAAGCTAATGATAACCTCATTTGGTTTGCTAAGTCACCTCAGTCGTGTCCGACTCTGTGCGACCCCAAAGATGGCAGCCCACCAGGCTCCCCCGTCCCTGGGATTCTCCAGGCAAGAACACTGGAGTGGGTTGCCATTTCCTTCTGCAATGCATGAAAGTGAAAAGTGAAAGTGAAGTCTCTCAGTTGTGTCTGACCCTCAGAGACCCCACGGACTGCAGCCTTCCAGGCTCCTCTGTCCATGGGATTTTCCAGGCAAGAGTACTGGAGTGGGGTGCCATTGCCTTCTCTGTCATTTGGTTTACTAGGTTGTAAATACAATGCCCTTATCGACCTATATGTGGCAATTTTCAGCATATTATTTAAATGAACAAAACTTTTGATACTCAAGTGTTTTATTTCATGAAATTTTTATTAATTAGTGCTGATTCCTTTTCAAGGAAGACTTGTAATTTTTTATTTGATATATTTTTCTTAAAATAGGGTCTTAATATTTCTTGGCATATATATATATATATATATATATATATATATATTTTTTTTTTTTTTTCTGTTCAACTGTGATTGCACAGCCTAGCCGGCACAGCTGTCTCTGCATGGTGGTGTCCTGTGTTACACTGAGATCTTTCTCCAGCTTGGAGATCATGAAGTGCCCCAATTCTTATCTATTCCTACCTTCTTATTGTTGGTCACAAGTTGATTTCATAAATGGAGGTTGTGTTCTGTGCAAGAAAATGGGGCTTTTGTTAAAGATCTAAAGCAAAGAAGGAAAACTATCTTAGTTTTAGAGATGACATGATATGTGTTGGAAATCTTAAGTAACATATATAATTATTAGAATTAATATATAAACTTAGCTATATTTTAGGTTGAGGGATACATTTAAAACTATAAATTTATATGTACTCTCACAAACAATTGAAAGTAAAATTACTATATTATGATACCATTTCACCCAGAAATAGAAGTGAATTTAACAGGATATTCACAGTTTTTACATTGCAAGTTGCAATACATTGTTGAGAAAAGCTGGGCAAAATCTAAATAAATAAATGGAAAGATATATCATAATCACAAATCAGAAGGCTCAATATTATTAAGATGTCAGTTTTCCTGAAATTGGTTTAGAGATTCATTGTATTCTAAATCAAAATTTCAGATGGGCTTTTATAAGGAACTGATATACTAAGCCTAAATTTTATGTGGAATGCAAAGGAAATGGAAGAGATAAACAGCGTTTTACAAGGAACAAAGTTGGATGCATTTACTGCCTGATTTCAAGATTTACCATAGAGCTATAGTCAACAAGACAATGTGATGTTGGCATGAGGGATGACAAATAAATCAACAAAACAGATTAGAGATACCATAAATAGACCAGCATTTACATGGTTATTTGATTTTTATCAGAAGCGCTGAAGCAATGCACATATAAAATGACTGGGATCACATTTTTATTTGAATTTCTCCTATTTGGAAAAATATTTAAAATTTGATAGTATCAAGTATTACAAGCAACTGATGAAATAATTTCTGTAATATCCTGATGGCAGAGTGAATTAGTATAGGCAATTTGGAGAACAACTAGTATTATTGACAAAAAAAAAAAAAAGTAGAACTCTCTGGCAAGATAGACTCTAAGCAGGGGACAGTGATTCCTTCTGAAGGTGAGGAAGTGAAAAGGTGCTTTTCGTCTGTGAGGAAAATATTCCATGGAGGCTTGCTTTATCTGTTCTATATAAGAGTAAAGGAGAAAGTATGCATATATTAAACTGTTTAAAACGTATGTATAGTATAGATAGGCTGGAAGTAAATGTTGAGTTATTTATTCTATTGAAATGTGTGTATATATTGATTTTTGGTAGTTTTTTTTTTTTTTTGTATTCTGTGTATTAATTATTACACCACCTACAAGACCTGCAATTGATGCAGTCAGTCCTCAAAAAGAATGCATTCCATCAAGTTCCAGACTTCTTGGTCCCGTCCCATTCCTCAGATGCAGGAGCTCTGCCCAAGCCTCAACTCTCCATACTTGGTTCTCAGGTCTCTCTCTCCATGTAAGCCTTCTCATCCTATTACCAAAATGGGCTTACCTTAATCCGCTTGCTATCAGACATTCAATAACCTAGAATATCCCTGCATGAGTTTCTCTCTGCAGAAGGCTTGCTCTAGAGCCAGCAGTTATTCAAACACATGCAGCCTCTCCTTTTTGTTTATTCTGCACAGCACCACCTAAAGAGTGGGGTCCTTTTTATCTCTCCATGATGGCTAATGTTCTATCATTCTGTGTGTGGGTATAGCCCTGTGATAACTGTAGTATGTTTTATCCAAACTTCATAGAAGCTACAGACAGGATGGCCATGCTTTTGGTAACTGGTTCTCCCTTAATTAAAACATTGTGCTTTAGGCATCTGGTTGTCTCTTGGCTACACTGTTGCTGCTGGTTGCTTATTGTAAGCATTTGGACAAGGCTTTCCTGTGGATGTGATCCAATTTGAGGTTTCATATTGACTGAAGTCTCTCTCCAGCTTTATCATCTCACACATGCACCTTTCTCCTTTTTTTTACAATCAGTAATTTTTACTACACAAAGTGTTTATTGAGACTTTCTTAAATGCCATAATCAAATATTATGCCATCCTCATAATTAGACATTTTACAGTGGCTCTGTCCTCTAAGCCACATTGTCACCTGTCTTTATGCCTATGCTGTCAATATCATACTCTACTCTTTGTGGCAGAATTGTCACTTTCTGTATATCAGAGATTCTGTAATGACTGCAAAGATGTCTCAGCTTCTGTAGCTGCAAATACTCAGTATTCACACTTCCACTATCTCTCTTTCAAGGTATTTTTATACATAAAACTATTTTTGCTAACAGAGACTGAACCCCTATGCAGTACATAAACAGAGTCACTATCTTTCTAATGACTTTCAAAAATGCCTGCCCCTAGTATTCCAGGAATAACTTTTCCCTCTATGTTCTCTTTGGCACTGCTCTGATTATTTTCTTTTGTCCTAAGTTCTGTTGTGGACTGGAAAGGTTTTCCAAGAACTGGTTATATTTTGGTTGGAAAAAAAAAAATCCACTTTTAGAAATGTCAGAGTTGGCACTATAGAATGAAATGTTATTATTTGCCAGTGGTATTTGATACAGAATTAAGCATCCTTTGCTTGGCTTAAGCAACCAATGGTTTTACAATTTAACATGATTTGTTAGTTTAATATATTTTGTAACGCAACTCACACCAATACCTTCTACTTAATGAAATTCTAACAGTCCTTTCATTTACAAGTTTGAGTTATAATCCTTGGAACTTTTCTTGATGCCCCTTTGGAATTAACTGATCTTTCCTCTGCATTCCCATATTATTTTTATCTCAGTGAAACTACTTGCTTCTGTATAGGTGGAACGAATACTTTGTTGTCCATGTATTTTTTTTTTTAATCTAATACCGTTCCCAAATACAAGCTTCATTTATAACAGGAACTTTCATGTCATCTTGCTGAGAACATAGCACACTTATAATAGTTGATATTAAAAATATGTTTCGAAAACTCAAGTTTTACATGTTTAGAAGGATAAGTATAGACTAAACTTCAGACATTTAAGTGTATAACTAGATTAATTTTCAAAATTAAATTTGAGATAAGGAATGATACCTGTAACACAGAAACCTCCCTTGGCCTTTCCTAGTCAGTAACATAATTATATATTAGATCTGTCTATTTTTTTAAATGTGGGTTAATGAGACAACAGAGTATTAATTTGTTTCTGGCTTCTTTCATTCAATATATCTGTCAAATTCATAACTATCTTTGTATATACTTGGGGTTCATTTAATTTACTGTATGAACATTCCACTTTGATTTGTTTCAAGTGTTTGGCTATTGTGTACATATATGTACTCAGGATAGCTGAATGCATGTCTAAGAATTGATAGTATAAATTGTGTGCTTAGTTGCTCAGTCATGTCCGACTCTTTGTGATCCCATGGACTGTAGCCCGCCAGGCTTCTGTGTCCATGAAGATTCTCCAGGCAAGAATACTGGAGAGGGTTGCCATGCCGTCTTCCAGGAGATCTTCCAAACCCAGGGATCAAACCCAGGATTCTTTACAGTCTGAGCCAACAAGGAAGCCCAGAATAAGGTACATAAGTGCATATGTTAAGCTTTGGAAGATTTTGAGTTTTCCAAAGGTTATTTAACCTCACTTACAGTATATGGGACCTTCTGATATCCACATTATCCTCAGTACTTGCCAGCACTAAGACAATTTTTTTTATCTTTTGTATTTTAAACTATTCTCATAGATGTGTGTCAGTATCTCATTTTAAATGTCATTTTTTATTGTTGACTACTAATGTTGAACATATGAATATTGTGTCTTTGTATGTCATATTTGAGTATTCCTGGAATAATGCTCACTTATCAGTTATGTATATCACTTTTATGTATTGTTGGGATTAATCTCCTGCTATCTAGTTTAGAATTGTTGCATCTATATGCATGAGAGAAATTGGATCTGCCATTCTTCTTATGGGGCTTCCCAAGGGAGCTAGTGGTAAAGAACCCACCTGCTCATGCAGGAGACATGAGACGTGGGTTCTATCCCTGGGTTGGGAAGATCCCATGGAAAAGGGCATGGAAACCCACTCCAGTATTTCTGCCTGCAGAATGCCATGGACAGAGGAGCCTGGCCGGCTACAGTTCATAGGGTCACAGAGTCAGACACGACTGAAACGACTTAACACAGCACAGTATCCTTCTTATAATGTCCCTATTGGTTTAAAAATTATTAGGGCCTTATAAAATAAATTGAGACACTTTATTTTTTTTCTCCTTAATTATTTAATTAGGTACATTATTTTACTTATTTCCTTCTATAGTTTTTCATTCTTCATTAACCCTTTAGGATTATGTCAGAGAGTACTATATGCTGCCTTGATGTATTAGTGTCTATTTTAAATTAGTATTCTTATCACTTCCTGGACAATATGAGGCCTACAAAAATTTTATTTTTTTCTTCCCCTTCATCCTTTCTGCTGTTATTTCCAAACCTTTTAATTCTATGTAAGTGTAAAAGCACACATACCTTCTTATTGTTTTCAACAGTATACATTTAAGTTTTCACAAATAGCTATCTTTTGCAATAGTTTAAATTTATTCCTGCATTTCCTTCCACATGGATTTTCTATTTGTCCAAAGACCATCCATTAGTGTTCCTTTTGGTAAGTTTTTCTGGTGATAATTTATATTCTATCATTTTTGTTTGATTGAAACACTGTATTTCTCTCCTATTTTTAAGATATTTTTCATTGGTTATAGAATTCCAAGTCAGCAGCCATTTCTTTCAAAGACCTAATTCAACTTTTATATTTCTAACACTGTTAAAAAGTTGCCATCCGTCACAAGATTACTCTGTTAGAGATAGTTTGTGTTTGTGTGTGTTTAATCCTGCTTTTAAGTTTTCACTTCATTTTCTGGTTTCAGTAATTTTATTGTAATGAGACTATTTGTAGTTCTCGGGGTCCATCAAATTTGAATCGGTGACCTGGGATCTCTCACCAGATACAGAAATATAAGTCACTATTTCTTCAAATATCACCTCTATGCCTTTTGCTGCTGAGATCACAACAGGATGTAAAGATTATGTACAATATTTCCCTTTAGCTTTTCCTTAATCCTTTTGATTTCTTTTTGTCCTTGAATTTGTATATTTTTAAACTGGTGAATAGGAGTTGCCTAAGTGGAATCCCAATTGTTGGCATATCTGCTGATTTTGTTCCTAAATTCTAGACATTGCATATGAAAAAACTTGTGAAAGCTCTATGTGGTATTTTCCTCCAGTGCAGGGTTTTTTAATTTTTTTTTTTTTTTAAGGTAGGGAGATATAAAAGATCGTTTGATTCTGTCTTCTCCAATTTGGCAATTCAGGTGCCATTTGTTTTATGCTTAGTTTCTCTGTCTCTCTGTCAGCTTAAGACCTGACACATTGAGAGGAAATTGCAAACAGAAATTTTGGCTCACTTCTTTAAGGTTTCATTCCTTCCGAAATCCTGGTTCTTCAATTTCACCCTTTTTTGCCAATTCTAAAATCTAGCCTCTGTCTCCCCTACCTTGGGACACTCAGATGCCCCAAGATGCTACTTTATAATTGGTGTCTATCTGCAGACGTGGATATTGGCAAATTCCTGCAGCTGCCACTTACTTTGAGAGGTCCTATACTAAAGAGGAGAGTTAAACACAAACCACTGTTATAGGCCACTCCTGGTACCGATTTTTTTTTTTTTTTTTTTAATGTACAAGGCAAGAATTTCAGAATACCAGAAGAGATACATCAGACATGCCTTTTAAGGTGAATTTCAAAGGAAGACTCAGGTCTGAGAGAATGAGATCTCTTGAGCGGGTACCGCATGAGACATTTTTAGGGACTGTTCTCTCTTGTAATAGTTCCATGAACACGGCAAGGGAGAAATCCTAGGTACAAGTAACACTCGACTTATGAAAACTCAAATGTGTGAATTCCAGGAGTTATTTATAATTGGTTTTACTATTCCAAGTCAAGATACAACTTACCATTCGGAAGTCATTTTTACCATAAGCATTTTGCCTAGTAACACAGGTGATAGTCCATGATTTCTAGTAAAATATGAAAGTTTAACCCAAACTCAATCTCCTACAGAGAAAGAGAAAGAGATCTTGAAATCTTTTATTCATGTAAACTGGTGAGTGAGTGAGTGAAGTTGTTCAGTCGTGTCTGACTCTTTGCAATCCCATGGACTGTAGCCTACCAGGATCCTCCATCCATGGAATTTTCCAGGCAAGAGTTCTGGAGTGGGTTGCCATTTCCTTCTCCAGAGGATCTTCCCAACCCAGGGATCGAACCCAGGTCTCCCGCATTGCAGGCAGACGCTTTACCATCTGAACCACCAGGGAAGCCCATGTAAACTGGTAGAAAATTAGAAATTTATTTGGGCTTCACCTCAGTGTGCCACCTTTTTCAATGGACATCAAAGTTTTAATGTCATGATTGTTTTCAGTGTCTTCAAGCAGTTGGTTTATATATTTTATGCAACTGTGATGTACTTAGCTGGAGCGTTAGTATGATAGAATTATTCTACTACCTCCAGAGGTAGAAGTGAGTCAAAAAAGTTAAAGTTGTATATAGGTTAGCTTTTATTATTTCCTTTTTTGGCTTCAAAGAGATTTACAAAGGTCATGACCCTGGGAGCTGTAAGCTATTTATATTTAGTGGAAACTTTGAACAGATTATAAATTGTAAAATAGTCTTGTATATACATCTGAGGAAATGTCAGTGAGAGTTGCAGGGGAAATGATGATACTTGAGCTTCTAAAGAGAAGAAAATTAACAGTGTACATTGTTACTCTCAAGAGACCTCTTTATGTAGGAAAAAAAATAGCAAACTGTTATATATATGTTCTGTTAAATTCAAATTATTACAGTGTTCTCTATATCTGTGAAAAGATCATATCAGAAAATTAGAAAATCAGTCATTATAGCAAATTTGGTACAATTTTTCTTATTTTTTTTTTTACCCCCAGGAAGAAAGAGCTAAGAAATAAAAACTAAAGTAAGGGAGTAAAATATATAAATCACCTAAAAAGTCAATTTATAATACTTTAAGAATATCCAGAATCAAAGAGGTAGAAACATCTACTGTAATTCTATGCTGAATCCATAAATTAGGAGTTGGTGGTAATTCAAGAACAGAAATTTGCCTTTCTTAGTCATCAACGTATTACTTAAGAATGCAGCAGTGTTAACAGTTGCAGATTGCTCAGATTTTTCTTGGAAGAGGTGCTCATGGGACTTAAAATAGCTTATCTGAAAGTAACAGATTCTTACTAATTCCTTCCGTCATGAGAAATGATGCTCTATTATATAGAAATCTTTCAAAACTTTCGATGGTGTGCATGATCCATACATAAGAAGTTTTAGTGTCAAAAATATAATAAAATGAACACATCAATTTTCACCTTAAACAATGAAGACAGGATTAAGTAAACTACGTATGTTTTGATTTTTACATTAAAAATGACTTTTCTTCTGTGATTAAATGTTATTTTCCTATTGTGTAGTAATTAACATTGACTTATGATCTATATTTGTTGACTTCACTACACACTCGCAGACACATATGTTTCTATCTACCTATCTACCTTTCTATTTACTATCTGTTATATGTCATTTAAAAAATTCTACAGATCTCATCCCTTTGTGAGAGGCTGTGACCAAGATTGGAAAAATAAAAATATTCTGAACATTGTAACACTGTCTTTCTCTGGTGGTGTCACTTTTTCCTTTTTATTTATTTTATTTTTCAAGATGCTTTTTCTCTGTGACCTTATACATTCTAGTTTCATCTCATGACAGCGCTACTCCTATTTACTCCAGAATGTAGTTGGCATCGGTACATGCTGGTTATGATAGATAATCTGGTATAATTATAATGTTTTAATGTATCAGCTAAATTTCAGTTTCTCTCATTTTTGTTCCTTAAGAGGCCACTAAATTATCTTAATTCAGAGTTTTACTAATTCAAGTTCATTACCATAGTCATTTTCTTCTTGTTTTATTTATTTCTGTTAACTCATTTAAAAAATCACTCTTTTTCTCTTTGACACAGCCTTATAACACACATCTCAGTTACTCTGCAGATAAAATCAAGTAAATGTAAAACACTATCAATAGTTACTAATAGTGAATGATTGAGAATGCCATAACTTTAGTGAACTCAAAATGGGATTTTATTTTTTTCTTTGTGTGTGTGTATATATATATATGTATAATATATATTATTGAGGTATAGTTAAGTTACAATGTTTTAGATGCACAGCCAAGTGATTCAGTTATACATATACACAAGTATTGTCTTTCAGATTATTTTCTGTTATTCTAAGATACTGACTATAGTTCCCTGTGCTATACAATAAGCCTTTATTGCTTGTTGCATATATATTCTTTAAATTATAAATTTAGCATTCTATTTTTATGAAGTCAAACAAGTAGAATCAAAATGTCAAATTTTTTAGTTAGGCAAAAATTAATGTTTTCTAAAATATATATATTATGCATAATGTTATATGCAAAAGCATTTTTTGCTCTGCTTGATTAAAGCTTGAGAAAGAACATCAAAACAGAAAAAGAGATGGAGAAATTGGAAAACATAAACTAAATGAAATATGAGCGTTAAATATGAAAGAGAAACTGAAGCAACCTAGACAAAAGTAAAAGATCATCACATAGTTGTTTTTAAACATGGTTGCTCATTAGAAATATATCTGGAGATTTGAAGGGAAAAAAAAGCAATATGTGGGCATTTGTATTTTTCAGAGAATTTTCCAAGGTAATTCTATATGCATCTGGATTTTAAAAAGTGATTGCAGTTTTTTCTATAAATGGTAGTTTTGGTGTTATAGAATTATATTATTTTTCTGTTGAGCAATCATGATACAGTGGTATTGTGAATAATAATTACAGAATCACAATAATAAAATATGTTTATAAGTTTTCACACTCAATATCAAGACAAAAAGTAAAAGATAATTACAATTGCAAGCCATCATAGGAACATGATTAATCTAACAATATAAAATAATTATATACAATTTGGGGGGCTCAAGCAGAGTGATGAGCCACATGTTTTCATCTGTGTAGCCACTCTATGGCTTTTGGTCAGTGCATTTAATTCATTTTCATTTAACGTAATCATTGATATGTATGATCCTATTACCATTTTCTTAATTTGGGAGAGTTTATTTCCAGTAGATTTTTCCCTTCTCTTGTGTTTCCTGCCTAGAGAAGTTCCTTTACCATATGTTGTAAAGCTGGTTTAGTGGTACTGAATTCTCTTACCTTTTGCTTCTTTGGAAAACTTTTGATTGCTCAATCAAATCCGAATGAGAGTCTTGCTGGGTAGAGTATTCTTGGTTGTAGGTTCTTTCTTTTTATTACTTTAAATATATTGTGCTATTCCCTTCTGTCTTCTAGAGTTTCTATTGAGAAATGGACTGAAAACAAGATGGAAATTCCTTTGCCTATTATTTGTCATTTTTCCCTTGTTGCTTTTAATGTTTTATCTTTGTCTTTAATTTTTGTCAGTTTGATTACTATGTTGCTCAGTATGTTCCTTGTTGGGCTTATCCTGCCTGGGACTCTGTGCTTCCTGGTCTTAGTTGACTGTTCCCTTTTTCATATTAGGGAAGTTTTCAGCTATTGTCTCTTCAAATATTTTCTTAGGTCCTTTCTTCCTCTTTCCTTCTGGTACCTCCATAATGCAAAGGTTGCTGAATTTAACGTTGTCCCAGAGATTTCTTGGGTTGTCTTCATTCTTTTTTCTACATTCTGTTCTGTGGCAGTGATTTCCACCATTCTGTCCTCCATGTCACTTATCCGTTTTTCTGCCTGTTAGTTTCCTATTGATTCCTTCTAGTGTATTGTTCATCTCTGTTTGTTCTTTAGTTCTTCTAGGTCTCTGTTAAACCTTTCTTGCATCCTTTCTGTTCTGTTTTTGAGATCCTGGATCATCTTCACTATCAATATTCTGAATTGTTTTTCTGAAACGTTGCCTATCTCCATTTCATTTAGTATTTTTTCTGGAGTTTTATCTTGTCCCTTCATCTGGGATATAACTTTCTGCTTTTTCATGCTGATTAACTTTCTGTAATTTTTGTTTTGTTTTGTTCTAGTTGCTGTGGGACTGTAGATCTTCTTGCTGCTTCTGTCTGCCCTCTAGTGTATGAGGCCATGAGGCTTCTGTAAGCTTCCTGATGGGAAGGACAAGTTGGGAAAACTGAGTCTTGCTCTGGTGGGCAGGGCCTTGCTCAGTAAAGCTTTAATCCAATTATCTACTGTTGGGTGGGATTGTACCCCCTCCCTGTTAGTTATTTGGTCTCAGGCAAGCTAGCCTCAGGGTCTAGGGGCTTTCTGGTAGGGTTAACTGAGACCTCTAAGGGGACTTATCTAAAGGGGGACCTTCCAGGACTGCTGCTGCCAGTGCCCTGATCCTTGTGGTGAGCCCCTGCTGACTCACTCCTCCACAGAAGAACTTCCAAAAATAGCAAGTATTTTTGGTTCAGTCTCCTGTGGGGTCACTGCTCCTTTCCCCTGGATCTTAGTGCATGCAAGATTTTGTGCCCTCCAAGAGTAGAGTCTGTTTCCCCCCAGTCCTGTATAAGTCCGATAATCAAATACCGCTGATATTCAAGGTTGGATTCCCTGGCTGGGAAGTCTGATATGGGGTTCAGAACCTTCACAACAGTGGAAGAACTACTTTGATATTGTTGTTATCCAGCTTGTGGGTCACCCACCCAGTCAGTAAGTGACTTTATTTTATTGTGCTTGTGCCCCTTCTACCGTCCTGTGGTGGCTTCTTTGTGTTTGGATGCAGGGTGACTTTTTTTGGTGGGTTCTAGCGTCCTCCCATTGATGGTTGTTCAACAGCTAGCTGGGAGTTGGTGCTCTAGCAGAGGGAGATGAGTGCATGTCCTTCATCTTGAAATGGAAGTCCTCAAAATAGGATTTTAAATTGCTTCAGAAATTATTGTCATAATGTCATGTGTGTCATTTTAAATCTGAGTTATATCTATACAAAGCATAAATTGAATTAATGGATAATTCTTGATACATATTAATATTGGTGTATCATATTATAGCAGGGGGAAAAACCTCTTACCATAATATTGTTTTAAATGTTTAATGTGAAGGACAAGCTCAGTTATAGTGACTTTATCGTGATGTTTGTAAAAAATTTTAAGTTCCTCCTAGAAAAATAGTATTAGAGAAACTTGAAAAATAGAATGTCTCACCATGCTTTACCTATGAGAAAAGATTCCTCACATACACAGTAAGATATTTTTCCTTTAAACAATTAATATTCAGATTATTTCATTTCAGTGACCAAATGGATGACATATTTGGATTTTTTCTTGTATGCATGACACTTTTTACTTCAAATTTAGCTCCCACATTTATCATCATATTTTCACTTCCAAATAACAGGGCATAGCAAATGCATAGGATATTCCCATTTTTCATTTTAAGAGACAAAAGCATTGAACTTAATTAACTTGTCTGAGGAGAAAAAGCAGGAGTGGGTACAATTTGCTTCTTTCCAGAATACAAAGGGACAAGTTAATTTCTGTGTTATGTTCTGTTTAACCCTTCTTTCAGCATATATGTATAATTTGGTAATCAATAAACCTGCCAAGTATATCAGAGTATGCAATAAAAGGTTGTGTTCGTATTTCAAGCATTATAGTTGAAGATTTTCAAGCTCTTGTAATATATTACCATCTATAAAGGTGTTTTGCTTGGCCTATTTTAAATGGTAAACAAAAGCAGCCCAGTAGTCTTATTTGAAGCCTGCAGTAGTTTTCTGCATTAGAGAACCACTTATAATTATGACAGACTATGAATGTAATAGCTATTAAAATAGCTTTTTAAGTTAGGGTTGAGGCTAGCATTCCCAGGTTAAATGTATGATGTCTAATTACATGTCACTTTCAATTAAACAGTGATTATGTGTGTGTGTGTGTGTGTGTCCCATTTATATATTTGAAGCATACTATACTAAAAAAAAAATGGATATGATCCCTGAGTTAGGAAGATCCCATAGAGAAGGTAATAGCTCTCCACTCTATTATTCTTGTCTAAAGAATCCCATGGACACAGAGGAGACTTGTCGGCTACAGTCCAGAGTATCAAAGAGTTGGAGACAACTGCACACACATGCACATACTAAAAAATATTTATACTTCATATGATATTAACATTTAGCTAGATACCCTATATTTTTATCTTCTAAATCCAGCAACTCTAATAGCAGTGCATGACAGACTTTGCAGATACTATTTGTAGGAAGTCCTCTGCCTATACTGAGAAAGTCCAGATAGTTTCTTTCTTTCTTAATCACTAAAGCCTCCTAGAGTTAATTGATAAAGAGATAGAGATATGCCTAACTATGTAAGACTTAATTATATAATGCACATATTTCAATATATTGAATTAAAATATCAAATTATCCATTAAGCATTTTAGTATGGACTCCATTTAGTTAATTTTGGGAAACCTGAGTTATTAACACAAAATTTTTATTTCTTATATTTGGTCTCTGTAATTTGGATTTGTTTTTAGTAAACACAAATTTAAATACTACAAAAATATCTGCAGGTATAAAGAATATTCAATATTTTTTTCAATTCTTTTCAATTGGCCTTGTAGAAGCAAAAATAAAATGCATAATGATAGTGAGACAAACATGAAAGGGCAAATATTTTTTAAGACTATCAATGCCTTGTAGTTTGGGAATATTTCATAGATGACAGAAGAACATCTATTCTTTCCTTATTGTGGTAAGATATGCTTAACAATATTTATCGAATTAACCATTTTTAAATGTACAAATCAGTGGTATTAAAGAACTTTATATTGTGCAACCATCACTACCATTCATCTGCAGAACTCTCTTCATGTTGCCTACCCGAGGCTCTATCTATGGAATGATAACTTCCCAAGACACTCTGTCCCTAAGCCCTAGCAACCATCATTTAACTTTTATTTTTGCTTTCATTTTTTTAATCTTCCCCTGGCCTGGCTCCTGGTAACCACCATTTCTGTTACCATGACTTTAGTGGTGTTTTGTTTTTTAGAATCCACTTGTATGTGAGATCATGTAGTATTTATCTTGTGAGTCTGGTTTGTTTCACTTCAGGTTCATTCATGTTGTCACAAATGGCAGAATTTTCACGTTTAAAGGCTGAATAATATTCCACTGCAGCAAACATCCTAAATATCCACTGACAGATGAATGGATAAAAATGTGATATATGTGTGTGCGTATGTGTGTGTATGTTTCTGTGTGTATACACAGGTATATACATGTATATCTATTAATATATATCCGTTATTTAGAGAGGGGAAGAGAAAGTGGCTATAGAGAAACTCAGATTGCATTCTAAATACTAAAAAACAAAAGCCACATTTTTATGTGTATAATACTAAAAATATGCTTATTTTTATCACCCAAATACTCTGAATTTTTTACATGGATTCATTTTCTGTATACTCACGAAGAAAAGTGAAGTGAAGTTGTTCAGTCATGTCCGACTCTTCGCGACCCCATGGACTGTAGCCTACCAGGCTCCTCCCTCCATGGGATTTTCCAGGCAAGAGTACTGGAGTGGGGTGCCATTTCCTTCTCCAAGAATAAAAACATGTTCATAAATAAAAATCTTTAGATTTTATAAGCAAAACATAGTAATAATTAAAGAGGGAACAAGATATTCACATTTTTCATATTTCTGTCATGGTATTTCTGAATGTCTTGCTTACTTTTGTCCCAGAATAATTTGTGGGCATGAAATATGTATTGGTAAGCTTCTTAACATAATAGATATAGAAAAATGCCATTAGGCACTTTATAATACTGAGTAAATTTGTTATAGCTACATACAATCTGTTCTTTTTTATATCCTGTGTTTATTTTGCTGAAACCAATATAAGATCTAGTATCTTATATATAAGGAATATCAATATGACCTTCTCCTATGATTTGCCTCCACAAAGCCAAGTACTTACTGCATTAATATTCAAGTCTGGTATGTTTTAGTGAATTTTTCAATTCATATCATTATTTTGTTCATACCTACACTCTTGAAATGGTCTTGACAGATAAGGCTAAGAAAGACAAAAGAATAGATTTGTTTATGGAGAGATTATTTTAAGCCTGCTGGAAGCAGCAGAGGAGTCTCAGGGGAGGAAATCAGAAGCGGAGAGGCAATCTGTATGTCTCTCATCTTCTAGCAGTTCCTAGAGGTTATATATAAGAAGATTAGCAAGCAAAACAGAATTACAATTGAAAAGCTTTCTAATGAAAACAAATTTACCATGTTTGATTGCTTATACTTGTCATCACTT
Source organism: Oryx dammah (assembly GCF_014754425.2). NCBI lineage: Eukaryota > Metazoa > Chordata > Mammalia > Artiodactyla > Bovidae > Oryx > Oryx dammah. The sequence goes on along the minus strand of NW_024070188.1, from coordinate 34,717,026 downwards.
TTCAACAACAGCACAATATTGAGAGATGATTCAATAGAACAAAATTATTTCCTATGTAAACAATTTGTTTGGGACAGTTTGGGTTGTGAAACACAATTGATATTTCCCTCAATTTTAAATGACAATTTTAGTGCCCAGACCTAATTTTAAAATGAATGGGCAGTAATGAAGACATCCATTGTTCCTACTAAATGGAGACTATTGTTAGATACTTATATGTTTTATATGAATATTTGACATAAATATGCATTGCTTAACCTTATATATGGTAAGCATTAAGGACTGTCTTTTTCTGTATATTTATATTATAGACTGCATAATAATATGTTTTCCTTAATATTGATTATTTTAACTTCATAATGCAAAGAAGTATGTGAGCAATCAGTAAGGGTATTTAACAGTGAATACAAATGTCTAATACTTTTAGGTGGAGGGTGGACTCAGAGATATACTATTTAATTTATTGTGATAAATTCTAGTTGATGACTTTTCTGATTCCCTAACTTGGTGCCTTCCCCTTGCTCCCAGCTCATTTAGACCTTCACTTCCTAAGCTCTTCCTACATTTGGGTGAGGCCACTTCTCTGTAATGCTTTTCCCCACAATATTCAAGTATTTATATTTCTCTGACTAAAAACAGCTGATACATTAGTGTTTGGTGGTTTAGTTCTGTTACAGTGTGGAGACTGGCATAATTAGTAACTTAAAGCAACATGTGATTGAGAGTAAAATTTAATGATCTTTTATAAAATATAAGATTAGGAATAGTCAGTGACATTTTGAATAGTCAAGGAAGGCCAAAAGAAGAAAGGGATATTTTAGGTGTGTCTCACTCATGCTCAATTGTGTCTGGTTTTTTTGTGACCTCATGGACTGCAGCCCACCAGGCTCTGCCCCTGGGATTTTCCCAGCAAGAATGCTGGAGTCGGTTGCCATTTCTTCCTCCAGGGTTCAGACCCATATCTCCCGCCTGTCCTGCATTGCAGGCAGATTCTTTACTACTGGGCCACCAGGGAAGCCCAGTTGGGTATTTAATGATAAATAGAGGGTAGAGGGATGGAGTCCAAACAGGGCATTATTACATGTATTAAATTATATACAGAGTCAGGGAATTAGGAAACTTGGCATGCCATGAGTGTGGCACATAATAATTGGAGGAGTAGGAACATGATTAAGTAAGTGCCTGGCTTTAAATGAAATTCTTTAAGAGTGTGGTCACTGCAGTTGCATCTAAGGAAAGTTTCAACACTTTGTCATGTCAGGAAAGTTACTTAAATCTTCCAAAAGAGTTTCTGCTCTGTAAAATGAAAGAAGCATGATGTTTTTTTCATGTGATTTTTGAAAGATTAAATAACATAGTTTCAAAGAGTTTAGCACAGTATCCAGGCTGCAACTAGTAGTTGTTGTTAATATCACTTTTATACATTATGCATTCTGTTCATCATAGGAGTCAATTTGAGACAGTAAGAAATCCTTAATTCATGTATCAGTTTGAGATAGTAAGAAATTCTGAATTTGTGTATCTGATTTTGGATTATGTTCACACATTGACACTAATTTTTAAAATTCTAAATTCAGTTGTTCAGTCACTCAGTTGTGTCGGACTCTGCGACCCCATTGGCCACAGCATGCCAGTCTTCCCTGTTCTTCACTAACTCCCTGAGTTTGCTCAGACTCATGTCCATTGAGTTGGTGATGCCATCCAACCATCTCATTGTCTGTCATCCCCTTCTCTTCTTGCCCTCAATCTTTCCCAGCATCAAGGTCTTTTCCAATGAGTTGGATCTTCACATCAGGTGGTCAAAGTTTTGAAGCTTCAGATTCAGCATCAGCCCTTTCAATGAATATTCAGGATTGACTGGTTTGACCTCCTTGCTGTTCAAGGAACTCTTAAAAGAGTCCTCCAGCACTACAGTTTGAAAGCATCAATTCAGTAAACAATTTATTAAGCACCAAATACCAGTCGATATAACAAATAACATTTACCTGAGTTGAATTTCTTCTTAATAGAGTGTGTATACTCAACTACATTTGAACAAAACCATTGTTTTATTTATTTATTTTTTATTTTACTTTATTTTACTTTACAATACTGTATTGGTTTTGCCATACATCAACATGAATCCACCATGGGTGTACACGTATTCCCAATCCTGAACCCCCCTCCCACCTCCCTCCCCATACCATCTCTCTGGGTCATCCCAGTGCACCAGCCCCAAGTATCCTGTATCCTGCATTGAACCTAGACTGGTGATTCATTTCTTATATGACATACATGTTTCAATGCCATTCTCCCAAATCATCCCACCCTCTCCCTCTCCCATAGAGTCCAAGAGACTGTTCTATATATCTGTGTTTCTTTCGCTGTCTCACATACAGGGTTATCGTTACCATCTTTCTAGATTCCATATGTGTGTTAGTATACTGTATTGGTGTTTTTCTTTCTGGATTACTTCAATCTGTATAATTGGCTCCAGTTTCACCCACCTCATTAGAACTGGTTCAAATGTATTCTTTTTAATGGCTAATACTCCATTGTGTATATGTACCACAGCTTTCTTATCCATTCATCTGCTGATGAACATCTAGCTTGCTTCCATATCCTGGCTATTATAAACAGTGCTGCGATGAACATTGGGGTACATGTGTCTCTTTCAATTCTGGTTTCCTCGGTGTGTATGCCCAGCAGTGGTATTGCTGGGTCATAAGGCAGTTCTATTTCCAGTTTTCTAAGGAATCTCCACACTGTTCTCCATAGTGGCTGTACTAGTTTGCATTCCCACCAACAGTGTAAGAGGGTTCCCTTTTCTCCACACCCTCTCCAGCATTTATTGCTTGTAGACTTTTGGATTGCAGCCATTCTGACTAGTGTGAAATGGTACCTCACTGTGGTTTTGATTTGTATTTCTCTGATAACGAGTGATGTTGAGCGTCTTTTCATGTGTTTGTTAGCCATCTGTATGTTTTCTTTGGAGAAATGTCTATTTAGTTCTTTGGCCCATTTTTTGATTGGGTTGTTTATTTTTCTGGAATTGAGCTGCAGGAGTTGCTTGTATATTTTTGAGATTAGTTGTTTGTCAGTTGCTTCATTTGCTATTATTTTCTCCCATTCTGAAGGCTGTCTTTTCACCTTACTTATATTTTCCTTTGTTGTACAGAATCTTTTAATTTTAATTAGATACCATTTGTTTATTTTTGCTTTTATTTCCAGTATTCTGGGAGGTGGGTCATAGAGGAACCTGCTGTGATTTATGTCGGAGAGTGAAGCTTTAAAGTAAAGTCTCAGAAACTTTTCAAATTTATATATTTTTTATTTTTAGAAAATGACAAACACATACGATGCATGGAAATAGAGCCACATGGGTATTTGTTTTCCTGGTCTCCTGGATTTTTCACTCATTTTCCCCTCTTTTGACATCAACTTCTCAGCAAGATGGTCGCAATAGGTATGAGGTCTGTGTAAACTCAGTACAATGCAACAATCTCCATATACAGATTCATATCCATAGGCAGAATTTGAAGGTAACTACTGTGTCACAGCATGTGAAACATTCTTTTACAGCACAGTGATACACATCAATCTCTTTTTAAATAGCCAACAATATTCACTTAAAACAGCATTTGGTCATTCTCTGAAATTCTCTTTGGACAGAAAAGTACCTTGGTTTCTTCTAACCTACACATCCTCATTACATTCTCGTATTGTAGGTTATGCATCAACACACTTAATTTCTTTTTCAATTTTTAAAACAGGTAACCAAGGTGTAATTTACTAATGATTCCTGAATGCCTTCTTTATTTATGGTTTGGGGCTATTTGCATGGCAGTCACTTAGCAAATTAATGTAGATGAAAAGCAATAATTTTACAGATGTTTGTTGCAATCATGCTGTCATCCCATACTTAATATGCTAATCTATTGACATCTACTCATTAGAGACGAGCTCCACTTACTTCATGACATTAGTATTTTATAACCTGGGGTGTTTTGAAGTAGGATGACAGTCAAATTTTTAACCACCCCATTCAAAATGTATTTTTAAAGGGTAAATGCATTTTATCCTTTATATCTTTAAAGCTATTTCTTCCCAAGCCAAGATTACAGTCTTCAAGTAACCCTTTGCATACTGCCCTATACAGATTAGATTTTTATACTAATTCTATGTCTCAAGAGGCAGAAAGTTGACTAGCATCAGAAAATGGTCTGTCTGTTGACTGAAAGAAAAATCCTCAAAGTTTTCAACAGTTAAACCAGGTAAAGGTCAAATATGTAATGGGACCCTGAATGGATTATGATAAAGATTGAATATCACCAGGAGCTCTCTGTCCTTTGTTGGAATTTCTCTAAGTCAGATTTACTTTCCCTGGGGTTTTGATATTGATAAAGCTGTTATCAAGGTACTGAACATTCTTGGAATATGGTTCACTCAGTTCAGTTCAGTTCAGTTCAGTCGCTCAGCCATGTCTGACTCTTTGCAACCCCATGAACCGCAGCATGCCAGGCTTCCCTGTCCATCACTAACTCCCGGAGTTCACTGAGACTCATGTCCATCGAGTCGGTGATGCCATCTAGCCATCTCATCCTCTGTCATCCCCTTCTCCTCTGGCCCCCAATCCCTCCAAGCATCAGAGTCTTTTCCAATGAATCAACTCTTCGCATGAGGTGGCCAAAGTA